>NC_030427.2:24858710-25193710 GCF_001660625.3 Ictalurus punctatus
TAGCACTTTATTTGAAAAAACAAAAACAAAACAACAACCTACAGTGGAAATTCATGACACATTCATAAGATTTGCATACATTTTTTTAATTTTATAAATACTGGAGGCTTTATGAAAGCCTCATGACAAAACTAGTGATATGACTTAAGAGGGTTTATAGGGTAAGACTTTGTCTTTAAATAAAAGAGAGAAGGACTGTTTATTCTGTTTCAACTTTAAAGTGTTTGTTTTATTAACAACACATTCATGGAGCTTTGATCCCCTTTAATAAAAAAATAACTATTCCATTCCCATAGTGCTTCAAAACAGTGTAATAAAAACAGTTACAAATAAATAAATAAATAAATAAATAAATAAACATATGAAAATCATACAGTTGCAATCACAATTATTCAACCCCCATTGCAAATCAGGTTTATTGTCAAAATTTACAGACTTTCAGCTGTTTGCAATGAACAAATCAAACAAAATCAGTTGAAATAGTTCAACACAACAAATGCTTCAAGTGGTTTCCCCAAATTCAACTGAAAATGCAACTTATAATGATTTCTCCAGTTTCAAAATTATTCAACCCCCTGAATCGAATCCTTCACAACAGCACAAATATGCAAAACAGGTGCTGTCTCAAACACACCTGATATAACTAATCAAGGGTTCATTAGTTGCACCAGGTGTGCTTGAGCTGGAACACATGAAATACCTGAACTGGCTAGGGGTAGAAAATGTATGAAATACCTGGACGGGGCAGAAAAAGGAAGCTATGAACGACTGCAACCAGATTTCTGAGAAGGCAGGTTGTGAAAAACCTTCGAGTGACTGCAAAAGACCTGCAAGACTTGGTGGCAACAGGCACTGAGGTTTCAGTGAGCGCAGTAAATCACATACAAAATGCAGAATGTTTCCATGTCAGAACTCCAATACATACATCACTACTGACCCAAAAGCACAAGAAAAGTCGCCTCAAAATCATATAAATAAGCCACAGAAGTTTTGGGATTCTGTTCTGTGGAGTGATGAAACAAAACTGGAACTTTTCTGCAAGATGATGGTATGTCTGGAGGAAGAAGAATGAAGAAAGTACACTCTGCCCACAGTCAAGCATGGTGGTGGCTCAGTGATGCTCTGGGGCTGCTTTGCATCCTCTGGCTCTGGAAATCTGCAGCATGTGGAAGGCAAGATGGATTCATTGAAGTATCAGGAAATGCTAGGAGAAAACGTCATGCTGTCTGTGAAGAAGCTCAAGCTTGGGCATCATTGGACCTTCCAACAGGACAATGATCCCAAGCATACCTCAAATTCCACCAAGGCTTAGTTGCAGAAAAAATCCTGGAAGATTCTAGAGGGCCATCACAGTCACTGTTCATTTGTTCATTGCAAACAGGTGAAGGTCTGTAAATTTTGACAATGAACCTGATTTGCAATGAGGGTTGAATAATTTTGATTGCAACTGTACGTTCAGGAAAATTTTGTTTCCCAACTTGGTCACTTACCAATTCCCACCCACCAGCCAGCTCTAGCCTATCACACGACAGCTTCCAACCATGAATGTTAACACGTGCTTCCTCTGAGGCATGTGACGCCAGTTAACACCATGCTTTTGAACTGCTACTCATGCTGTATCACAGGACAGTGTAACACACTATGATGAAGGTGCTATCTACCCTCATCTTTATGCATGAGCTCACAGATGCCCATGATTGGCCAGTGATAGACAGGGGAGAGAACACAGCCAATTTTGCTCTCTTGGACTACTGGGCGGATGATTGTGGCATTGTCAGGATTCAAACTCATGATTTCCCTGAAGGGCAAATGCTTTCCTGTTACTCCACTCAGGAGCCCTTTAGAATAGTATTTAATGTAAATGGACCACCACATCACCATTTCATAGAGGATGACTCAGAGACACCAGTTCCACCAATAATTCCAGATAGAACAGTTCTACCACTCTGTATGCAATGAGAATTAAGTCCTCTTCTCTCTTCTCTGGTTTATGTGAAGATGAAGTCAAAGAAAAATGTTACTCACCTTATAAGATTTGACATAAATTTACATAAATCCGCAAGCAAAATGTAATGAAAGAGTCATGTTATATTTATGAATGTGTCATGAAGGCCAAATGAAGATTGTATTTCTGTTCATCACATTGAAATAACAAATGGATCTGCTTTGGATCTTAGTACAGGTTAATTTTTCAAACAAGCTATTAAAAAATTTGGTACATTAATTAAACATGTAGCATAATATTTGGGTTATTTCTGAACCTTCCACCCATAGAATCCATTTTTATTAAAATTGTCATTAGATTCCAGTTGATATTATTTATAGACATGATAACTCAGATAAGTCTGGGTTCTGATTTCTACCACTATAAGAAAATAAGTAAATCACAGACCTCTTGGCTATACTTAACGGACTCCCGGGGTTCCCCTGAACCATGGATTCAGAGTAGCAAGTCCACCTACAGACATGTTTTTTGTAAGATATCAAGAAACCAGAGAACCTGGAGGAAACCCACATACAGAATCAGAGCTCAAGACTGAACCCCAGATGCTGGAGCTCCACCACCATGTTGCCCTCTAGTGCTAAAAATTAGAATGTTGTGGAAAAGTTCATTTTTTTCTATAATTTAATTTAAACAGTTGAACTTGCATATATTCTAGATTCATTACACATAAAGTGAAATATTTCAAGCCGTTTTTTGTTTTGATCTCGATGATTATGGCTTACAGCTCATGGAAATCAAAAATCCCATATCTCAAAATATTAGAATAAAGAATTTATAATACAGAAACATCACCTTCTGAAAAGTATGTTAATTTATGCTCTCAATATTTGGTTGAGGTTCCTTTAGCACGAATTACTGCATCAATGCGGCGTGGCATGGAGGCGATCAGCCTGTGGCACTGCTGAGGTGTTCTGGAAGTCCAGGATGCTTTGATAGCGGCCTTCAGCTCATCTGTATTGTTGAGTCTGGTGTCTCTCATAGATTCTCTATGGGGTTCAGGTTAGGCGAGTCGGCTGGCCAATCAAGCACAGTAACACCATGGTCAGCAAATGAGTTACTAATAGTTTTGGCACTGTGGGCAGGTGCCGAGTCCTGCTGGAAAAGTAAATCAGCATCTCCATAAAGCTTGTCAGCAGATGGAAGCATGAAGTGCTCTAAAATCTCCTGGTAGACGCTGCATTGACTCTCGACTTGAGAAAACACAGCGCACCAACACCAGCAGATGACATGGCAACCCAAATCATCCCTGACTGTGGAAACTTCACACTGGACCTCAAGCAGCTTGGATTCTGTGCCTCTCCACTCTTCCTCCAGACTCTGGGACCTTGATTTCCAAATGAAATGCAAAATTTTCTTTCATCTTCCCCATGATTGTGGTTGTGTACTGAACCAAACTGAGAGATTAACGGCTCAGGAAACCTTTGCAGATGTTTGGAGTTAATTAGCTGATTAGCGCTCTTCTGAGGTCGACATTTCTGTATTATAAATTCTTTATTCGAATATTTTGAGACATTGGATTTTTGATTTCCGTGAGCTGTAAGCCATAATCATGTTTCCATGATATTCAAATATTTGAGATGCACCTGTATACTGTATATAAAGTAGTTTTTCTCAGACTTGGTTATAGACTAAAGGTGTAGTAAATAATTTTTCTTTAACTTCAGAGTGTGTTAACATCCCAGCTTTCAAATCTCAAAAGGCTGGACTGGCGCACAAACAGAAAACCAATTATTCTATCAGATTTGCATCATAAAGCGAATAATGTTGCAAAAACACACCAAGAATGTGGAAGGTTGCCAACCTACATCCTCATTAAAGGTAATAAAGCTGTGGAGAACCTACAAACAGTCCAGAGCGCTTAATGAAGCTCCTGGAGGAAAAAAAAACAAACAAACAAAAAAACACAATGTTGTTGTGTAATCATCCACCATCCCACACACACACACACACACACACACACACACACACACACACACACATACACACACTTACTTGTGCTTTTGTTCCTTTTCCCAAAGATTGTTTGCTAACAGGCTCGGAGATTGGACTCCACCAACCATTTTTGCGAGAATGAGCCATAACATCATTATTATACTGTAGGTGTTTGAAGTTGTGCCTTTGGTTTTTGGGCACATCTGCTCACACGGCCAGCTCAGGGAAAAAACCTGGAGAGACAGAGATAGATGGGGGAGGGGGAAGCGAGAGGAGGGAAGTGAGTTGGTTAAATTTGCATATCACACACATGGTGAGAGGCTGGAGAAGCAGTTCGGGAGCAGATGTCGATTTGCATATGCAACAGCGAGCTGCCTGAGTGGAGGTTCGAGGTGCGATTTGCCGTCCTGTCGTGCTGCTCCGCCATTCAACGGCTCGCAGTCCACATGCATGCACGAGGGGGTCTGAGTAATGAGGATAGTGGGCAACCTCTCTCGTTATGGCATGTCGTTGTCTGTTGTTTGCTCTGACATGCTCGAGAGAGGTCTAACCTAGTTACAGCAGGTGGAGTAGGAAACAGTCTAGCAGCAAAATGACTGTTTGTTTTCTTGCTTCCAACCAGGATGGATAGTTTTTTCACTCAGAACAACCCGTATCTGGGGCGAACACATGCTACATCATTTTCTCTCACTTTCTCTCTCTCTCTCTCTCTCTCTCTCTCTCTCTCTCTCTCTCTCTCTCTCTCTCTCTCTCTCTCACTCACACACACACACACACACACACACACACACACACACACACACACACACACACACACACACACACACACTGTTTTTGGCTAAATGTAAGCACATGGTGATATAACATACCATGCTGTCTCGTGGCAGCATGCTTTGGGGAAAAGAGAAGATCTTGGAAGAGGGAGCAATACATAAAGACAAAAATGAAAAATTATATTATGCAGTCTGTTACAATCCAGTGAACTATATGGAGATCAAATACTTCTGGTTTTGTCTTGTATCTATTTCCAGAGAGAGAGATAGAGAGAGAGAGAGAGAGAGAAAGAGAGAGAGAGAGACCTCGGGATGGAAACTGTTGAGGGTATATGAAGTTAAAAAATTGATGGATGATTGACAGGTGTTCCTTGCAAATATGTTTTTAGCCCTTTATCCACAGCAAAAACACATGGATGTCTGATGGGACAAATGTACTTAATTAGAATGAAAATACTCTCTACAGCTCATGTTATCACACATTCACACTACGACGTGACAAGTCGCTCATGTCACTTGTGGAAGTGTAGCAACTGCGACTGATGTCACTGCGACTGAGAAGGGAACGAGTCGTTGCCTGAGCTTCATGCTGTGGGAAGTGTCCTTGTGCACAACTGGCATCTGAAGTCTGTGTAAAATCATGCCTATTTACAGGCCTGCCATAGTCAGGTGACGTGCCATTTTACGCGTCGCGTGACTTGAGGGTCACTGCAAGACCCTCAAGCCTGGAGTGGAATTCATGTCCAAACTATAATACCGAATGAATGTGTGTGGTGTAGACCACCCCACCACAGCACACACATGCTGTAAGGGTACCCCTTTGGATAAAGCCTTTGAGGAGGCAGCCCCCCTAGTGGAATGAGCCCTTATGCCCAGAGGCACAGCAAGACTCATAAGCAATAGAGATTGCTTCCACTATCCAATTAGAGATGCATTGCTTTGATACAGCATCACCTCTACTGTCGCAGCCAAAGCAGACCAGCAACTGCTCTGACTTACGCCACTAGCCGGAGCAGTGAATGTAAGTACAGAGAGCCCTTACTGGACACACTAGGTGCAATTTTTCTTGTTCTCGTGTAAGGAATGGAGGAGGGCAGAAAGCCTGCAACACTATTGGCTGGGCAGAAGACTTAGGCACTTTAGGAATATAATCTGGCCTAGGATATACAGTAGGAAGGCCTTGGCTAATCCAGCGGTAGGTCAACGCAGGAAGGGGCAACAGAGAGAGCTTGTAGATCTCCTACTCACTTCAGAGATGTCAGGGCCAGCAGAAGAGCTACCATTAGAATCAGAAACTTCTCTGAGGCTGACTCTAAGGGCTCAAATGAGTCACCTGACAGCGCTTCCAGGACCACAGAAAGGTCCCAGGAAGGTATGTGTGGTCTGCAGATGGGCCTCAGCTGTACCTCGATGTTAGAGGATGTTACCCCACAGAGGCTCCATCAGTAGGGGCATGGCTGGCAAAAATGGCAGCCATGTAGACCCTAATTGTAGAAGGAGCCAACCCTGCTGAGAAACATCCCTGTAAGAACTCCAGGACTGTAGCTATTGTGCAGTTTACTGGAGTTAATCACACCACAAGACAATAAGTTGCCACCCATGGAGACACATTTGGCAGTAGTTTCCACACTGCCAGATGGTCTTTTAGTGAAGATCTGTTGGAGGGAAAGCATCAGATTTTTGTTGCCCTGTGACAGCTTGCTGACCAGAGAAAACTTAAAACCTGGGAGAACATTGCTAGGGGAGGCCCTAAAGTAATACTGGTGGCTATCTGCACTAACAACCTCATGTCCCCTGATACCTCCCTCTGCGACACTTCAGGACTGCTCCTTCTTTGCCTACTTGGCATTGATTACCATTCATAGATCATGCCTACTAGCAGGCTGCGACTGTGGCTGCCTGGTGCCCCTGGCTTTACACAGTGGGAGGCGGGCCACTACACTCACCTTCTGTGCCTCCATAATGCTAGTACTGGCCCAGGCTCCACTCGTAGATGCCTGGGTGAACTCAGCACGATGGGGAAGGAACTGGCTGAACGCCACCATTTTGCCTCGCAAAACCTGTCAGCGATGATGTTAAATGCACCGCCAAACAGGCCGGAAGGTTCAACAGGGGTGTCCACCAGTGAGACATTATCCCTATCCCCCATTCCTGAGAGGTTGAGCCATAGGTGGCTCTCTGTTGCAGTCGGCATAGGCTTTGCCAACCAACATGGAGGTTGGAGCAGCTCTTTATAGGATTGAGAGCTGCTCTCTGTTTTTGGTGCACTGGCTCCCCCTCTGACTCCTCTGAGTCAGAGAGGGTGGGTTGACTCTCCATACTGGAAGGAGAACTTGCTATGTGAGCTGCAATACCCAGAAGTGGAGAGTCAGATTTGGAGGGCAGAGCAAGAGATAGAGCCGTGTTCGTCTCTGGTTCCTCTTTCTATATAGGATCCACAAAAACTGAGTTCTGAGGTTCTGAAACCCAACTCCCTTTGGCTGAGAAGAGAGAAAGCTGAGAGTGGAGCTGCTTAACTGTGAAGCATTCACAATGCACCCAGTCAACCCCCTCAAGGACTGCTCCACTCCCAAACACTTCACACAAAAAGTGTGTCCATCCTCCCCCATAATGAAAAGGGAGCAGGGAATAACACACTTCCTGAACTCTCTACGGCTCATTCTCTTAAAGAGGTTAGCAACAGAAAAAAATAGTCAGAAGACGTACGAAATGCCACGTCACCTGACCATGGCAGGCCTATAAATAGGTGTGATTTTACACAGACTGCAGATACCAGTTACGCGCAAGAGTGCATCCCACAGCATGAAGCTCAGGCAACGTTGAGTTCCCTTTGAAAAGGAACTAACTGTACTAGCTACATACACTAACCAGGAGCACTAATGATCTCTGCTACTTCCTTCCAAGTTATTTTCCAAGACATTTTTTTCATAATGATTCTGGTGATAAGTTATACTGTACTGTATGCTATACAGCTATAATTTATTCTTATTTTTGCACGTCAAACAGTAAATTGCAACTAATTGCAGATACGAAGTTATGAGTGGGGAGCTGAAGAAACATCAGACCACACATACACCATGGAAGTGGTCAGATGAATCGTTTGAGCCAATCGTTTGGATTTGAACAGAGTTTTCAGAGTTCTCTGCATTTTTTTTTACCTGTTCTATCTTTGTCTCTGTTGACTTGTATTAAGATTCAATTCAGTTTTAAAGTTTGACTCCCACATAAGGAAGTGCTGCTTGGAAATACATATGAATCATAGCGCTCAGAGTAGAGACATAGAGAAAGTGTGAAAACCAAGAGGAAATCTTGGCATGACCCTTCCTCCACTGTACTGAAAAGCTCTGCATCCTGCTGCTAGATGTGCATGCCAAGAAGACGGTGGGCCAAGTTCATACATCTTTCTCTCTCTCTCTTTCGATCTCTCTCTCTCTCTCTCTCACACACACACACACACACACACACACACACACACACACACACACACACACACACACATACTCTTATACCAGTCTTACATGCTCCCCAATTTACATGCAGAGTGTCTTGCACGATGCCCGAGGTGTGTGTACACGTCTGATAAACACATGTTTACACATAAAGAGGGCTCCATGCTGTGGTGCTCAATATGAAAGCAGACATGATGCCTGTTGGAGTTCTGCAGTCAGAGAACAACATGCTACTACATACACCCGGAGGTGGAGGAGGAGGAGGAGGAGGAGGAGTATTAGGAGGAGGACGAGATAGACCACGTGACTGAGAAATGACTACAACAGCAGCCCCCACACACTCCCACACTGTTTTACACTATTTGGATTGTATTGTTACCTAGAAACTGAATTGCTAACATTTCTCCTCACCTGACATAGGTCTAGAAATAGGTAATGGCCCACACTTTCTCCCACATCGCCCCACTGCTGCGTTCCCTACACTGGCTTCCTGTAGCTGCCCACTTCAGGTTTAAAACAGAGATGCTTGCCTACGAAGCCAAAAATGGCCCCCATCTACCTGAAGGCATTTATGAAACCCTGATCTGCACCATTTCCACGTTGTAAAATATGTTATATGTTTTCTTAGGGTGCATTAATATCTAATAGCCCATATGCTGAGTCATAATCAGAGCTAAATTGATACCTTTGGTTCGTTTGCTCCAGTTAGTCCAGTTTTGTTTCACTCTGTTTGCAATGAAACCCCAAAACAAACCAAAAATACAATAACAAAAAAATAACATTGACTGAAGGGCATGTATGACTAAAAACATCCTCACAAAAGTACTTCATTCAGACTCCTGAGTGGTGCAACAGAAAAGTATTTACCTGTCAATCACAGCAGCACTAGCCAATCATGGGCATCTGTGAGGCCATGTATTCAGAAGAGGGTAGTTAGCACCTTACTCAGTGTGTTTACACTGCCCTGTGAGCAGCATGAGCAGCAGTATGAAAGGATGTGGTTGGTTGTTTTCACATGTTTCGGAGTTACATTTATTCATTTAGCAGACACTTTTATCCAAAACGACTTACAAATGAGGAAATACAAGCAAAGTGTTATATCAAGCATAGAACAATACACAAGGCCAAGAATTTGATTCAGGCAGCTACAGGAAGCCAGTGGAGGGAGACGATGAGGGGTATGATGTGGGTCCTTTTAGGCTCTTTGAAAATAGTTGATAACTTCCCCAGTTGGTAGCTATCATATGATACTTGAGAGTTTGTTGGTGGGTGGGAGTGGCAGGTGACCAAATTAGGGAGAAATTGGGGGAAAAATGTATTTCTTCCAATGGTCATGAATAAAGTGACAGAAAAAAAGTTAATAAATCTTTGTGTAGAAATCTGAGCATGGAGAACATGGAGCCAGCACTAAATAAACAATTAGATCGTTATATAAACTAGTTTAAAATGTTTTATTATATATTTTTTGCTTGCTGGTCCAAATACCAAGACCACATTTCTACAGCTCTGTTCTGTGGCTCAGTTTAGCAGCTTGCATCTACAATAAAATGTCACCCACAACGCAAAACACATGGCATGTTTGGCTCACTTTCCACAGGTTGATTCAGAGTCAAATCACTGTCTGACTGCAATCAAATTGCGCTAGAGTTCAATTGGAAGCACACCAAGATGACCTTGCTATGTGCTGAATCGGTTGCTTTGGTCCACATCTGAGTGTGTTGTAACTGAATTGAAAATAAATAAAAACTGCAAGTAAATGAACTGCACCAAGGGTTAAACATACCAGGTTTCATAGGGACTAAATGCTGCATTTGTGAAACCAGACTTAAAGTACAGGCGTCAAAGAATATTATTGGCAAACCATATCATTTTGAATCTAAACTTGATTTTTCACAATTTTTCACACAAAATTTTCACACGAAATCCAACAGGTTTTCTCAGTCTCCACAGCCTACTCTGGCAACCCTGCCTGACACCTCACAAACAACAACTGTGTGTCCTTGATGCTCTCATATCTAGGATCCCTGCATATATCTCAAACCTTGTCCATTATACACAGCAGGCATCTGCAGCGTGAATGAGAGGGAATGAGATTCAGTGTCTAGTGGTGAGATAGACATAGAGCCCATTTTTCGCTTTCTCCCCCACCTCTACTCTGACATATTGCCCCAATGCTTGAATAATAGAACAGCTCTCAGATTCTAGCGTGCTTCTGTAACCACTCTAAAAAGCCGAGTACTTCCAACAGAGAGATAAAGATAGACGTGAGAGTGAGCAAGAATGTGCGTTGCATCACATATAGTGATGCCTTCATAAAATTTTTACCAATCTGTCCAGCTACAGATGTCTTTTTTGGCCTGATCTACCTCCTGACTTCTGAAGATCAGAGAGCGGAAGCGAGGTGAGCCTCTGTATACTAATGCGCTAATTTACAAAGAAAGAAAGAAAGAAAGAAAAGAAATAACTATTAACACAAAACAGCATGCATTATTCTTACTCCAAGCCAAGACACAAGCTCCCATATCTGTGAAATCTGTGAAAGGTGTGAAACACCTTCAGACCCCAAGAACATCACTGTGGATGTATCCCAGCATGCATTGGTAGGATGCATTTGAGAAGAAAGCCACAGGTTTGAAAACTTTACCATGGCAGAAAACTTACTGACTGTTACTTAAAACACTGACACTGGAGACTCCTTCCATAAATGTTAAATAAACATTACATTGGAGTTATGTAATGTTATGTAATGAGTCATGTGCAGCAGTAAAAGACCTTGGTGTGATTATTGACTCCAGTCTATCATTTGATGCTCATTTAGATAATATTACTAGGATAGCCTTCTTTCACCTCAGAAATATTTCTAAGATAAGAAATATATTGTCACTACATGATGCAGAAATATTAGTTCATGCTTTCATCACCTCTAGACTAGATTTCTATAATGCCTTACTGTCTGGATGTTCCAGTAGGAGCATAAACAAACTCCAGTTAGTCCAGAATGCAGCTGCTAGAGTCCTAACTAGAACCAGAAGATACGACCACATCACCCCGATCTTATCCACACTGCATTGGCTCCCAGTGAAATCTCGCATTGATTATAAAATACTATTATTAGCCTATAAAGCACTAAACGGTCTCGTGCCACAATATCTAAGCGACCTTTTGGTTTTCTATGATCCTCCACACCTACTTAGATCAAAAGATGCAGACTATTTGACGATACCTCGAATAGCGAAGGCTACAGCAGGGGGGAGAGCTTTCTCTTATACAGCCCCACTGTTATGGAACAGTCTTCCAATTAGTGTTTGGGACAAAGACACAGTCTCAGTGTTTATGTCTAGGTTTAAAACGCATTTGTTTACTCAAGCTTACCCCGACTAGACTTTCTGTTATGCTAAGCACAGTCCTAATAATCCTTTCTCTCCCTCTCTCCTTCTGTCGAGCCACACACGATTTTATGGAGATAATTGAGATCCTGATCCTTTCTGCTCTCCGGGCCTGCCTGATCCGTTTCGGATGTCGTGCCTCTGGATGGAGCTCTCATCTACTCCAATTCCAGATTGCTGGGACTATGGCTGCTTCTTAGGCTAAACAGACTTCGTATAAAACTATAATGAACTTTTTCACACTATCTCTTGTTACCCAGATGAGGACGGATTCCCTTCTGAGTCGGGTTCCTCTCAAGGTTTCTTCCTCTTAACATCTTAGGGAGTTTTTCCTTGCCACCGTTGCCACCGGCTCGCTCAATTGGGAAAAATTTGCACTTTTAATATCTGTGTACCATGTTTATATATTTCTGTAAAGTTGCTTTGAGACAATGTCTATTGTATAAAGCACTATACAAATAAAATTGAATTGAATTGAAGTTATAGAAAACTTTACCATATCAATGATTAGACATTAGCAATTTTTTAATTATCTATTTATTATTAGACAATGTGGCATGTCCACCATACAAGTTCCTGTGAATTAGTATATTATATATATAATATACACATTCTGAAGGTTTAATGCACACACACACACACACACACACACACACACACACACACATATATATATATATATATATATATATATATATATATATATAAATATATATATATATGTATATATATATATATATATATATATATATATATATGTGTATATATATATATATGTATATATATATGTATATATATATATGTATATATATATGTGCATTAAACCTTCAGACTAATTAAATTTGAGAAATCAAATTTAAATAGAAATCAGCGCTATTTGTAGTTTGTAGATTTTTCAAAAATGCACTTGGATTAAAAATTCCTAAAACTAAAATTCCAGGTCTGTTATTTAGTCTTTATTGATCACATATACACACAGTGAAATTCTTTTCTTCACATAACCTAGCATGACAGGAAGCTGGGGTCAGCCATGATACAGCACCCCCTGGAGCAGAGAGGGTTAAGGACGTTGCTTGAGGGCCCAACAGAGGCAACTTGGCAGTGCTGGGGCTTGAACCCCCGATCTTCTGATCAGGAACACAGAACCTTAACCACTAAGCCACCACTACCCACTTTATAGGTTGTGTTCATATATTGTGTTGAATATAAATATAAATTAATTAATGTGTGGGCCCACATTGGGTGTGAAATCCATAGGATATGATTTATCTTTATCATTTTCATCCTCATGTGCCCTGCGATGGACTGGCACCCTGTCCAGGGTGTACCCCGCCTTGTGTCCGATGCTCCCTGGGATAGGCTCCAGGTTCCCAGCGACCCTGAAGAAGGAGTTAGCAGTAGAAGATGGATGGATGGATTTTCATCCTCATGAAATCATTCAAGGAATCCCCATGTCCTTTGGGGGGGTGGAGTCATCTTAGAAGAAACCACTCCTACCAGGATAGAAATGTTTGATCATATGACAAAGAAGAACTTTGAATTGATTTGCAGTGAATATTCCTTCTAAGGGGACAAGTAGAGCCAACTAATAACAGGATTATTATTATTATTATTATTATTATTATTATTATTATTATTATTATTATTAAAATTCCTTTGTTACCTGCCTGTATATAATAGGGATGTAACCAAATACGAATACATTCTAAATCGATATAAATACAGATACAAATAGAAGGTGTGTGACTTTTTTTCTTGCCCTGGTTGACAGTTGTGGTGGAGCTCCAGGGCACAGCGAGTTCTGGATCTCTGCTGAGGTCTTAAAAAAAAAAAGAAGAAGTTACATTTATTTTAAAACATATTAACATATATATTAACATATTAACATATTTAAAACATATATAACATATTAACCTGTACATTCATTGCACACATTTTATTTTCACATTATTAAATAAAAATCTTACAGGCACTCCAATTAATTTGTTGTATACTGTGTTAGTGAAAAAAATGCAGCCCTGGAAGAAAATTGGTTTAGACCACACATGCTTTCGTTTCAAATCCGAAGACAGATACGGATATTTTGAGCACTAAACAGGCACAAATTATACTGTTTTTGTGATAGAATCATAACAGCGACAGGCACGATCTATTTTAAAGGAACACACAGTACGTGTGCATTACATTCTGTCATGTATGAGCTGTTTACCCTTAAAGAACTGCACAGTTAAATAGTAAAAGCTATGTTTTAAGATTTGTTTTTTCCCCACTTTCTGTGTAAAAGTCTGCAGTGAGTCCTGTTAGATTTTTTTTATTTTATTTTTTTTTTAACAGAAGATATCAGAGCAAGCATCTCGGTAGGAACAGGTAAGAATGTCAGGATGAGTAATGAGGAAGAGCAGAGTGACTGCTTCTTTTATTCGCTCGGTCTCCTGCCTCACAGCCAGTCCTGAAACCGTGGCAAATTTGGAAACAGAGACATGAGGGACTCGCTGGCTGCATCCCAATGAGAAACCTGTCACACATGAGGGGGGATGGATTGGTGATGCGTGTGTATGTGTGTATATATTCTATGTGTCTGAGTATGTGTTGCAACCGGGTGAGAATGGAAACAGAGCAAAAAAAAAACAGTGGCTCTTTTTTATGCTTGTCTTTCGGTCTTTTACAGAAGTGTTGTTGGAATCTTTGAGAGATCTCATTAATTCCGGCTCCAGGTGTCTCTTTAGTCTTATTACACTGTTAAGCACCATTGGTTGTGACACTGATGCTAACCCTACCTTCCTTATTAACAGCTAGGAGATATAATATTCAATCCACAGTTCAGACCTTAAAACAAGAGACACATACTTTAGGAACGTGTCACTCACGATAACTCTTTGAAGCTCAGTGGACATTTAAAATTCCTCCATGTTAGCTCTAATCACATTGCCCAACACTTCTTCACAGGAATCTGATTAGCTGAACTTATTGATTGATGGACTGCATCAAAAAACAAACATTTTTAGCATCTCTAGAATGCTAAAATGGATGGTTCTGTATTACCAACTTAATCTCCTCTGCGAGAAGCTAATTAGGCCTCTGTTAGCAGCAGCGGTGTCACAGGTCTCGCCGTTCTTGTCTCTGGGGTCTTGTTAGCATGTCACTAGCAGCGAATAGCGGCCTAACTGTGAGTGATTGGAACCATGAGCTTCGTACCTGGGCCTGTCAAATCGGTCACACACTCTCCCAGAGGAGTTTTAGTCAGACAGGGGATCTAGGGAAAATTTTGAGCCAGAAAAAATGTCCTTCCTATTACACAGAGGAACTGGTATAAAGAGGGATTTCAGAGGTTTGAGATGTATGGTGATAACAGGTGCCTTAACTCTCATGAACTGTTCGAGTCAAAATGACCAATTTTGGGTAAGAGGAGCAAATACTAAAAGTAATGAAGTACATACACAGGAGTTCGTCCGTCGATTTCGGCGAAGACCGAAGTTTCCATTTCCGCCTCCATTATGAAGAACACAAACTGGAACTCGACTTGCATGTGAATTGGATTATAGAGAAGAAGACTTGCGCAGCATTGGCCTCACTCTCACTTCCCGGTGACTACTGTGATCCGGTGGCAAGACTGAGTTAAGACGACTGAAGATGGCCCCCGGGCGCAGTGATTCATACACCCATTCACACACCCATTCATACACCCATTCACACACCAATGAATACATGCTTTGTTTCTCAGTGGCATATATCTCAATCACACATATGTGTGATTATAGTATTTTAAGGTTTAGTTACCCTCCTCAACTTTCTTGTATTTAATCTGTATATATTATATCTGCATTTAATGTAATAACTACAACGAAAATAATAAATATCTTATTATATATTCGACTTTATTCATAGCCATAGAAGGCCAATCCTGCAGTTATTCCATGGTTAATATCAGTATCATTTATTTTACATATTAAAAAGAGCAATTAACCACTATATATTATTAGGATCCAATATATATATATATATATATATATATATATATATATATATATATATATATATATATATATACACACACACACACACACACACACACACACACACACACACACACACACACACATATATATATATATATATATATGTATATAGTTATGCACTAGATTTGGAGTCGTCAATTACTCTGATATGATATCTGTATTATCTCAATTGGAATTCAATTAACCTGATTTAAAATTATCCTGAGAAAACAGTCTAAAGCAAGCAAACGCCCTGCCTTCATCTGCTTATCAGTCTCTCCAGGATTTTCCAATTTTATGATTGAAGAAATTAACGGAATCTCAAGGAAACTCCACAATATTCACAGGAGTTGGTCATTTTTGGGTCGATTTGGTCCAAGACACATCATGTGACATTGTTACATGACGTAGCCAATTCAAGTGGGTTTCTGCAAAAAAAAAAAAAGCACAAAAACCTCCACAAATTGCAGAGCAAATTTTTAAAAAGCTACAGCAAAATGATAGCTTTATGATGGAAAACAAGTACTCAGTTTGATTATCATCATCATCATCAACACGAAAACCTCATCTTCATTTCTTCACTCTACACTTCAGCATCGGTGTTGAAATAATCACTGATTCATTCACTCTGTTCTGTGCTGTTGGCTAAATTTCCCATTAAAAAAAAGATTACTCTCTACTGTGTCAATGATTGCACTACGGATTATTTGACAGCTGGTATTTATACTGTTTACAAATTGAATCTACTAATCTTACATCCATTTCGTTATAGCTCATAACCAGCAACTTGATCAAAGCATGGCATTCACTGCATGAGGAAAGCACACTTTTCTAGCAAGGTTTTAGACATCTTTAGACAGGCTAACTGTTTTTTTGTTTATCAACCTGTTTGCTATATTGGCAAAAAAGCACCCTAAGCATTATAAGTTTTGGGTCAAAACATTATTTGTTCATTGTTTTTGGCTGCCACTTGTTAACTGGTCATTCTGGAGAGCAACAAAGTGGAATAAACACTTTAAAATGACGTGTTTGTAAATTGGAAAGAAAAAGGAGATTTAATTTAATCTCCAGCTCTTATTTGCATTCAGATACATACACACACGCACACACACACGCACACGCACACACACACACACACTCACACACACACACACACACACACACACACACACACACACACACACACACACACACACACACACACACACACACACACACACACACACACACAAACTGGCTAGCTTTCATTAGGATCCACAAACACTGGAAGGGTTTTTCATGTTTATCTCCATCAATTTGGTTTATATTGCTAATAGGTATTTGACTCTAACCCAAAACACAAGAGTGATCACTACAATGGGTTGGTTTTGTATTTCAGGTGTTTTTGTCAGCAGCCTTGCTGCCTCACAAATTTCCATGTCTGTGTCGGTTTCTTCCCACTTCCCAATAACATACCACTAGGTGGATTTGGTTATGTTAAATTGCCCCTGATGAGTGTGTGAATGGTGACCTGTGATGCTCTGTCTCACATCCAGTGTTCCAGGATAGGCTCCAAATCTGTCACGAACCTGTCCGGGATAAAGCACTTACTGAAAGTGAGTAAGAGACTGAGTTTATTTTTGGAAGGTCTTGCCAGGTTGAAGCAGTTGCCCATTTTGACCTGAGCTATTTTTGGTACCTCTGATGCGCTGCTTATGGCATATATGGCTCTCTTTTTTCATGCTTGTTTAAGTTTTTTTCTTTTTTTCTTTCTTTCTTTTTTTTAAAAATTTATTTATAGAATTAACACAACCAGCAAAATTAAAAAAAACTTAAAAAAAGTGAAACATATTCATACTCTATTTTCACCTATGGAATTCATGGATCAAACATTATCAAAATAAAAACACAGTACTGTGCAAAAGTCATTTTTCTAGATATTTATTTTATGATTTCCACACTATTGAGTCAGCGCAAAAACATTTTAGACTTCCAAACATTAGTTTACCAACACAAAATTAAAATGTTACAGAAAAATGTTTGTATGTCAGTAAAGAAAGAAGAATATTAAGTGGTAAGAGACACTTTTCAGAAAAAAAAATAGAATAAAGGCTGCTGGGTTTTGCTGCAAAAATAAGAAGCAAGTGCGACAGTCAAAGTCTCCAGAAGAACCGTGTCTGTTTCTGCAAAGAATCTCAATAACACTCACAGCTCATTTCCTTATAAAACAGCACAGTTATATTTTTTTAAGTAAAGGGCCGTCACATCAAATACTGACATTGTTTCATTTATTACTGCTTACCAGAGTTGGGTATAACATGTTAAAAAAAAACCCGTTACTGTAATCTAATGACTTTTTCTGATAGCGCAGTAATGTAACTCATTACATTTTAAATTGATGTAATTTGATTAGAGTTACTGATGTCAATAAAATTACATTACTTGCATTACAAATTTATTGTTACGAAAACAATGTTAAGTAAAATGCATTTTTTAAAAAAATCAAGTTTTGCGCGGCTGCCAGGGGTGTAACCTGGCCTGGGCAATGGGAGCTGTAGCCCTGAAGATTTTTTCTTTATCCCCGAATAATTCTCCACTTGGAGAAGTTTGTCACTTCATAACTTCGTAACTTCACACTTCATAACGTCAGTAAAGGAAGATGGCAGTGTTGTCATTTTATAAATTCAGTGAACAGTGGTGAAACTAATCAGACAGCGTTTACATGAAAATACGTGGAAACACTCGTGTCTTATTGGATGGCAGTTTTGCACTTGCTCAAACGCTAGCTCAGTCAGTCAGTGTGAGGAAAAATGGATATACGTAGATTTTATTTTTAAACCAGTAAAGGTGTTGAAACTGACACAGTAACGTCCTCTCACGCTGAGCAGGAAAACGAGGTGTGTAAATGTCTATATGAGTTCCAGTTTACGTGAACATGATATGAGCAGAGCATAAGGAAAGATAATGTAACTTTGCATGGCACTGTAGCAGCTAAACCCATACAATGATAGCTTAGCTGTGCCTCCACTTGGCCCGTGACACCAAACTTGCCTACTTAGAAAAGTTTGATATTTTATCAGTCTGGTAGTTCAGGCAACACCCGAGGCAAGTCTTATGATAAATCCAACATTTTCTGATCGTGTCATACGTTGATGCATGCTACAGTTACTGAAAGAACTATGAGTTTCACTTTGTAGTGTATTTTTGTAGGTTTGATAGGTTTTGTAAGTAACTTGAATGTAAAATAATTAGCAATCTGATGACTTTTTACACGCAGTAATCAGTAATGTAATCAGATTACAATTTTAAAGTAATAATTAATAATCTGTAGTGGCTTACTTTTTTTTTGAGTAACTTACCCAACACCGCTGCTTATTGCTCTAGTATTTTGTAAATGTACAAACATTTCATTTAATTATTTTTGAAGGCATCTTCGCATTTTGCATTTGCCTAAGACTTTTGTACAGTACGTTATATCTCTAAAAAATTAAGTTGTTCACTTTAAAAAAAAAAAAAAAAAAATTATTATTCATTTATTTATTTATTTTTTAAACTTTCAGGCTAGCAACTAGCCATGCTGTTTCAGTACAGGAAAAACAGAGTGTCTACCAACATAGAATAAAATCCAGTTTTTAAGTTCAGAAGCTACTACTTTCTGATTCTGTTTACTCAGATATGATGTTTGGTTGCAAAGTGTTTCATTCTGCCTGTTTTCTTTTTCAGGGCTCCTGGGACTTGAATATTTCATTATAAAGAATAATGAAAGTAAAAACCTTATTTGCTTCAAACAGAATAGAACAAGTATGAATGTAATTTTTATGTTGGCACCACGTCTCAAAAATCACAAGTTTCAGTGAAAATTAGTTGATGCACGTTAAGAGGTGTTTTAACTGCTGTGCTGAATTCCGTGGTTTAAAATGTCATTTCTGGTACAGTGCTAACAATGACGAATGACAGAAACATGGATTCAAATGATACAGAGTGATGAAAGATTTCATCTCTAATTGCAAGGTGTGTGTGTGTGTGTGTGTGTGTGTGTGTGTGTGTGTGTGTGTGTGTGTGTGTGTATGACTGTTTGATTGGAACAGTAAAACTGCAGGGATTAATTCCAACAAAAATATTGAATTCATCTGACTGAGAACTGAGCAATTCATTCACTAATTTAAAAAGAAACAATAATCAGTTACTAGTAATTATATTATTAAAATAGCTGATTGATCACAGATGCTATAGAAATATATCAATAACTTCTGACCAACTTCTGACCAATCAGATTTGAGTATTCAGAACATTACAGTGGTATAATAAGAAGGAGCAGCAAAAGTCTAGATATAATCAATAGAACAGTTTTCCCCGCTTGTCAAACATTCCGATTGCTGTATTGAGGTGGAAAAAAATTGTGCTAAAAAAATTAATAGCACATTTTCATCTGCTCTAACACTTTGCATTTCCAACAGTCTGTCTATGGTGTATTTTAGTAATCCAATAAATTAAAAAGCTATTGTTTTGGGACTTGCAATGGCAGGAAATACTCTCTCAAACTCATATATGGTGCCTCAGGATAAAAAACCACTATCCTAGTGATATTATCACTGTGAGATTTAAAGGTCAAATCAGACTTAAGAATAACTCCAATATTTCAGAATGTGGTGTGAAAGCAAATTCCCCAGACTGCTTAATAAAAGTTTTATAGACTGTCATTAAGTATTCTTGTCTTTTCCTCGTTTAGTGTTCAAAGAAATACCAATTACTTCTAAATGCCAAATTGCACTGAGAATCAGTTAAGCTTCTCAACAGTTCAGAAGGTTACTATCTCAAATACTATCTAAAACTGTGATTACAAACAGCCTAGCTCAAGTACTGTTTGGATGGCTAATGGTTCTAGCTTTGAAACGGTTCTACTTTAAATGTTCCCATAGAGAGACAAGCCACTGTTGTTCGAGGGACATTTGGTGACACTTGGTAAATTTCAGGTGCTGCATTTTGTGAACTTCTTTCAGGTAGATCTTATTTCTTGCCCTTAATAACAGCTTCGAAACTGCTATTGCTATGGAGGTGACATCTAATGTCTAAATTGATTTTCAAAAAAGGAAGAATCAATTAAACTGTACTGAAATCTTTGGCCATTTTTTTCTTTCATCACCAACCTTCTTACATGCATTCTCAAATTTAAACCTGAAATGGGCGGAGCCTATGAACCCTACTACTATTCCCCTATTAAAACACACTGGAAAAACCCAGAGGTAGAAATGTCAGCACTGTCAGCATGGTGTGTGAATTCTGGCTCTGACAGTTTCTCAACCTCAACTACATCACTCAAGTTCATAATTAGTCTCAACTATGGATGGGTTCCTCTAAAAGCTCATGTTGTCCCAGGGATTATATCTTTGCCTCTGGCTTGCCCATTAGGGATATACAATCTACATCCAGATTTCTGTAAAGCTCCTTTGTGACAGTGTTTGTGTTAAAAGCATAATAGTTGTATTTTATACACCTTTCTTTGTTTTGGCATTCTGTAAGTCAGTGGTGTCCAAAGTGCAGCCCTAGGGCTAAATGTGGCCCGTGAACAATGTATGACAGATGGCCCATTGGCCAACACATTGCAAGTTTTCCCTTTCACATTACGGTTTAATAATAATATATTTAATAATAATACCATCCAAAAGAAATCCAAGTAAGGATAACCGGTGATCTGGCGACAGGGTCATGGGCGCCCAAGGGTCACTCACTGGTGCATATGGGGAGCAAAGGGTAGTCCGTTTGGTCTGATCCCACAGAAGAGCTACTTTAGTGTCAAGTCAAGTCAAGTCAAGTGGCTTTTTATTGTCATTCCTCTATTTAGCTTGAATACATTGGAATTAAATGATGTTTTTCAGGACCATGGTGCAACACATAACAGTGTGCAAGACTACATAATGTGCAAATACACAACAGTGTGAGATGAGTACAAGATGATAAATACACCGAACAAAACGATAAATACACATGACAGTAAATTCACAGGACAATAGATACACAGAACATAGACTTTAAACTGTAAACAATTGTAAGAAATACTGGGAGCATAGAGTTACATAGTACAAAGTGACTGATGCATCTATGTAAAGGGCAGTGTGCAGTAGTACTGAGTCTTTTAGTGCATGTGCAGTGGTATGAGTGTTACTGGGTTAGGTGTTCAACTAACCCAGGTGAGAATTGGGAGGCAGCAGGGTGTTGAGTGATCTGACTGCCTCAGGGAAAGCAAAAATTGCTGAAAGGTTAATGCTCAGCACAAATTGCTGAAAAAGTTAATACTGGCTATGATAGAAAGATGTCAGAACACAAAGTGCATTGCAGCTTTGGTCAGAGTGCCTGACCACTGACGAAAGCACCTATAATGGACAAATGAGCATCAGAACTGGCGCATGGAGCAATAGAAGAAGGTGGCCTGGTCTGATGAATGACGTTTTCTTTTACATCATGTGGACGGCCGTGTGTGTGTGTTGATTACCTGGGGAAGACATGGCACCAGCATGCACTATGGGAAGAAGGCAAGCAGGCAAAGGCAGTGTGATGCTCTGGGCAATGTTCTGCTGGAAAACCTTGGGTCCTGGCATTCATGTACTTTGACACATACTACCTACCTAAACATTTTTGCAGACCAAGTATACACCTTCATGGCAACAGTATTCCCTAATGGCAGTGGCCTCTTTCAGCAGGATAATGTGCCTTACCACACTGCAAAAACTGTTCAGGAATGGTTTGCAGAACATAAGTTCAAGGTGCTGACTCGGCCCCCAAATTTCCCAGATCTCAATTACAATTCAATTTATTTGTATATCGCTTTTAACAATTGATATTGTTTCAAAGCAGCTTTACAGAAACATATAAACACATATAAATGTGATCGAGCATCTGTGGGATGTGCTGGACCAACCAGTCTGATCCATGGACACCCCACCTCGCAACTTACGGGACTTAAAGGATCTGCTGCTAACGGCTTGGAACCAGATACCACAGCACACCTTCAGAGGTCTTGCGGAGTCCATGCCTTGACGTGTCAGAGCCGTGTTGATGGCACAAGGTTAACATACACAATATTAGGCAGGTGGTTTTAATGTTATGGCATCTATCTATGCTTTAATGTTGTCATTATTTTGTTTTTTTGCATAAGGCGTACATTCTGGTGACCAGCTCTCGGTTATTTTAATGTGGTCTAAAAAAGGTTTGGGCACCCCTGCTGTAAGTGCATCCTATGCATATTAAAATAATAAAAAAGTTTTAATTATAGAAGCAAATGTGTACGTACGGTTGTATAACCTCCACACTGCTGTGAGTGATGACACCATGCTTATTACGAGTGTGACCTTGTGGCTGATGTGGGATGTTGCAAACTGCATGCTGAACTGTGTGATTCACCACAGACAAGATGTTTCACTTCGGCTAACATCCTTAAAAAAATAAAATAAATAAAATGATGAATTGAAGTGCAGCTGTAATGTGCGATATTTTATGCCTACACACATTTACAGGAACTAATGATTTTACTACAATTAATATGAATTAAATCATAAGTCAAGGCGCTAACTTTATTGTTCACACAAGCTTGTGCAAAATAATCAAATTTACATTCAGCTCATAATGGTGCTTGAATCCACTAAAAACCCTGACCCCATGAAATCTTTCTTAGAGGATTCATTAACTGTTGAGCTAATAAAGTCTGAACTTTTTGGAATGATCTGCATTTCTTGTTGAATGCTTTAGAACATCTAGCCTTGATCTTCTTCTGAGCTATAAAAATAGATAAAGATTGTCTTGATGAACACACAAAAATAAAACTCTCTCTTTCTCTCTCTCTCTCTCTCTGACACATGCACACACACACACACACACACACACGCACGCATGCACGCATGCACACACGCACACACACACATCCCTATGTTCCCTATGGGATCACATGTAAAAAAAAAAAAAAAAAAAAAAAAAAGGTTAATTTGAGAAAGATACATGTGAAAAAAATCCCACATGCCCTACAGGTTAAAAAATGTGTGAATATGAATGTGAATGTGATGTGTCTAAAAACCACATGTAAATCTGACAGGCGAATCATGCGTTTATGCGTGTGAAAAATCACGTGGAAAAAATGACGTATAAAATCAGTTGTGAAAAACAAATGAATCATGTGAAGAATCGTATGAAAATAAGGAATCATGTAAAAATACATGAATCTTTGTAAAGAATCCTATGTAAAAACATAAATGAATCCTGTGAAAAATAAATGCAACATGTGACAAGCACATGCGGAACATGAATCATGAAATATCACGTGAAAATAAATGAATCATGTGTAAAATTGTTGTGGGAAAAATACATGAATCACATTAAAATGATTGCGTCATGTGAAGAATCACATTTGAAAATAAATGAATCCTGTGTAAAAAACTATCAGATGTGAAAATAAACAAGTCACATAAAAAATATCACATAGGGAAATGAATGAAACGTGAAGAATCACATTTGAGGATAAAAAAACAACAACACATACTACATGTGGGGGGGGGGGGGGGGGGACCCTAACCAAGTGTAATTGAAACATATGAATCATGTAATTTTTTGCTTCTCTTCTCTGGAAAATAGCCGTCCTTCCATTTCCAGGTTCTTATGTGTCACTTGGCAGTAGAAACAATGATACAGAAAGAAGTCCTGTAACTGAATATCTGTCCCTGTCCGAACCTTCCCTAACTGTAATCAATATTCTGCAGCAGCCATTCAATTTTAGCCACTCTTAAAAATTCATCTCAATCGTAAACCCGCATATTGTTCAGATGTATATTTTCGACAGCCTTGCCTGGCTGGATGTAGAGAGCCCCTTACTCAAGCTGCAGGTGCACGTCTGAATATTCATGTTGCGTACTGGTGGATAAAAGGATGTGGTGCGCAAGAAATCAGAAAATCAATGTTCTTCTCCCCTGACTGGCCATGGTTAACCTCTGTAGCTTAATCCAATGCATTTAGATCTGCTCGAGCTTGCATCATATTACACCGGGTCCAGTCTCAGACAAGGCCTTGCTAATAGATAAAAAGTGTAGAGCTGAGGGACGAGTGATGAGAGAAAATGTCTAGCAGAGATAAATAATACCTCAATGCAAAAAGAATAAGGGAAGAGAGAAAGCTGGTGGGTTTTTGCTGTATTAGGTTGGGGATCAATATTTACCTAGAGACATATGGAGAGCGACAGTAAATCTGGGCCACTAAAGCTGTTCGTTATTTGCCGGTGAATTGTATTTGTGATTTCAGTCGGCGTCCTAACATCCATTTTCCTGAGTAAATATCATCAGTCTGCTTGAAGAGAATCGATGATGTTCGGCAGCACAGTGGCCTGATTAATGACGAGGCTTTACAAAAGCATTGCTCTTATTGCATCATAGTGCATATGTGTGTGTGTGACAGAGACAGGTAGAAAGAATGAGGACAGGGTATACTGCTGTGGAGTTACAATGAACAAGCTATTTATCAGTCTGAGCTTTATTTAACTTCACTAGAGTTATTAGTGAAACAGAACGGACGATGAAATCGTACAATAAAGGGTGAATCGATGAATTTGAAACACAATCATGCTTCCTGAGTAATTATCTTTCTTGCGGAGGTATACAGTATGTACACAAATTCTTATCTCTGTACAATGCCTCATTTAAGGTCTTGTATTTTTGAATAGTATTCCTATATTTTCATTAAAAACAACCATCAGCAATCGTCACTTGGTCCAATAAAGTTATTATACATAATGTAATTGGGTCAGAAGAATTAAAATATAAAGGCTTTAAAGGTGATATTTTTTGACAGCATTTGAATGTTTAAATAGAAACACAGTAGTAAGTAAGGATTTACAATAATGTACATAACATAACCAGGATTTCGTGATTTTACGATCTCAGATATTAGCGCAAAATCAAGCAAACTCAGCAATATTCAGAGGAGCTTGCAATTTTTCAAAATTACTGACGATTTTCTGCAGATTTGGGCCAAGTCGTGTCATGTGATGTCATCACAATGCGCATTCAGTCAAAGCCCTCTTTATTTCACCTGCATCAAACATGAGTACATGCAAAACAATTTCATGCAATTGCAATTTCACCAATTCAAGAAATTTTCCTTCACAAATTACATCACAAATTTTTGAAAAAAGCCACAACAAAATCAAGCATTTTGGGTACAAAAATTTATACCAACATTCATTTAGCAGATGCTTTTATCCAAAGCGACTTACAAATGAGGAAATACAAGCAAAGCGATGTATCAAGCGGAGAACAACAATTACAATTTTTATGTATTAAAGAATGAAACATACTTTGAAGTTAATATGAAAAAATCTGCTTCTCATGTGACCGAGACACTGGAAATCATCTGTCCTGAAAACCTTCCAGTAGTGGAAAACCTACATATCCTTACCAAGTGCTGACACTGGAGACTCCTTCCATAAATGAAAAAAAACAAGTTATACAATACCTAACAATATGTTTTTTCTTATTCGTGACACTTTTTTATTCATTTGTGATTTGTTTTTTTATTCATTAGTCTTGGATTACGTGGAGCATCCATGGAATTAATATTTTAGTTTACTATATAAAGTATAAGATATTAAGATTAATGGAAAATTTTGACTGAACTACTGTCATAGAACATTAATCACCTTCTGACCAATCAGATGTGAGAATTCAACAGTACTGTGGTACAATGCAAATCGTTGGGTCAGTACCAAACGATTACTGTTATTAATAGCTGTCCATATATGACTCAGATAGCTGTTGAGGCATACGCTTTAAAGCTTAGCACAAGGCTTAAATCATGATCATACAAGCATTTGTGAAAGTCGTAATATATTCTTATTTACTTTATGCATAGTAACTAAGAACGTACTACGAAGTATTAGTATTTTTCTAGTTTATTTCCCGAACACTGAGTCCAAGCTGTCTGACTTGAATGTTGTAAGTTCAGTAGGTGTATAATAACTGCAGTTGGAATATGTTTCAACATGACTCCTAAGCAAAAGTACTAAAAATCAACTCATTTGGTAGTGAGACCTCGAATCAAGGAATATTTCAAATGCACCTATGCTTTTTTAAATGATTTGAGTGAACGTTGAGATGGTCTTTAATCATTACTATTAGATAATAAGGCTTCAGCTTACCTTGCGCATTTGCCCTTTGCTCCTTTTCTGAGTGTAGCTTCAATAACAGATGCTTTAGCATCACTTTCAGACATATAGAGGTGAAATCGAGTCACGGCTAAACAGATTTAATTAAGCCGGAGCGAGGCAGCTAGAGGAAAGAGAGTACCAGTTGACCTTGACTGCAAGGTTACATGTTTATTGATCAGAATCCCTCCCTGCCTGCTATCCTATTTGCAGACCTGCAGTCTAGTTCGATAATATTGCACCTTTTCAGTTGACAGTATCTTTGCTAAAGTAAAGTAGCGGTGTATGTAGCACAGTGTGAGAAGCACAGTGTGGCTCACTATGGATTACAAGATTACAAGGTGGATTACAAGCATGTTGCCTTTCAAGTAGCACATCTGTATGATTTCCTGTACTAGGATGCTGCTGTTAAGTCCAGAATCGTTATTGATTGTAATGCACATGCTACAAAATAATATTATCGCGAGTTAATGAAGCATGTGTTGTACGCCTCATTAAGTCTTTACTCCACTTTGAAGCCATAATTAATACCGTACTCTGACATTTTGTTTTGTCTGGTGATTTGCATTAGTTGATATTATGCCACAGTGTTGTTGCTAGAGGTGTGTATGTTTTGGCTGGAAGAGTTGTGTGTTAGCCTCCGAGACAATTTTCATCTTCCAAGGCCTCTTTGGCCTGTTTTGATTTGTATGTCCAATGTGTTCAATTTTCCAGCATGCTGCTTCATTTTTGGATGCAACACATTATTTATGATATCAAAACCCAGGTGCTTTTTAAAAGAAACTGCAGGCACAGCCAAAAAAAAGAAAAAAGAAAAAGGCAATTTAAAAAAAAAAAAAAAAAAATAGAAAGACAAATGCGTATTTTGAAGAATATCCATGCCCACTGTGCGTGAAATCTATTTTCTGGTGCTGTGACCTCAGTAATACATTTTGATAATGGAACAAATGGTAATAATTGTTACAACTGGACTGCTGGTACCTTCTGGAACTCATTTGAAGGAGCTCCCCAAAGTCATTTTGCCACACTGTTTGTGTCTGAAGCTTCCTGCCATGATAAGTGCAATCAAAAACGAATCATGGATCTCAAAAGAAGTATGAAACACAAAAGGATGTATTCAGAGTCAGCATCCAAAAGTTATGTTTATATTTATGCAGGGAATATTCAGCGTATTCAGAGTCAGGTTATGCACAGGTCGATATTCTGGGTGTGTAATTCAGATTATGCAAAGCATCTGCATGTAGCTTTGATTGTCATAATGTTCTTGCGTAAAAGTGTCTGAGACTAGGGTTTTTCAATGGTGTCTAGACCAAGCACTTGCTTATAAGCATACACACACACTCAGGCACAAAAAAAAAACAAAACAAAAAAACAGGTATAGAACACACAGACTGATGAAGCAGATGGTGTTTTTTTTTTTTAATTTAGTGTCAAATATAATATCATGTCTCCTCTGATCTTCTCTGTGTGAACATAAGCCTTTTCAAAGACTTTAAATTGCCCTGTAATCACACTGTAACTTAATTAATAGTGTCATTTATATATTTAAGATTTGACTTAAATAGCATTCTACAGTTTGTAAAAAAATTTTTTTAGTGTGTTTAGAGCCAAGAACATATTGCCCAGAACTGTTTTCAGCAAACTGCGCCCTACACATGCAAGTCTCGTGCAATTGTCTAAATAAGTCATTTAGGTCTGTAGCTATATCTGAAGTTTGAATACTGATGTGAACAATTTTTGGTATTAAATCCTCAGTCAACTCTGAACACAGCCCAAAGGATGTAGTTGTACATTTTTCTGTCCTGGCTCTGGCAGCTAAGCCCAGGTCCACAGGGAGCATTATGGGAGATTTGTTCTGCAGGAGACCTCTCCTTGCTTGAGAATGCCAAGCTTTGAACCAGGATTATGCCTTGCTGATTGTGACTCATACCCCCATTTAGTAGCTGGTTTTGGAAAGGAAAGGCACACATGACAAATCGAGGTAGAGTGGAGGTGAAGTCTCATAGGTCCTATTCATCATTACATCTCACTGTCATCATCCACAAAGAAAAAAAAAAGGAGAGGTTGTGATTCATGTGTGCAAATACCTGCAAATGAAACACCCATATTAGTATAAATAGTGCACTGTCAGTGAATATCTTCTGCACTGAGGGGTATTTTTGTTGTACGTTGGCAGCTGTGAGAAATGGTAATTTTTCTTTCAGGGATATGCTCTATTCATTTGAGAAGATGCATTTCAGATATATTGTGCAGACATACAGGCATTACAAAAAATATGAGCAAATGAGTTTTCTTTTTTTCTTCTTCTTTTTTTTTTTTAAATGGAAACACCTTTTTGGCCTTGAATGCTATTTATTTGATGATCAATGTATTTGCCTCACACATGAAAACACATTCAGACACAGAATATCACATAAATTACTACACATTTGTTTCTCCTACACACACACACACACACACACACACACACACACTATAGGCTTTACACCCACTGCATATTGAATTCAACCTGTGTCTTTATTTTCATTCTTTCTTTCTTTCTTTTTTTTTTTACTTTATACCACAGCACTGTTGAATTCTCGAATCTGATTGGTCAGAAGTGTTGATAAATGTTCTATAACGGTATTTCAAATGTTAGGCTTATAAAAAATTTGCTCATTCACTGTACTACATTATTGCCTTTATAGAAACAGCTCATTCAGAAGGACTTGTATGGCAGACCCTCCATATTATTTATGATTAATAATAATCAGATAAAATCTGTGATGTTATTTAACAAAGAAAATGTGTAATCGCTGATATGGTGACATTTTCTGTAAGTTGGTGTTTATGTAATATTTATAAAAGGAGTCTCCAGTGTCAGTTTGTTATTGGCTATTAAGTCCAAGAGATGGGAAAAATAGACAGGCTAGTGATGTGATGACTGCTTGTATGCTGGGGCAGTGGTGGCTTAGTGGTTAAGGCTTTGGGTTAGTGATTGGAAGGTCAGGTGTTCAAGCTGCCAGTGTTGGGATTGCCACTGTTGCCATCCCTGCTCCAGGGGCACCATATCATGGCTGACCCTGCACTCTGTGAAGAAAAAAAATTTCACTGTGCTCTACTGTATATGTGACCAATAAAGACTCATTATTATAATGTAAGTGATAACAGGAACTGACTTGTCTTGTGGACGTACCATAGCATTAATTATGATAATAAAAACGTTAAAAATCCTAATGCATTATTCATTAATAAATTTTAAAAAGTACTTGGCAAATTACTGTGGTGTAAGAAGAATAAAACACACATTGTATGGCGGTTTATTGGTTAGCACGTTTGCCTCGCACTTCCAGGGTTGGGGGTTCAAATCCTGCTCTCTGCCCCCGTGTGCATGGAGCTTGCATATTCTCCTTGTGCTTCGGGGGTTTCCTCTGGGTACTGATTGGCATCTCTTCTGTAAATTATCCAAGTGTGTGAATGGATGTGTGATTGTGCCCTGCGATGGGTTGGCACCCCATCAATGGTGTCCCCTGACTTGGGCCCCAAGTTCCCTGGGATAGGCTCCAGACTCCCCATGACCCTGTGTAGGATAAGAAGTATGAACAATGAGTGGATGAATGGATGATAAAATAATAATAATAAAAACAATATGTTGATAGCAGTAACTCATCACTGATTATTTTTCTAAAAGCACACTGTCTTGTTTAATATCCAATTTTCCTCCTGCAACCTCACATTTTTATTTTCAACGGCATTACTTTCATTATCATTTTTTTTGCTGCTGGTTTTATTATCTCAGCAAAATCCTGCACACATGGAGATATGAATATAGATAGATAGAAGAAAATAAGGTAGAAGTGTGAAAAGGAATAGCCTAATATGATCATGTATCATTCAGAATATGTGGATCTCCAAATTTCTTGCACTGGGAAACCACACTGATTCTAAGAAAACCTATTTGAAAATACCATCCTCTACCAAAACACGTTATACAGTATATATGTTCATAATCAATTTTCTCACACGTTCATTATACCTTCTATGCCCAACTGAATGAGGCAGGTGCTCATCATGGGCTCCATTTTAAGGAAAATTGGGTCAGTACATTTACATTGGATGCTGAAATATTTGCATATTTAAATATACAAATGAAACAATATGCACAAATTTGCATAAATACATTTTCAAGAACAATAAATTTACAATGAATAAACTCATGTTTAATTAGTTTTGTTGTAATACCACACACAATAGTTAAGCTTTCACGCCAAACAGATTATCAAGTTTAACATTCATATGAAATTAAAATTTATACCACAGCACTGTCTAATTCTATAGTAAGTGTGAATACAGGGACATGATATAACGGATATGAACGGATACATTGCTAAAAATAAATGTGTGTAATTGTTGATATGGTGATGTTTCCTGTGAGAAGACATTTGTTTAGCATTTTGGAGTGAGTCTTTGTAACATTTCATTTAAGTTTTTCATCATGGGAAAGGCTTCAGACTGGAGGACTTTGTACTTTGTAGTTTCTTGGAAGCTGCTAGAATGAAAGTGATAAGGCTTTGTATCCATAATCCACAATGCATCTATAAATTGACTGAAAAGTACAATATGCCTTTCTTTAATAAGTAATATTTTTTCACTTTTGGTAATTTGCTGAGGTGTAAGAGAAATAAAACATGCTGTTATCTGAAAATAATCAATGTTATATACATGTATAACATGTTACAAGATCCTGTTGTTGATTATTCTCCTATAATCAGCAGGTCCCATTGTGTTTTCCATCAAACCATTTTCTGTACCGCTTATCTTTCACTGGGGCACAGGGAGCCTGGAGCCTATCCCAGGGGACTCGGGGCATGAGGTGAGGGACACCCTGGATGGGGCGCCAACCATCATAAGGCACAGTCACACACATTCACACACCACAGACAATTTGGAAATGCCAATCAGCCTACAATTGGGGAGGAAACCATAGTACCCAGAGGAAACCCCCAAGGCATGGGGAGAATATTCAAGAGGTGTGAGACAAAAGAGATAACCACTAAGCTACCGTACCTGCTATCCATTGTGTTTTAATTCTTACTTAGTCTGATCACATTATTTGTTTAATAACATCTCCCAAGTGTACTAATGCACTTATGATTGAATCTAACCCTAACCATTGTTTCTAGCCAAACATAAATGCAATACAAATGTCCAAGATTTTTGCATCAAGTCCAAAAAAAAGAAGGCAGTAAATTCCACCCCTTTTCACACAAGACATGCTTATGGCACATTTTCCATTCCAGCTAACTGTTCATTTAAAAAGTCCCTGGAGAGGTGCGTGAGAGCAATCATTTTGATCCTGGAACAGAATTTTGACACTTTCCCACTACGTTTCTTTTTTCTACAGCTGTACCTCACACTCTGATCTGACTCAGAGAGACAAAGTAAAATTTAAATTGTTGTTGTCTTTTGCATCCAGAGTGATTAAACATTCATGTGTGTGTGTGTGTGTGTGTGTGTGTTTGTGTGTGTATCAGGGGTAATGAGTGTTGTTTGTGTTTTGATCAAAGGATAACTATTCGATATGGTTGATATAAAAATCATGTAAGTCTTATGAGGTATGAAAACATGATACAAATTGTAAGATGCCATGTGTGTGTGTGTGCGTGCGTGTGTGTGTGTGTGTGTGTGTGTGTGTGTGTGTGTGTGTGCGTGCGTGTGTGTGTGTGTGTGTGCGTGATGAGTAGCGACTAAGTGGAGGGTGGTGTTAGAAATGAGGACGTTCCAGTCTACGCCTCATAGCTCTCAGTAATGAGCCTAATTAGGATTCTGTTAATTTGCCATTTGTACCTCCAGCCACGATCTACAGCCTTCGTCTGCATTCTCAATGATATTTTCTCTCCTACACAAGCTGACTGGAATACCAATGATGTGAACGGAGAGAGGGGAGTTCAAAGGGGAGACAGGAGGACAGACAAGAGAACTGAATGAGGGCAGAGGGAAGTGAGAGGAAAAAGCGAAAAAAAGACACAAAATAAAGAAGAGATCGTTCGGGCAGAAAATAAACTAGTGTCATGGTTTAAGAAAAATATGAGACTGAAAAAGAGTTGTGTAAGATTCATTGAGGTTGACTCTTAGTTTTTAGAAAAAGAGCACTAATCTTTGAATCTGCCTTGGGTATCAAACATGAGTCAGTGGTCATTATGTGTTGTTTCTATTTCACACATTGATAGGATTTGTGTAGATAAACACAAACACAATGGAAGTACTGTGGATTTATGGACTGTTACAGATGGATTACAATAGTTGTGAGAATAAAAAAAAAAACAGTTCAAATACAATACAAAGGACTCGGGTTGATTCCAAGTTTTGAACTTGCAGGCGAACTGTTCATGGGAACTCTCAATATGCAGTTCAAAGACATGTCAATGCAAGTGACAGAGGCTATCATTAGGCTGAAAAACAACAACAGTAACAAGAACAAGAACAACAACAACAACAAAAACAAAACAGACCTATCAGAAAGACAGCAGAAACTTTAGGAGCGGCCAAATCAACAGTTTGGCGCATTCTTAAACAGAAGGAATGCACTGGCGAGCTCAACAACACCAAAAGGCCTGGAAGACCAGAGAAGACAACTAAAGAGGATGAATGCAGAATTCTTTCCTTGTTGAAGAAAAACCCCTTCACTTCATTTAGCCAAGTTAAGTACACTCTGGAGGAAGTAGGTGTATTATTGTCAAAGCCTACAATCAAGAGACGCTTTCACGAATGTAAATATAGACATTTTAAATCAAGATCCAAGCTACTGTTAACACTCAAGAACACAAACGCCAGATTAGACTGCTAGAAAACGTCTACAAATTCACACAGATGAATTCGCACAATTCTTCGGACAGATGAAAGACAAGATTGACTTTGTACCATAATGATGGGAAAAGTAGAGTATGAAGAAGAAAAGGAAGGGCTCATGATCACAAGCATACCACATCATCTGTCAAAATGGTGGAGGAAATGTTATGGCATGTGTGGTGGCATGTTCACGCCGCTTTTGGCATTTGTTCTTTATTTGGTCTCATTTAGTGGAACTATAAAAAGGCGTCGCGTTGTCAGCTAGCCTGTGCATCACTAGTCAGCTGATCGCTGTTTCTGGGATTTTGCTCCCTTGCATCGGAGGTACATGTTTGTTTCGAGGTTCTGGACTCTTGCTTAGTGTTGCTTGTACATCACTAATTGTAATATTTTCCTCGGGAAGTGGTGTCTGCTCGGGTGAGCTCGCTGTGCTGAATAGTGGCCGCTCTACACTAAAGAACTGACTGCATACACTACGCTGCATGCGTGGTCACTGCTGCTCTGCTTTGTTTGTTTATCATCATAGGCAGGATCAGTATGTTGCACAGGTGCGTGATCTGCGTCTTAATGTCTCATCTAGTAAACTTAGAAGTTGGCTGCTGTATAGACGGTATATCTACGCTGGTATGTAAAACTCACTCAATTCTCTATGGCCACCATTAAAAGTATGTAGATTTGTTCTTTTAAGCTTTTATTTTTATTTTCATTAGCGCTTCTATTGAGTTTTTGGTACCTGAGTGGATGAATTCATTGTGATGGTGCCACTAACTATTTCAGGTTTGAGTGTCAGTTTTCCTTTGTATTCCATTTGATTCTTTTTTTTTTTTTTGTATTCTACTTTGTTGGTTTTTTTTTTTGTATCCTTTTTGTATCTTAATTTTGTAAACAATGCCCATGACAAGATTACTTTTGGGAAAATTTATTTCACTCACATTTGGTTTGATTTGTGTGTGTTTATCATTTTTTTTTGCATTGTGTAATTGACGTTTGTGTTTTACTAGGAGCTGGGGGCCCAGAGTGGGCAGGCTAGCCATCCCCGTGTGGTGCTATGTGTAGATCTTTGCAGTGGATCTCACTGGGGTGTGTGAGAGGGTGATTTGGTGCACATGTGGGCCTATATTAGTGTAGACAACAAAGTCCTGTATCTAACCTGACTAACTACTGGTAAACCCCAGCTCAGTGTTACTTTAGTTTTTTTGTTTTTTTGTTACTTTTGCGTCATTTCAAATCCGTTGTTGTTTTGTACAAAGGCAAAAGTACAAAACGTTTGTCACTGTGCAAATACTTATGGACCTGGCTGTACCCTAAGAAGTTAGTTAACGTTATGACTTACATTATGTAAACCAGTGTGCTAGCAGGCTTACTACAAGATTCATGGCCAACTCTTTTATCAGTCTGTACAGGATTTCACAGCGTGTTTTTTTTGTGATCGTTGTGGAAAATGCTTGCTTTTGCTGCTGAATTTTTCAAAATTTGTGATGCAACTCAGTTTTTTTGTGCTTTTTTTGTGGCAAACCACTTGAATTGATGAAATTGCAATTGCACAGAATAGATTGCGTGGTCTTTCGCAGTGGTGATTGTTGGTAAATGAGACCTTTTAGATGTAATCTGTGGAAAATCTGCGGTCATTTTGAAAAATTACAATCTCCTCAGAATATTGTGGCGTTTACTTGATTTTGTGTTAATTTCTGCGATTGCAAAATTACAAAAGCCTGGAGGGCTTATTATTATTATTATTATTATTATTATTATTATTATTATTATTATTATTATTATTATTATAGACAGATTATGCCTAAGGTGTAACTCTTTATCGTGTGAAAAAACTTTTAACCAGACAGTCGCTTTAAGAATGGAAAAACCCAGCGACTGTGACTGCACTTTGTTAAATGTCAGCGCTCAGATAGGCTGTCAGTGATAAGCTGCTAAATATAAAGCTACATTGTTCAGCCGCGACACAGTGTTGTTATTCTGATTGGACGATTGGATTTTGCCCAGGAGGGACATTGATGTCCTGCTGTCCATCACAGAAGGAGTAAAACAGCACACACAGGGCATTTAAAGGCACTGGAATGGCCTGTGAGTGACACAGCTAAACTGAAAATGTCATCAGGATAAGGGCAGAAGACTCTTTTAGCTGGTTATATTGTCCAAGAAAGCTGCAGTTTGAGGGGAAGTGGGTAGGCACATCAAGCAAGTACCCACAAGTTTTGTGCATGTGTGTGTGTGTTAGCCAACATTAACAATTTTTGATTGAATAAAGAACACATTAGCTTTTCCCTTTCAAAGGCAACTCAGCATTTTGTGCACTTAATGTTGAATCTGGAGCTTGTGTAACATCATGCCTATTTATAGGCCGGCCGTGATCAGGTGACGTGGCAATTAGGTAAGTCACGTGAAATAAAAACGACACCTATGAACTGTGCCATCAGCCTTATTATCTTCAGCGAGACTGCATGCCAGTCATTTGTGTAAGACCCCCAAACGACTCTTCGTTTTCTCTCTATCTTTTCCAAAAAAAAGAAAGAAAAATATTTTTACTTTTCTGCCCCTTAAAAAAAATAAATCTCCCTCACACCGTAGAAAACTCCCCTTTTATGACGATATATTACGCTTCTGGGGGAAACCATACAACAGCCGTATTTATAACCCCGTGATGTCCGATTATTCTGCCACTGTGGGAATGAACGACATGGCTATTTAGCTGTGCCGAAGGTGGAAGGCAGGTAATTTAGAGGGGCCGGCTTTGCCATCCAAGCCATGTAAGGCCACCTCGGTGCTGGTAGGCAAGGCCTATGTGGCGGTGTGTCTTGTTTGTGGGTCACAGCATATAATGGCAGTGTCGCAGGCCTACAAAGCAGACCTGCTGAGTGTGCTTGACGTATGCCGGCATTCAGCCCCGTCGTGTCAAGTTCGCCCGAGCATCCACGAGTCCAGCCCAGCGCTAATGTGAAGGAAGCACAGAAGGCAAGTGTGGCAGCCTGCCTCACCCTGGGGAGAGCCAGGGGAACCAGGTGGCCACAGTCGCAGCTGTTACTAGGTGCTACTAGGCATGATCTGAGAATGGTCATAAAGGTCATGCAGACAAAGTAGGAGAAGTCCTGAGGGGCCGTGGAGGGACGTGTCAGGGGACATGAGGTTGTTATCCCCCAGTTCTACTGTAGGGCCTCCCCTAGCAAAGGCTGTCCCAAGTTTTCAGTGTTGTCTGGTCAGCAAGCTGTCACAGAGCAACGGAAATCTGATGCTTTCCCTCTTATAGAATGTGCAAAAGTTAACATCACTAAAAGACCTTCTGGCAGTGTAGGAACTACTGCCAAATGTGTCTCCATGGGTTCTGTCTACTGTAGAAAAGGGTTACCAGGTCCAGTTCAGAGCTCAACCCCCCCAGTTCAGAGGTAGTCAGATAGTCAGTAGTCAGCACAGCGCAGAGTTCGACGTTAGCCAGGAAGTAGGATCCCTCTTGGACAAAGGGGCCATAGGACATGTACCCCATTCCTTGAGGGAGGGAGGTTTTTACAGCCGTTATTTACTGGTAAAGTGCCTACGTCTGCTGCCCAGCCAGTAGTGTTGCAGGCTTTCTGCCCTTTTCCATTCCTCAGACCGGAACAAGAGAAATTGCACCTACAGTGTCCAGTAAGGGCTCTCTGTATTTACGTCCACCATTCCGGCCAGTGGCGTAAATCGGAGCAACTGCTGGTCTTCTTTGGTGGCAACAGGGGGAGTGATGCTGTGTCAAAGCAACGCATCTCTGATTGGATAGTGGAAGCAATCTCTATCACTTATGAGGAGCACGGTCTCGCTACTCCTCTGGGCATAAGGGCTCATTCCACTAGGGAGGTTTACTCCTTGAAGGCTTTGTCCAAAGGGGTACTCTTAGAGGATGTATGTGCTGCAGTGGGGTGGTCTATGCCGCACAAATTCATTCGATATTACAACCTGGATATATGTTCCACCCCGGGCTCGAGTGTCTTTCAGTGACTTCTCGGGCTCAGACCTTTTGAACAGACCATACCTTCAATATGACAAAGTTGGTATTCTCGTATCCACAGCGTAAAGCTCAAGTCCCCTGAGAAAGGAACGAGACGTTGCGTAGCTTTGCCATACTGGGGCATGCCTGTGAATTGCGTCTTTGCATCAGTTACCAGAGGCTGATGGTGCGGTTCACAGGTGTGGTTTTTATATCACATGACGCCCTTAGTTGCCACGCCACCTGATCATGGCAGGCCTATAAATAGGCATGATGTTACACAAGCTTCAGATATTGGTCACGCGCGAGGGTGCTTTTCCCACAGCGTAATGCTCATGCAACATTCCCTTTTCATCATTATTGTTATTTACTAATTTTAATAATTAAACTAATAGAAAAGTGTGTGTGTGTGTGTGTGACAAAAAGGTGAGGGAAAACACTGGCCACACAGCATGTATACATAAATGCCATCCTGACCTGTTTTTAACCTGAGTCCATTGTGTGAGTGCAGGTGTGTGTGAGTTCAGTGTGTGTGAATGCGGTGTGTGTTCAGGTCTCAGTGGGACGCCGTGTACTCTGTCACAACCTTTCAGACCTAATCTCTTTATCTGCAGCTTTGCGGGGAGGCGAGCAATGTCCTTACAAAAACATTACTGCCAGACACAGCACAGGGAGGAGTGGGTGGAAGTGGGACTCTCTCCTGCTGAGTGAGACTGTGTGAGGTGCATGTGTGTGTGCGCACGCATGCGTGCGTGTGTATGTGTGTGTGTGTGTGTATGCAAGAACTGTATTGAGCATAAAAAATGAACAAATAGGCCAGAGGCAAGTAAACTCCTTCTCTGTATGTGTTTGTCTGTTTTCCAGAGAGCTTAACTATTACATCTGTTTTGTGTTCGCCGTGTGTGTGTGTGTGTGTGTGTGTGTGTGTGTGTGTGTGTGTGTGTGTGCGCGCGTGTGTGCTCGTGTGTTTGTCTGCCCTGTTTGACCATTGTCTAGGCAGTTAAAGTATCTATGTGTGTGTGTGTATGTATATATATATATATATATATATATATATATATATATATATATATATATATATATATATATATATAATTTCTATTTAGTTTTTGTGGCTAAGGATTGGGTTAGACAAGAGTGTCTATATCTATATATATATTGTGTGTGTGTGTGTGTGTGTGTGTGTGTGTGTGTGTGTGTGTGTGTGTGTATTGAGCATAAAAATGAACAAATAGATCAGAGGCAAGTAAACTGCTTCCCTCTTTTCTGTTTTTCCAGAGAGCTTAACTATTACATCTGTTTTCTGTCCGCCGTCTCTGTGTGTGTATATATATATGTGTGTCTTGCCTATTTAACCACTGTCTAGGCAGTTAAACTTTATATCTATCTATCTATCTATCTATCTATATATATATGTGTGTGTGTGTGTGTGTGTGTGTGTGTGTGTGTGTGTGTGTATATATATATATATATATATATATATATATATATATATATATATATATATATATATATATATATATATATATATGTATATATATATAAAATTCCTATTTAGTTTTTGTGGCTAAGGATTGGGTTAGACAAGAGTGTAGGTGTAGACATTATTCAGCTAAATTAGTACACAAGTCAATAATAATAAAATATCACACAGGTATAGAATAGCGCATGTGTGTGCGTGTGTGTATGTGTGTGTGTGGTTTGGCAGTAGTGCTCGCTGATATCTGAGTAACTGCATTGATCTCTCCTCACTGGCTGACCCTGTACCAGAACCTCCATATCTCATGGCAAAACCCATTAGCGCCAACATGAAGGCACGCACACACACACACACACACACACACACACACACACACACACACACACACACACACACACACACACGCGCGCACATTAAAAGATTCATTTGTGATCAACATTTTTAATAAATCTAAATCTAAAATCTGTACTAACTTTTCCTATCCCTCTCCTCTATAACTCTAGCTACACTTTACACTGAAATATATATTTTTTGCATTAACACATGAATCCATTTAAAATATCATACATCAAACATCCTTTTCCACGAGTCATCTATTATAGGTGATGAAAAATGTACATATTTAATTCATTTCAGCTCAGCCCTTTCACCCTGAAAATTGAACACACATGCTGTACAGGAAGTTGCATCATCTGATTTTCCTAAAGATGATGGGAAGAAGAAGAGTCACTCCTTTTTCTTTACTTTCAAACATATTGTGGTATTGAGCAGTAAGGTCAATTTGAAAGCACAAATTCCACATGAAATAAACCTTTTGCGGGGTGTACTTATGGTACCTACTTCTTCCATTGGTATTAAATTGATTATTCCAATACAGCTTCATATTTACAGTATGACACCCATATACCAGCCAAATGAATGATTTCAATACCCTTAAACTTAAGTGTTAATTGAATCTACATTTATAGCACTCTTTTGAAACACTGTGTGCACCTTCTAGGGTGGTCCCGATACCATAAACATATCTTATGATACGATTCCAGCTGAAATATCACGATACCAGTCAATATGATGTTAATTCATAATTCAAATGAATACTTTTTTGGAATGAGAATCTGAACACCTCAGAATATTTTATTAATGAGAATAACTGGTGTAAAAATGAGAATAACTGTTGGAAACACTCAAGAACAATCATACAATTGGCGAGCAACTAATTCAATGTGCCACATATTTCATCTATTGTTCCCTAGAGCAGTGAAATCATGCAAATGGAAATTGTCCTCAGAGTACTAAGAATACACAATATTAAGAATGAATAACTGAATTTAGAAGTAAACGCCAAAAAAAAAAGTCAGAAAATTGGGAACGTAAGCTAGTTTACTGTCAAATACCCTTCAAATACAGTGTTACCAAGTGTAGATCATTTTTTACTTTCACTTAAGTAGCTTTCATACACGGAACCTATCATTTTCTCTCTCTACTTTTTCCACATCTGCTACTGTGTGAATTTGTCATTTATCGTTCCACTCTTCAACAGTCAGCATTACAAACTTAAGCTGTTCGTGTCTTCCTTTTGCACTCTACATGAACGAGTATGACCTCGATTCACCATTTAGTGTCGGCCACCTGTGAAATCAATCCCACAATTCACAGAGCACGGTACACATTCGGTTTGTTTCCAGCCCCCAGACAAATTAATGAATAAAGGCTTCGGTCTCTGTGACTCATGCTAATTGAGAGGGAGAGAGATGGGGCTGAACTGAGAGTGGGAGGAGAGAAAGACAGAGAGAGATACAGATAAATATGTGTGAACATTGTCAATGGTCTCTCACGTTTGTTGTTAGTCAAAGAGTTCTGCGTCGCTTCTCTTTGATAGGCTTATCTGGCATCAGTAACATCGCCGCTCAGTTGGGATGTGGAGTAAGCGGCATGCATCCTTCCATTTAATCACTGCATTCAGTCCATGCCAAAGTGACCCATTTTTCAAATTTTAGATCAAAATAGAAAATACTTCATAATATCATGTCTGCTACCTTATTAAATAATAATATTAATGAATGGTTAATATTCTTAATGTAAGTAATAATATTAGTAACAAAGTCTTAGACCACTGGATTGAAAAGTATTTGTGTTGCCTCCTTGGGTTCTGACTGAGTAATAGTGAGAGAGAGAGAGAGAGAGAGAGAGAGAGAGAGAGAGAGAGAGAGAGAGAGAGAGAGAGAGAGAGAGAGAGAGAGAGAGAGTTCAAAGTGATGCTCACTCTACCATTTCTACTATTGACTCACTTATTTTCCAAAAGTATGGTTGATTGATTCAAATTTCTTTCAACATTTTGTCCAGAAATGCTCCCTAGCCCATGGCATAAACACTTCTGTGATTCATGGTAGACAGGTATCACCATGTCTCTCACATTTCCTGACACACTGATGTTTTTATAAACCAAAAATTCTCCAATCCGAACCTCTGTCACTGCACTATGTTTCATATTCTTCAATTTCCTCTGCTTAGCTTTCCATCAAAAATGGATTCTTAGTTGAAACACACACCTACAAGACATTTTCTCCTAGTCGAAACATCGACTTTGGTGCCAGATGACTCTGCCAGATGCTGAGTGAGTGCTTGATTAGATTTCTTTCCTTCCTTTAAGGAAATAGCCTTTAAGTACTGTTCATCAGATGCAGACGGTTTTCTTGCTGTTTTAATTCCATCGTCTATATGTCTTCAACTTGCTGAGATTCTTCAAATGGCTTTTTAAAATCACATCTAGAAAGTCCAGTTTGGACGACTGACAACAACTTTGCTGAGGAAAAACAATGATGATACCGGATGGTCTGTATTCAGAGTCAGTGTCTGCAATTCAAAAGTAATGTCAATGTTTATGTGGGGGAAGTTTCTAGCAGGGAAGGGCTGTTTAATAGGCTCATATGTAATGTACCGTACGTCCTTCACTTAAGTGGTTTGTTATTCACTAAAAATAAAACAACCTATTCATTAACTTCATCGTTATTCACAAACACACCCATGGTAAATATTAAATGTTTACACTCCCACCTGGGAACATCACACTTCGCACACATTTTCACAGCTACTTCAATACCTTATGCTTATATTGCTAGTAATTGTTATGAAGTGTTAAATTCAATAATAATTGAAATTGAAAGACTTGGCTAGGGTCCATGTGACAGAGAGTCACTGCTAAGCAGTCAAAAAGACATGAGGTTTACAAGATGCTGCATGGTGCAATGTCTCTTATTTGAAATGCTACACCATGAGGCTGTGGATGATATTAAGGCAGGAAGAGGACAGCTTTACTGAAGACCTTGAGACGACAGACTGAAAGAAGAAAAAAAAAGGCATGCGATTCAGCACAATAGAAAGATCTAATAAGGCCACATTTTCACTTTTTATATCCATGCTTCCATTTTAGAAGAATGTGATGGTTTGGACATAGTAAGATATTTTTAAACTGAAGTTTAAAAGATTAAACTTAAGAGATGCATAAATGAGCCAGAATGCCATCCAAGTACTGAATAAATCTGAACAGTTGAGGGTTAAGACCCTTGATCAAGAGTAAAACTGAGCATCTGTGCCTTACTAGAGCGAAAGCTTAACCTAATTAAAATATCCATCTCATTAAGATTCTGCTTTACAGCTGTGATCTTAAAAACACTTACATTTTAAGGCTTAGTAAATAAATAACTGCTTATATGCAAGTAATACATACCGTATAGTCGAGTCCGTAAGTATTTGGACATTACCGTTTTTGTGGCTATATTACACTATACATGGAAAGTTGGATGCTCAGCTGTTCCAGGGCAGGTGTGTGTTATTTACTCTAATTTCACTTCCAAGTAAGCAGATAAAAGAGCTGATTTCAAGTGTGGCATTTGTATTAGAAATCTGTTGCTGTTAACTCTCAGTATGAAGTCCAATGAGATGTCACTGCCAGTGAAGAAAGCCATAATTAGACTGAAAAAAATCTAAACAAATCCATCAGAGAGACAGCAAAAACATTAGGTGTGTCCAAATCAACTGTACGGTACATTCTTATGAAGAAAGAATGCACTGGTGAATTTAGAAACACCAAAAGGCCCGGAAGACCACAGAATACAACTGTGGAAGATTAAAGATGAATTCCTTCCCTGCTGAAGAAAGAACCCTCCACAGCCAGATCAAGAACACCCTCCAGGAAGGAAGTGTAGCTGTGTCCAAGTCAACAATCAAGAGAAGACATAACCAGAGTTAAATACAGAGGGTTTACACAGCAAGATGTAAACCATTGGTAAGCCTCAAAAACAGGAAGACCAAATTAGAGTTTACCAAAAACATCTAAAAAAAACAAAACAAAAAACAAAACAAAAAGCCCAACAACCTCCTATGGACAGAAAAGACAAAGATCAGCTTGTAACAGAATGATGGGAAAAGAAGTGGAAGGAATTGCTCATGATCTAAAGCATACCAAATCATCTTATGACATGGGCATGTATGACTGCCAATGGAACTGGTTCCCTTGTATTTACTACTACGATGAGACTAATGTGACTGAATTATTTCCCCATAACAGCACTCCCGGTCATGTTTTATTTCTTACTTAAATCAAAGTGCTATCAGAATTATGAAAACAGGTGTAATGACCTGTTTTTATTTTAAAGTATATAGAAGCTGACAAATTTTGCATTATTCATGAATTAATTTTTTTAAACTTTACCATAATCTTTATCTGAATATTCCGTTAATACACCATTCCATTCAATAAATTACAAAATACAATAAATGAGTAAAATCCCATCTATTACATTCAAATACTGGAACATGACTATGACTAACATGTCTAATATCTGATATTGAGTAAGTTAGCAGCTGCTCTAATTCTCTGTAGATTGTGTAAATATATATTTGTCAGTGCTTGGCAGTGGTCTCAGATTTTTGGATCTTATTTGAGATTTTCCAGCTATGTTATAGTACCAGCAGAGTTTTGGATAGTTGAGGCATTGTGGCTTCCTTAAATGATTCTTCCCAGAACCCTCTCTTTCAGAAAAACACGTCTGATAGAAACTTTGTAAAGGATTAATTGTTCTATATTATCACTATATTGTTTAAATGTGAGATTACAGTATAACACTGTGAGTAGATGATACGTTGCTCCCTGTATCACATTTTGAATGACATTTTTCATCGTATGATATGGGTATGATGGCATCTGGGGACACCTGAAGGAGAATTTCTGTGTATTTCTCTCTAACATTGTGCAAGTTTAGCTCATACCAGTTGCTCTTGACCTTGCTTCACACAACAAGATGGAGGACTGTCTGTTTTAAGAACGCAAGAGCATATGATTGACAACATTGAAGACTAACAGAATAAATAAAAAAAAATACTCTATCGCTAAATCATTTTTGACATTTCTCTGCCTAGAATACCCAAGGACACCCATTTAGTATGTGAGACACATTTCTTATCTTGGAAATCCTCCAGCAATTTCGCAGTGTGGGGTGTGAAATCTGAAGCTGGAAAGCATCTCAGTATTCACAAAGCTATTAAGAGTGTCTCGTCCATTCCACCCTTTAGCTCTCCATCTTTATAGTTTTCACTAATGGGTTACCGCTGTCTTACAGCTCAATGTCACCTTGCAATCCTTGCATTATTTGGTTTTACTAGGACTGAAATGGAGACTACATTAAGCGTGATTTTAGACACTGTAGGGAAATGGCACAGTAAGGACAAGTGTGTGTTCGGATAATGAGTGGAACATCTGCTAAAGTGTGAATTGCTGCAGAGTGGAGGAAAATGGCTGAGCATTTCTTTGATGTTCAACATATGGCCTGAAAATGGTTGAGAAAACATCTGCATTAGATTGAGTATACGTTGAATATGCGTAGGTTGAGAGGAATTGCATTGTCGTGGTACTGAATTTACTCTCCAGTGAAACTGTCAGAATTAGAACCTGTCAGACCTCGGACAGCTCAAATGTCTGACACTGAATCACATTTTCTTTGATGTTGATTCATGTTAGCTCAGCAAGGATGGGTGCTATGGCATGGATGTTATTAATTCTTCAATAAAACTTTGTTAGTATAATTCTTGATAGGGGGAATGGTGGCTTAGTGGTTAGCACATTTGCCTCACACCTCCAGGGCTGGGGGCTTGATTCCTACTGCCGCCGCCTTGTGGGTGTGGAGTTTGCATGTTCTCCTCATGCTTCCAGGATTTCCTCCGGGTACTCCAGTTTCCTCCTCCAGTCCAAAGACATACCTTTTAGGTTGATTGGCATCTCTAAATTGTCCATAGTGTGTGAATGTGTGTACCTCGCCTTATGCCCAAGTCCCATGGGATAGTCTCACCACCACCTTCTGTAGTATAAGTGGTACAGAAAATGAATGGATGGATAATTCTGATGTTCATGTGATTTATAATCTAAAAATATTTCTATTTAAAACATTCAAGAGATTTACCTGAGACCATCCTACAGCCATGGAATCAGTTTAAACAATATTTTCTCTCACTAGATCTTCCACTTTGTTGCCACTCCAAGAAAAAGCTGCTATTTTTTGAGTTCTGTTCATGGAGAGAATTTCTAAAGCCACCGATTTTGTATATCATGTCTCACTGCACACTCTGTAAACATATTAAAGGAAATGTCAAAATAACAAGAAATATTTGCGTGCTTGTGTGATGTCAATCTGCAGAATTGTTGACTCTTGTATTGCAGATGTTTCTAAAATGGAACTGTGAAAAGCATAGCTTTTTTTAAGATGCTCTGCCACATGCATTGTTTGTTCACACTCCATCCTCTCAGGTTTATTTGCCTCTTTCTCACTTCCTCTCCCATTCTCTTATTTTCTTTTTCCCTCTTGTGTTGCCTCTGCCAGGCAACACTAGACATTCCCAACATCACCAGAGATTATTGTACCTGTTAGCGGCTGAAGAACAGTAACATGGTGGGAGCCCAGGGTAAGGTGGGCTACTCTTAGGTCAATATGTCCCTGCTGTCTGAAAGAGGCAGCTGAATTTTGAAAAGGGCAGGAGAGTTGTTGGCATAGAAACAGAACAGGCCAAGCAGACAGGCAGGTATTCTGACCAACACGTTCTCATGTGACCACACAAAAAGGAAACCAGGTGGTATGCTGAAGCAAAACAAAACAGACTCTACTTTTTTTTTTTCCAAAATGAATCTTATGTGGTGACTTAGAATAAAAAACTACTTCCAAAGAAGCAGACATTCAATTATTTTATTAATAAAAAAAAGATGCCCATGCCAGTTACATCAGACCCAATTACATCTGGGTCTAAGAATAGTATCAAGCAAACAGGCTGTTAGAGGAGATAGTATCAGTTGGTACAGCAACAAAACAGTACATGTTGATGGTTGGTTAAGAGGTACTACTTCTATCTTTGCTTGTGACTTAGGTGTTCAGACAGGCAGAGGAAGTTTATTCCACCACATGGGTGCAAGTACAAAGAAAAGTCATCATGAATGTCTTTCTTAACTTCATGGATGATGGGTTCAGGTGGATGGGGGTTCCATTTTTGACTCTGTAGGCAAGCATCAGTGTTTTTATGTTTTTTTAATGTGGGAGGCTACAGCAAGCCAGTGGAGGGAACAGAGCACATCATATAGGGTGATGTGGGAGAATGTGGGGAGGTTGAAAACAAATCATGGATTTGCCACCCATCTGGTTTTCAACTGCCAATAATAAAGAGAGATCCCACAAGTCACAGCATCTGTTTGAAATGAAGAAGAAGAAGAAGAAATATGGACAAAGTATCTGTTTGAGGCGGAAATCTACATTCAATTTAATTTCAGAGTTCATACTCTAACTCCTATAAGCTTCGTTGAAAAGGAAACCAAGGTCAAATAAATGTACAGCTGGAAGAAATATTAGCAGTGATACTGATGCAGTTCTGCCCTGCGATGGACTAGGACCCCTTCCAGGGTGTCCCCTGCCTTGTGCCCCATGCTCCCTGGGATAGGCTCTAGGTTCCCCGCGATCCAGTAAGGATAAGCAGTACAGAAAATGGATGGATGGATGGATGGATGGATGCAGTTTTGACCTTAAATATGTATAGCATCTGTATAAAGGTATAGGTTTATCATGGTGAAATGGTAGCAACCGTACATGACGCACACAGGAAGCCCTGCCAGAATTTGCATTGCAGTAGTCCAATCTCGAGATGACAAGGGACTGAACAAGGGCTTAAGTGGTCTTATGTGGATAGAAATAACTGGCTTCTCTGGATGCTGTAAAGGAGATATGCTGTACGACCAAGTCAGATTAGCAAAATGAAGAGAGAAGGAAACAAGGGGTAGTTGTCCAGAACTACCCCAAAATAACTTGCATCATCAAGTATATTAAGAAAATCATTCTCAAATATTTTGCCATCTTTAAGTTTTATGTATGGATCATAGGAATGGGTGGTGATTACTTAAGCTCAGCTTAGGCATATTAAAGTTTACACTATCACCAGTTGGTGATAGGACATGTAACCCTCCAAGCATAGTCCTGTAGGACTCCTGGAGATCTCCATGTTCAGATCTATAATGCAGACTAAGATCAAAAACAGAAACCATTAAATAAACAAGCCTCTAAATAATTTTTAAATCAACCGAGACAACATTAAAAAAAAAGAAAAAAAAAAAAAGAGAAGTTAAAATGTATTAAAGAAAAAAAAACCCTTTGAATCCCAATCTTTAATTGGCTGCACTTTAATCTGAACTTCAATGCGAGATTTAACACTACCACAATTGACAGGTTGAACACTGGCTTTCTGATGTTTAAAAGCATCTTAACCTTTCAAAGAAGTCCTGTCTGTTCCCTTCATTGATCCACACAGTGCATCTAATAAGATTTCTCATTCCCCAATTAGCAGGGCATTGAGTGGAGTTAATTCTCCTCATTCTTCCTTCATGGTGACATAGGTGCCTCGCTAAATAATGCAAGTGCGTCGTTTAGCAAGTGCAATAGCTTGCAGCAGTCTTTGTTTTCCTCCCCATTTGCTCAGTTTCAACATAAAGCCGTCAAATAAAAAGTTCAGCCAAAAGTTAAGTTAGAATAGAGTAGTAAGCAAAACAGAGGAATGCACCAGGCAACCGTTTTATCCCATTTAATCAGATTAAACAGCTCTGTGGTTTCAGCAAATGTTTTCAAATATTCCCTTAGCCCTTGAGGGTATTTGTAAGTGTACCATACTCAAAACTTAATGCTAATAACTCTGTAACTGCAAGGTTAATTACTTTGTACCAACTGTCAGAAAACCTTTCTAAGGTTTACAGAAAATAATTTTTTAGAATAATACTTCCTCAGAGTAAAAGCATAAATATTTTAGAGATACTCAGGGTCACATTTGAGGACAAAATAAAACAGAAAAAGTATGGATATATATATATATATATATATATATATATATATATATATATATATATATATATATATATATATATATATATTTTTTTTTTAAATTAAGGGTAGTACAAAGTAATAAACGATTTTATAGATTATGTCCAAAAATCTACAAACTGATCATTTACTATAAGTTTTATAGAGTGCTAAGAAAGTGCTCATATGTTTAAACACTACAGTAAACACAAAAATACCAACATGCCCAAAACCAAATTATATTCACTAAACTCTTAGAAAATACACTGTAAAACAGGATAGGTTCATTCAACTCAAAAAACTTGAGGAAATACACTTAAACACACTTAAATATAACAAAAATTTAACTCAAACTTGTTATACTGTATTTAAGTGTATTTGACGTTAAGAAATTGGTTTATCAGCTTAAAAATTGTGAGGTAATTAGTTTCCTCAATTTTTTTGAGTTAAATGAACTTATCTGGTTTTACAATGTGGGTTTCATTGGTTTATGCCTCTGTAGAATGCAGTACCCCTTAGATGTACTTATGTAGAACCCAGCACAAAGGGTTTCCCTAACAGAGAAGGTTTCTCTTTAGGAATCATGTAGCAGCAGCAATATCATGCAGATACAGGTCAAGGGCTTCAGTTAATGTTCACATCAAGCATCAGAATGGGGGGAAAATGGTGATCTCGGTAACTTTGACCATGGCATGGTTTGTTGGTGCCAGACTGGCTTGTTTAAGTATTTGAATAATTGCAAAAAAATGCAAATGAAAACACCTTGATGAGGGCTGTCAGAGAAGAATGCCCAAATTCGAGAGGAAGCGGACAGTCTTCTGTCCTGAAGATTTTACAGTGTGAAAAAAACTTGACCTCTTACTGTTGCAAAACACTGACACTGGAGACGTCTTCCACAAATGTTCAGTAAATGTCTCTTTAGAGGAAACTTCACCATATCAATAACTGTATGATTATACATTCTTGAATATAACACTTGCCACGCAACAGTTTGTCAGTGTGAAGTTCTCAGTGCATCTGAATTGAACTCGACTATACACTGTATATGTAAGGAACTGGGACACAACTTGTGCCTGTTGAAGCTTTCTTTTCCATTTGTAGGAACGTTACGATAACATTTAGATATTGTTTTCTGCTTTTATTTACAGAGAATAATGCACAGAAAAGGTCTTCCTTTCCTGATAAAGCCAATTTACATTCAACTTAGTGCCTGTATGACTTAATTGCCTTGATGTTGTGGGTAAGGCACTGTTTTCTAATTAAACACTGAAATATTCATGGGTGGAAATGTGGCTGGGTCTTCTTTGCAAGCTGAGGGAGCACTAAAGTGAAAAAAATTTTCCAAACACAAAAACATAAGTGAGTGAAGAAATCTTTCTGTCCTTTTTTAAATAAGGCTTTTTTTTTTAATGTATTTTTATTTATTTATTGATTTATTTATTTTTTAGGTCTGTTGTGGAAGGAATTAAACACAACAGGACATGCTGTTATAGGAAAGTAATCAATGATGGAGTGGTGTGATATAGTGCCCTCCACTAATATTGGCACCCTTCGTAAATATGAGCAATGAAGGCTGAGAAAAAATGTCTTTATTGTTTAACTTTTTGATCTTTTGTTTAAAAAAATCACAAAAAATACTCTGCTCTCATGGATATCAAACAATTGCAAACAACACAGGTTTATAAAAAAAAATCTTTGGTAAATATAGGTGTGCAACAATTATTGGCACCCCTATGAATTCATATAAGAGAAAAATATATTTGAAGTATATTCCCATTGATAATTTACATTTTTTTTAGTACACCTGGGTGACTAGGAACAGGAAATTGTCCAACCATGACTTCCTGTTTCACAGGGGTATAAATATGAGGTAACACATAGGCCAAACTCCCTTAGTCATTCATAAAAATGAGTAAGACCAAGGAATATAGCTGTGATGTGCGGCAAAAGGTTGTTGAGCTTCACAAAATGCCTATAAGAAAATAGCACAAGCATTGAAAATGCCCATTTCCACCATCAGGGCAATAATTAAGAAGTTCCAGTCAACTGGAAATGTTATGAATCAACCTGGGAGAGGACGACTGTCTATGTTGTCTCAACGGACTGTGAAGAGGATGGTTTGAGTCGCCAAAAAATCTCCAAGGATCACAGCTGGAGAATTGCAGAAGTTAGTTGCGTCTTGGGATCAGAAAGTCTCCAAAACTACAATCCGAAGTCACCTACATCACCACAAGTTGTTTGGAAGGGTTTTAAGAAAAAACCCTCTACTCTCATTCAAAAACAAACTCCAGCATCTTCAGTTTGTCAGACACTACTGGTACTTCAAATGGGATCGGGTTCTACGGTCAGATGAAACTAAAATAGAGCTTTTTGGCAATAAACACCAGAGGTGGTTTTGGTGCACACAGAGAGGTAGTAATATGGAAAAGTACCTCATGCCCACGGTTAAATATGGTGGTGGATCTTTAATGTTTTGGGGTTGTTTTTCTGCCAGAGGACCTGGACATTTTGTTAGGATACATGGCATCATGGACTCTATCAAATATCAACAGATATTAAATGTAAACCTGACTGCCTCTGCCAGAAAGCTTAAAATGGGCCGTGGTTGGATCTTCCAGCAGGACAATGATCCAAAACATCATCAAAATCAACACAAAAATGGTTTACTGACCACAAAATCAAGGTCCTGCCATGACCATCCCAGTGCCCTGACCTGAACCCCATAGAAAACCTGTGGGGTGAACTGAAGAGGAGAATCCACCAGCATTGACCTTGAAAATTGAATGATCTGGAGTGATTCTGTATGAAGGAACGGTCTCAGATCCCTTGCCATGTATTCTCCAACCTCATCAGGCATTATAGGAGAAGACTCAGAGCTGTTATCTTGGCAAAGGGAGGTACCACAAAGTATTGACTAAAAGGGTGCCAATAACTGTTGCACACCTATATTTAACAAAGAAGGTTTTATATATATATATATATATATATATATCCACAAGAGCAGAGAATTTTTGTGATATTTCTTTCAAGAAAAGATCAAAAAGTTAAACAATAAAGACAATTTTTCACACCCTTCTTTGCTCATATTTATAAAGAGTGCCAATATTAGTGGAGGTCACGGTATGTTACTACCACAAAGATAAATTTAACAGCATGCCCAATTTTTATTTATTAAACAATACATCTACTTTTTTTTTTTTTTACAGGGAACATGGTGGCTTAGTGATTAGCGCATTGGCCTTGCACCTCCAGGGTTCGATTCCCACCAGCACCCTGTGTGTGTGGAGTTTGCATGTTCTCCCCATGTTTTGGGGGTTTCCTCTGGGTATTCCGGTTTCCTCCCAAGTCCAAAGACATGAGTTTTAGACATATGTTTTAACAGCACCATGATATAATGATATAATATCATTCATCTGTGTGTATTTTCACTTCTTTTCTCTCAGTGGTCAACTTTTCTGGACATCTGGCCAGACATTTTTGTTCTTGGTGAGTTCTTCCAACATTCAGTGTCCAAACCTTTTGGGTTTTTCTTGGCAGATTCGCCTCCCAAAAAGGTCTCTGAATCATGCTCAGTCCCTCCCACCTCTTACTTTCCATAAGCAAAGTTCTCTGACCATCATATAACTTTCACTCACTTAATACTTGGATTCTTGTGATGGATGACAATGGTCTTATTTTCCTTCTACTTCTCCACTCACAAACATTGTCCAAAGTATTTTTCAGGATCCACAATTAATTATTCAGTAACTACAGTGGATCAAATTTAATGAAAGGAGTGATTTTAATAGATTTGCTGTTACGGCAAACTTTATTATATCCATGCACGTCACTTTTCAGTGTCCATTTGAAGAAAAAAAAAGTGTGATTCATCCACTCTTGCTGGAGATATTTGTGGAAAACCACTTATGTTCAATTTTAGCTCTATCCGGTTTGGATTCAATTTACATGGGGTCCTGAGGTAATTTCCTATTTTACAGGCGCTACTCTGTGATTTTATTTCGGTCTGGATTGGCCATGTCAGTGTTTGTCTCCATTCTCCTCTGAGAAAATTACTTGGCGAATTACCTACTGTCTTTCATCAAACTAAGTGGTAGTGTAATAAATTTCACCCAGTCTAATGAATACTTTAGAAGAGGCACGCAACCACATACTTGTTCTGGGTGGTAAAACCTTGACTACACACACTACTTGGGAAAGCATTTTCAAAAGGAGAAAGAAAATAAAATCATTAAGAAAAGTGAGATCCTGCAGGCTGATTAAAGGAGCCGTTATAAATACAGTAAAGCACAATTCACATATGCACAATATCAAACTTTTAGTTTTCTATAAATAATGACTAGCTGCATCACTATTTCACCAGTTTCTTAAATATCCAATGTTAAATGCTGATGAATACTAATGTACTGTAAATTATTTAATTATTCATATTTAAACTTCTAATCATTTACAGTTATTAATTTATATGCATTTACCATTAGATATTTAAAGAACTGACATGACACAAGCATTTGTGTTCATAAAAAAAAAAAAAAAATACACTCCAATACAGACCATCTCACTCCATTGATTTTTATTATTTTTTTTACCCTGATGTACATGTAATTGTACAATTGCACCATATCATAAGTTACAATTGTAACAAAGCATCAAACTTGTAACACTGCGTTGTACCATGGGACACCTTTTGATTTCAGGGAAAATGCACAGTACTCATTGACGGTATGGGTAAACTTGCACTTGATAAAAGAAGCAAATGTGCATGATAAGAAAGAAGTCTTTAATTGAAGTCATTTTTAAGGCACTTAACTCGGAGCAACAATTATTACAATTGTACCAGCTTTCCCCTAGTTATAAGAATGGCAATTGTAAGCCAGGGCCCACTGATGGCTGGGAGATTAAAACGTCAATGTATTTGTACTCCTTTAACTTTATCTTCTGCACTTCAGAGTCTAATCTAAACTAAACAGGACTTGAGTTGTTGGAATTAGCCCTTTCCCATTATTAATTAATCTCAAACAGAGCTACGTTTTTAACTTTTTTATTTTTGATAGAAACAACAGCTATATCCTGGTAATCTGTTACCTGGCTTAATAATGTGTGTGTGTGTGTGTGTGTGTGTGTGTGTGTGTGTGTGTGTGTGTGTGTGTGTGTGTGTGTGTGTGTGTGTGTGTGTGTGTGTGTGTGTGTGTGTGTGTGTGTGTGTGTGTACTCCACTCTTCAGGGAAAGTATCGATCTGTGGCAGAAGGAGGCTAACCCAGATGGACGTCCCTCGAGCTCAGAGACGATGACTAAAGTTACAGATCAATTCGTATGTGTACGCACACATACAACACACAATCTTGTTATCTGTTTCACTTTCTCCCTTGGGAATCTATTAGCTAAGAAGAAGAAGAAGAAGAAGAAGAAGAAGAAGAAGAAGAGGAAGTTGTCAAGTCTAGTTTTCATTGTACTATAGCTACTTTATATTAAATGTTGACATTTATAAATGTATTGGGATTAGAACATGTAGATAATGTGCTGTGGTGCAAAAATGTTAGGTTATCTGTTGATATATAGAAGTACTTCATGGAACTGGATAACTTTCTCATCCGGGCTAGTAGACGGTCTATGTATTGAACATTTTGGAGCAAATGTTAAGACCAAGTCCCAACAATAATTTTGTTTCTGTTTGTTTTTTGTCAGGCTTAGCGACTTGTGATTCATTTTATACAGTACATAAATCATATATTTTAAATCTAATCTTTTAATCTATTATCCATCCATCCATTTTCTGTACTGCTTATCCTGCACAGGGTCACAGGGAGCCTGGAGGATATCCCAGGGGACTTGGGATGCAAGCCGATGGGATGCCAACTCACAGCAGGGCACAATCACACACTACGGATAATTTAGAGATGCCAATCAGACTACAAAGCATGTCTTTGGACTGGGGGAAGAAATCGGAATACCTGGTAAATCCCCTAGTAAATCCCTGAAGCACAGGAAAAACATACACGCTTCACCCAGCACAGAGGCTGGATTCAAACCCCCAACCCCCGGAGGTGCGAGGCAAAAGTGTGAACCTCTAAGCCACTGTGCCACCCAGCACAATAATACATATAATATAATATATAATATAATATAAAGTTATTTTCTTCCTCCATATATTTTTGTGTATATTTTCTTTCTTTAAAGATCTATTTAATGGTAATGTTTATCCATGCTCAGTTTTGTGACTACAATTGGATTTAACCTGCCAATGCTGTATTGCTGTGTGACATCTTTACCTTGAAGAAAAGCAGAGGAGGGGGCTCGATCATTAATATCGATTTGCAATTTATAAACAGTGGAGCCCATTTTAGTAAATGCCAGGCCGCTTTCAGCACAATGGTGTCAGGGTTATTTTTTGCACTGAGACGAAAACAGAGTGGCTGCTCTCTAGTGAAAAGCAGGTGGTGAGAAACAAGACAAGGTTTTTTTTTTATACCTCTTTCTCTTTTTATCTTCACAGCTGGCTGAAAAGCATTCAGACTATAGAGGCACTCTCAAGTGTTTGGAAACAAGAAGAAGGCAGGGTTGAAGGTCAGGGACAGTTCCATCACATGGATGTGTGAACTTCTGTGCACTGATCGAAGGCACTAATGATGGTTTGGCTCAGCAGGGCTCATTTAGAAGTGAAACCTTTCGGCTGGAATACAGGCAGATTTCTATAGGAAAAGCTATTTGTGTGAAGACAGTATCATGGGTTGAATGTGACATATCACAGCATGTTAATTTCCTTTGTGGAGCCTTATGTCTTAGTGAGATGCCAAGTTGTTTGTCTCAGTGTCATATTTGGTAGGAGACTGACAGACTGTTTTTCGACCCACCGCTAGTGTGAAAGATGTGCGACAGCAGGAAACTTTTCCTGAAGTAGACAAGCTTGTGTATATTTGTATATATTGTCTCTGCATTGTAAATAGCTCAATGTCTCCATTAGTGGAGTAAAACAATGCCACTATCTGTATCTGTTTAGTATTCCAAATATCTGTATCTGTATCTGTATCTGTACTTGGATTTAACCTTGATGTAGGTGTGGCCTAAACTTGAAGGGAAACTTCAAACACTGTCCGCATGTCAGCCTCAACCTCAGCTACACCACTCAAGTTCATAATTGGTATCTATTTATGTGCAAAGGAGGTTTAAAAAAAAAAAAGTTTTTTGAATTCCACTTGTGCTTAGGTTTGTTTTTGCATCTGTCTGCAATATTTTCAAATGAATTTCCCAATACAGTGTATGTTAATGGTAGCCTAATTTAATCCATGAGTCATGGGTAATCCATGACCCTGACCAAACAGTTGACCAAACAGCTAATGATTAATGAATGAACGAACGATTTAAACACATTGCACAAAAAGTTGACCAAACCAACGAGACACTGACCAAACAGTTGACCAAACCACCGAGATCCTGACCAAACAGTTGACCAAACCCTCGAGACCCTGACCAAACAGTTGACCAAACCCTCGAGACCCTGACCAAACAGTTGACCAAACCCTCGAGGCCCTGACCAAACCCTCACCAAACAGTTGACCAAACCATCTAGACCCTGACCAAACAGTCGACCAAACCCTCGAGGCCCTGACCAAACCCTGACCCTGACCAAACAGCTAATGGTGAGTGAATGAACGCTGTAAACGGATCGCACCCTTCACATTCATTGTCTTTGTTCGTCATGCCAGCTTTCCTGCACACATGAGAGGGAAATCTTCCACCAGGATCCCAGTCCCAATGCACACCTCTAGTCTCAACCAGATGCCTGGTGAACTTTTTTGGCAAGCTTCCAAAAAATAAAACACAAACAAATGAATAGAACACACTACGTTCCTTCGAAATACTGTATTCACATTTGGTTACATCCCTAGTCTCCATGAATTACTCATCAAATTACATAAACTCTTCTTTACACTGAAAAGCAGGTGAGTTCTGGAGTGAGGTTTCATTCAGTAGGTTTCTGTTCAGCAAAATATATAACTTTGATGTAAATGAAGATCTATCTAAGGTCAATCTTTTTTGTTGTCAGATCTTGATCCATCTCTCTCATCTTATGTCTTACTCGTTCATTCCCCCTCGTCTTCTTTCTTCCCATCTCCTTCCTCTTTGCCTTGTGCTCCTGTTGGCTGGTAATCAATGAAGGCGCTTGATAGGTTTCCTGTCCTGTGAGGCATGCAGCTGCCATTACTTCATTCACTTACAGACCTGCCAAGAGAACTACATGTGTCTGTAGCATCAGGTCTAGATAAAATCTGAACCAGAAGGATGGAGGGCGGCCTGGGATGGTGGCAGGTAAGAAGGTCAGAAACGGGAAAAAAGAATAACAAGAAGAGCAAATCAAGATAAAAAGCCAGCCTACCAGTGCTATACTTTACTCCGTTTCACTGCTAGTTTTTTTTTTTTATTGAATTCTTCTTTGCTAGCATCCTTTGTAAACTTCATCACATCTTTTAGAAAGATTAATGATTACAATCATCTCTAATGCATTACCATCTGACCAACAATTCCACACATGGTGCAACAAACCTAATACACAGTCCAATATTCTCTATCGCATCACACCAAATAGCAAAGAAGTGCTACTGTTGAGCAATGATCACACAAGATGTCAGGGATCAAATTATGTTTATGGGGAAAAAAATGTGTACACTGACTGGTGTTTGCTTTAAAATGGCGACAGGTGGGCAGACGGGCAGGAGGCATACCTGAGGATAAGGTCAGTCTGGCAGGTAAATGAATCATGGCCACATGGCTTAACACAAGTTAGCTGTGTGTAATAAATCCCCGCTGCGCTAGCTGGCTAGCCGCCGGTGGAGGGACGCCCTATTACACTGATGCATCGCTGCGCAGGCCCCATCTCAAGGTCATTAGCGGCAAGCTATCCAAGGGGTGTGCGTAACCAAGACAAACAGCCAACAAATATACGCTAAGCAACGCTATCCATCTTCAGAGGTGGTTGGAGCACTTGCAAATAAACCCAAAGGGCTCACGTATAGGATGGCTCGAGTGTTCCAAAGTTTATTGCGAAAAAAAAGTGTGAAATGACTTTTATATACTGGAGTGTGTGTCAGCATTAATCTGAATGTATTTGGATGTACCATCTTTTAGAAGAGATCTCAGCATAATTTCAGTGCTTTTCTTCTATCTATCCTGCTTCTACACAGTATTGATTTTATTTTTGAGCTACACTTTCTATGTCCCTGGGTTCCCTGTTTCTGTGTAGAATAACTATATAGGTTCTCAGTCTTCCATCCAAGTTCTGGACACGGCTCAGAAAGCAGACCCTCAGGGTCAGGCTAGTATTGAACTGTGGAGTGAACACGAGTGCCAGGAGATATAACACTCTGGTGGCTACCCCAATTCTTTTTACTCATTTGTTAAATAATACCAGCCAGTGTTACAGGTCATATACCCGACATGCTCCTTTCCACATGTACCTATAAGGTGAACCTTTCAGGGGAATTGGGGCTTGATTTAAGTCCAGAATTTACATATGGTGGACTGGCCCACCTGAATTGGAGGGAGTAGGGGTAGATTTTGTACAAGTAACTTAACAGTGAATGCAAACACTTGATTGCTTGATGTAGTATCTACAACTCCAACAGTGTTGCCAATGATTTTCAGAGGAAAGTACCTCATGAATACTCATAAAGTCACTAGAATCTTGATTTTCATATGAAAATGTGTTACATTTTTATCAGAGTTTCATCAGAATAGAAAATAATAGATTACAGCTGATTAATTGTTGGGAACATTGGTGACCAGGGATTGGTTGTTGGGAACAATAAAGGGCGTAAAGTCGATCCTAAACCATACTTTGTGAGACACAAACTACATTGCGACTAGTAGTGCTTAAAGTGGTTGTAGATCAACACTATTTCACATAGAGATATATTTCACCATTCCCAGGCAATCAGAAACACAATCTTGGCATAAGCAGGAAATACTACCTATATGGACAATACTCAGGGAAGCACTTAGCATCTGTCTTCCTCAATGTAACATTTACTGTACTTCAAGTCACATTGAAACAGACTGTGATTTATGATAAACTCATATGATCTCCAACCATAACCGTAACAAAGGCATTTTATTAACTTAACATATCAACAACTCTTTATTTGAATATGCTGAATGGAAGAATAAAGTCTGACATTACATTTTACCGATACCCTTTTGTTTTTTTATATATAACTATTGCATGAGTCTCAACAGCTAAACAACTGCACTTGTACAATTTTGACATGGGCTGCTAACTCCTTGAATAACTATATATTTAGACCTGGTTGTGACATTTGAATTCTGTTTGTGGGTGTATTTGCATGTATGGGCACAGTGAGAATTAGACGTAGCAGTGTATATTTTCATAAAGGCACTGTTGTTAGCCCACAGTAATTAGTGCACAGGATATTCATCCAACACTCTCAATTACCACCACAGCATTCAATCATTCATCGTGTAAAGAATAGACTACTCTCATCTCTGTGTTTCTGTAGCAGTGTGTGAGGGAGGAATGGAGAGCAGAAGTCAAATTACTCAGCTCATGCTGCAGCCAACACGTTGATCTATTTATTGGCCCACAACAACCCAAATTAAAAGTCTCTCCCTGCCTTGCTGATTTGTTCCACTGAGCCAAAATCTCTCTGTTAAAATAAAGCATATCAATTCATGCATGTGCGCACTCCTCAGGCCAAAATATTCGCTGCCAAAAATCTCCGGACTGACTTGTACTGATGAAGGTACAAAACTAAACTAGACACAAAAGACTTGTAAGCTTGTGTAATGACAATTTGCAGTGTATTTATTTTAAAAGGGCACAACATGGAGAACAGAAACATTGTGCTAGATAGAGCTGCACTAAATCTGGTAACACTTTAACAAGAAAACCTGTCAATCATCAATATGGACTATTGGCATATTACATGATTTGCTGCATTAGCATTGATAAAGACAAGCATGATTAAACTATAATTTTTTTTTTATGTTGGAAAAAAATAAATAAATAAATAAATAAAAAAAAATACTGAGCAGCTGCATTAACCATTAACATTAACCTCTGCAGGTTTACTTAGTTATGGCTAAATAACAATCACATAAATTACAACCATGCATTTTACTCATGCTTGAAATGTCACCATGTCTCAATTATAGGCACTAAAAGAAGTCTGACTTCATGGTGAGCGGCAGGAGCTGCAGCCAATCAGGCGAGACAGGGTGAAATACAGTACATACAGCATTTTTATTTACACCTGCCTCGGTTTCAGACTTTCTGCATAGGCTGTCAAAATAGTTTTAAAATACTGGAATACTTGTCCTTCATTGTGCAAAAATATAGAATAAGGCTGGCAGACAGATAATGTGGGTGGAAGCCACATTTTTTTAATATTAAGATACATTTGCAATATTCAGAAATTAATGTGATAATGATGACTAGGACTATTCATGCAGCCTCAATGTATTCAGAATATATTAGACCATATCATAACTAATGTCTTCAGATGTTTGTTTGAATCTTTGCCTTCTTTTTCTTTCATTTTTAAAAAATTTTATTAGTCTAAACTGTATTTCTTTTAGTGTCTTGCATTTAGGTTACATCATATTGTAGTTGCAGAAGAAGCTCTCTGTTTGATCAAAAATATGTGATCAAGACTCAAGTGGAAAAAACAAACAAACAAACAACAGAAAACAATATTCTCCAGAACAATCTGGCCTCTTCTGAGGTAATGCTGTATATTTAATACTTTGAATTGACTCAATTTTCAAGTTAAGCTTCATACAGAAAGCTTTCCTCATGCAAATATTGTTTTATTTTTATTCTTATTTAAGTCATAAACTCAGAATCTGGTACAAAGTGAATTATTATCCAATAGTCAAGAGGTGTATTTTAGTAGAAGACTACATGTGGACATGTAAGGGAAAAGCAAGAGTTAGATGTGGTGTGAGAAGGTTAAGAAGTGCACTGAAGAAGGAGAAGGATGGAATGACAAATTGAGGTAGAGGGATGCCATTCGCTTCTATATGCAGGGAAAATCTTTCCGGAATGGCAATCTCACCCACTCCCGAACAGAGACAGATGGAGATGGAGAATTAGATTTCGTTTCCCATTACTGCTAGAGAAGAGAAACCGTGCACCCTGACCACAACAGGAGCCTGAGAGTCTGGTCAACCTACAGACACTTGATTACACACACACACACACACACACACACACACACACACACACACACACACACACACACACAAACAAACAAACACACATGCTATCTGACATCAGCACACACTTAGAATTATTCAGCATATATTTATCACATTTATGTAATTATGATTGTTAAATGTTATTTTACCACAACACTTTTGAATTCTCGAATCTGATTGGTCAGAAGGTGTTGATTAATTTTCTATAACTGCAAATCTGGCAGTGAAGAAAATCACAGGTATATATTATCGGACTCGTTCTAGTTCATTATCTCTTTTGTGCTAACAGCTCATTCACAGAGACTTATATGGCGGACATTCCACATAATCTAATACCAATAACAAATGGATTTTTTAAAAAAATCTTTCTGTAAGGAAATATTGATTTAACATTTATGGAAAGAGTCTCCACTGTCAGTGCTTTAGTCAGTCAGTACGTTTTCTGCCACGGGGTCTTCAGGATGGAGGACTTGAAGTTTCTTGGTAACATGACAAGGTGCTTTTTTGCCACATTAATTTCAAGAAAGAGAAAAAAAACATGGCTTATAGCTGCTATAACATAAGTTATAACAGGAATTTGATTTGCGGATGCTCCACATCCTTAAATGTAACTATAAATGGATAAAAAATTATGATGCATGGTTCTTATTAGGAATCACTGGCAAATTGCATTGGTATACAAAGAACACCATTTCGGGCATGATGTTATAGGAAAATAATCAAATGTTGGGTTGATAAGAGTGACTCTGCTTTGCATCGTGTAGCATTACACCACTCCATCGTTGATTATTTCCTCAAACAGCACAGCTTATCATGTGTTATTCTTTATATAATTAGGCCATGACAGTGTAGGTTGTTGTAGTGATTTTCAGCTTTTGACTGGGTTTAATAGAGCCCTCTGGCACATGGCTTATAATCAGTGTCAAACCATAGGTGGGGTTAGAGACCTCAATTAAAGACAAATATCTTTTTCATTAAGTGCCGAAACAGGACCATTCTCATTGCTGCTCTATGGTATTCAGAGCATGTGTGTGTGCGTATGTGTGTTTTTACCCCGGAGAAAACTACTGCTCATTTTCTGAAGAGCAAATACCCTCCTGACAACGAGGTCTAAATTATTAACATGATTACCAATGCGCTACAGTATGCAGTAACAATTAATTTCATATTCACACATGAAAGGTGTTCGAGATCATTTTGTCTTGTTCCTATGAATGCTTTTGCATGTCAGTATCAAATTGGCAAATTTTATCACATACTGCACAAATCATGTGAAATTAGCTTCTGGGTATCGGAGCTTCCCTAATGAGTATGCTTCCTTGGCTAGGCACAAAATTTTGTAATATGGAGACTCATCTTTTGCTGCTAATTGAAGTGGCTAACTGCAGTCCTTCTACCAGGGGGTTGTGTTGCTTAGAATCTTAACACTATTACATCAAAGTTCCATCTGTCATAAAAAACGTCCAGGGAACTGGTTTGACCAGAGGTGGCCAATAAAGCGAGTGAGTGCTAAAAAGGTTGTGCATTAAAAGGTTAAACATGCTGAACTGATAACCAATGTCTTTCTTCAGAAATGTCAAACTGCCTGAGAGATATGTTCAGTAATGAAACATTCTACTGCATGAACAAGCAGGCCAAGCATGAATGAGGGCAAAATGACCATCCAGGGCTGAAAAATCAGATGACCTTTTGGAATCAATGGAAATCAGAACCTATTGAGACCCCCAGCATGATGCCCATGGAGGTACATAATGCCATGTGATTAGGTCATTTGATTACACGTTGCTTGTTAATAGAGTTCACTGGTCTATCAGTGAGAGAAATGATAAAAGGATGGGGTTTGTGTTCTTTTTTTTTCAATCAAGACTATAATAAAACTGATTCCTATCCATCTTCAATGAGATAGACTGAACCTCTGTGTGGAACTGACAAATAGTTCCAGTAAAATTGTTAGGACAACCCCATCTGTCCCCATCCAAATCTCAAGAAAAAGGACATCTTAGAGAGAGGGACAAAAAAAAAAAAAGCATGGGCAAAGACTTTGGTAAGAAGTGTGAAGAGGTAGCTGAGATAGTCTATAAAGCTAAAGTGAGATGGTAGAAATGAAAGGGAGAGAAGAAAGAATAAAATTACGTGGCAAGGAGAGTTTGACTTTCACAAGATATGATGTATAAGTTCAGACACCTGCTGAAGATTGGGACACTTGTCTAAATTTCAAACGCAGCTCCCAACTCCTGAGTGCCCCTGGGTGCCATCATAATCTCATCAGACCCCAGTTTTCCCCATTCCGGCCACATGAATGTTTCACACAGAGATGAAATAACCTTCAGATATATCTACAGTAATATAAAATCAGACAGGATAAGATAGGGTCAACCTATATTCGGGCATTTCTTTATTACTAAAGTAAGCACCGCTCACACTGACATGCCACACAACACACCCTAATTAGCACTTCATTACTGTGGACTGTAATGACAGTTATTAATTTGTTTTTTTTTTTGTTTTTAAATGCTGAGATTATAGGGAGTGAACTCCCTGAAGAAATCTTAGGAATTCTAAAGTGTAATTACCCAAGCAGAAAAGACGCATAAAGAAATGTTTAAAGCTTCCTTTCAGATTTTCTGCCTCACATTTTAACATGTACTTCATACAAAGTACCTGAAAGAAGATTTTATGTTCTTTAATACTGCAGACACACTTATGGCATAAAATTTTTTGGAAATTTAAAGTGGATATAAAAAGTCTACACACCCCTGTTAAAATGGCAGTAACCTATTAATTAAAGTGAAAAACAATAAGAATCATTTTAGGGGAAAAAAGAACAATAACCTGGTTGCATAAGTGTGCACACCCCTAAGCTAATTCTTACTGTAGTTGAAGCACCTTTAGATTTTCTCACAGCGTTCAATCTTTTTGCGTAAAAGTCGAGCCAAAAGTTTGGCTCATCTTGACTTAGCAATATTTTGCCATTCTTCCTTGCAAAAGCATTCTAACTCTGTTAAATTGGCTGGGTATTTCCTGTGCACATCCCTCTTCAGGTCACCACACAGATTTTTGATTGGATTTAGGCTGGGCCATTCCAAAACTTTGAGCTTGTTTTGGTGAAGCCATTCCGTTGTTGATCTGGAGGTTTGCTTTGGGTTGTTGTCATGCTGAAAGTTGAAATTTCTCTTCACCTTAAGAGTTTTAGCAGAAGCTTTTAGGTTTTGCACCAAAATTGACTGGTTTTTGGAGCTATTCGTGATTCCCTCCACCCTGATTAAAGCTCCAGCTGAAGAAAAACAGCCCCAAAGATTGATGCTACCACCACCATGCTTCCCCTTGGGGATGATGTTCTTTTGGTGATGTGCTGTTTTTTGTGCCAAACATATCTTTTTGGTATTATGGCCAAAAAGACCATAACACATGGTTTTGGGTGATTGGATGCATTTTTAATGTATTTTTTGGTTTAAAAAAGGCTTCCATCTTGCCACCCTACCCTTCCCTACCCCATAGCCCAGAGATAAGAAGAAACTTGGAGATTATTGTCACATGTCTGGAGTAACCAGTACAGTATTTGCCAGAAATGGCTGCAATTCTGTTAATGTTGCTGTAGGCCTCTTGGCAGCCTCCCTGACCAGTTTTCTCTTGATCTTCTCATCAAGTTAAAAGCGACGTCCTGTTCTTAGTAGTGTCACTGTCATGCCATATTCTATCCTCTTGTTGATCATTGTCTTTACAGTGTTCTAGGGTATATCCAATTCCATGGAAAGGTTTTGGTAACCCTTTCCTGATTGATATTTTGCAACAATGAGATCCCGTACCTGCTTTCTAATCTCTTTGTGGCTCATGGCTTTTCCAGTTGGATGCTACCAAGAAGATGTCCGGAAAATCCTATAGGAACAGCTGCACTTTATTTGTAATCAGTCACTTTAACTGATGGCAGGTGCATACTAATTGGTATTTAACCTGAGTTTAAATGCGATTGGTTGATTCTGAAACACTGCCACATTCCCAATTACAAAAGAGTGTGCACACTTATACAAACTGGATATTATAAGTTTTTTGTTTTTCTTATTTTTCCCCAAAAAACATTTCTGGGTGTTTGTCGCTTCACAATAAAGGTGAAAAAGGTTCTGACATGCTTTAACTTTTTTTTTTAACATCACAAAAACCGGCCATTTTAACCCGGGTGTGTAGACTTTTTATATCAGCTGTAGACTTATGTTTTAGACATTTTTGTTTTGAATATAAAGAAAGCAAAATAATATCATGTGATGATGGATCTAGTGCTATTTTACAAGCTGATAAGTCCATATTATTAAATTTAACCAAATTTATAGCTGTCATATCATCGCTGGCTTTGGTCACAGACTCCATTTCCCAAAATTCACTGCTTCAAAACAACATGGCCGAAACCCAGTCACCTGACTCGTTCACCTGCTCTGCACCGCCAGACTCCAGACTGCATTCACCTGTTACTAATCAAACACACTCAATAAATAATCTGGGGTCTCTCACGTGTATGCACGCACAGTGCTAAATTTCATCCTATACAGCGTAATGGTGTTTGTGAAACTATTGTTCAAATTGTGATTGTGTTCCTGGCTTTGATGGGTTTTTTTTTCCTCCTTATACTTCGGGCTTTTGGATTTACCTAGTTTTTTTCATTTGCTTATTGCCTGACTTTTTCTCTGTTTATTGGCTTTGACTTTTTGGATTGTGTTTTAGTTTGTTCACCTGATTTTTAAAAAAAAAAAAACATCAATCTATATCTGCATCCTTCTTTGCTGCTTACCTGACAACAACAATAAATGTGATAATTACTACTAGGACTATTCATGCAGCAGGATATTGGCAATGCAAATAGTTTATTCCAATGCATGCTATCTTAACTTGTGCCAAGAGCATGTATATAACAGGACACTAACCTGAGTAACTCGCCCTATGATTACTGACATAATTTTTGCCCTTTTTGCCCTCTGAACATGGCCCTTTGATCGTTTAACATCAAATATTTGGTTTTCCTAATACTAATTTAATTACATAGAGAATTGCATTGAAATGTCCTAAACACATATTCAGCTTGCCACATTAACAATCAAACTATTGTAGAAAAAATTCTGCTTGAACCATGCAATCATCCTTGGCTCTGTTTCAGTACATGGTACCTGAATGTAATTTTACAGCCTCCAATTCCCAGACATCAGCAGAGAAAAGCATGGACAAAGTAAAATAAAGACAGACACTTGCAATCCTGTGAGGATTCCTCGCTGATGCATGCTTCTGATGCTCAGCTTTACTGTCAAGGACAAACCAGGCTCTGTAATACCCAGTTTAATAAAAAAAAGAAACATAAGATGTGGAATTTAGAGTAACCTGCACTGTCTCTGTATGACAATATACACATACACAGAGCGAGGTTGTGAGGGAGAAAACACAAGCTTGTCTGTTTTTCTCCATCTCCACCTCCAATGTGACTGTTCTTGATCAGACACTTCAGTGGCAGGTGTGTGATAAGATGACTTATTAATCACGGAATGACACTGCAGGTGTTCTTTATGCGCCTGTAATTTTAGCTTCAGCCAAGACACAAAGGCTTCATGCTGTGTTTCTATACCTAGCACTGGGCATTTTCCCGGTGCCTCTGAAGTTGAATTAGGTATTCTGTTGCCAATATTAGACACAAAGCAGTAGAAAATTAAATTTAATTCACACAAATATTAGTAGCTCTTAGACTAGACACAAAACTAGAAGGCAAGCAAGCCATGCAATTTCATGTGACATCCAATCAATCAGATAATGCTGGTAATGGAGTTTAGAATATTGGATGGAAATGAATTTAATTCCCATAGTCTTTCTTAATGGAAAAAAACCCCCACAAAACTCATGGCTAAACACATAATATAGAGATAACAAATTCAATGTCCATTCGTCAATGTCCAATCAACAACCCCAAACCCCCCCCCCCACTGGAAAACACACAGCACGGGTCAATAAACAAACCAGACATTTAGTTTGTATGTCTATTTAAGTTTACCGTTTATATTCAAATTTCATCCCTGATCTGATGATCTCGCCAGGATACTGTAGACTTGTACCAAAAAACTGCCTTTGTAATTCTAAAGACTGTCCTTTGTCCATCCCAGGACGCTTATTCACATATATGAAGCTATTAGCTATTTTCAGTAAAAAATCAAACACTACTAGCTAGGTGGCTGCATAGTATAAGAAATTCATTAAAGATAGTGAAGTGAATAAATAAAGCTTTCTAATAACAAAATCTTTCTTTTGAAAGCAGTGTGTTTATTTTCACATTTGCATATTCACACAGTGCAGCAGGCTTTGGTTTAATGATCTCAAGGTTGTGACTTTATATATTTTTTTTGGAGCAACAACAAGCTGCCACCATTGGGCCATTGTGCAAGATCTTTCACCCATAACTGTACAATTGTGTACAGGTTTAATTGTAACTTTGTCACTCTGGATAAGTATATCAGCCAAATTCTAATTAAAAATGCAAATATAACTTACATTACATCAGTCTAAGTATTATATCATGTAATTAAAAGCAAACAGTCGCAAGACTTCTAACATTAAGGTAATTTAATTCTGCGTAAACCATTACCTAAGAGCACTAGCAAGCTAGCTAGCTGTTATACAGTATATGACAACATACTGGAGGGTCCAACATTTGATCTGTGATAAACACTGAAAGCAAGGTAAGAGTCAAGACACGCAGTGTCAATGTGCACAAACCAGTATTACATTAGCATTATAAGAATAAAAAAAAAAATAAAAAATGACCAAAACCTCTACGCTGCACTTCTGTGTTGTTTTGGAGATGGATCTACACAATAGGCACAACTATTAATTCTGCTAATTCTATCTAAAACAACAACATGCACAACTATCACCTCTGATCACTTTCAGTGTGTGTATTTTTGTGTTTTCTACATGTATCTGCTTGTTAAAACAATCTCTCAGTTCACTACATTCACAAAATGAGAGAATGCAGTTTTTACCGTAAAAACATAAGACAGTGATCTACTGTAGTTATGCTATCCAGCGTTAGTGCTGTATCCTAACTAGAAACTCTCTGGTGTGTTGTGTGAATGTGGCATCTACTGAGAGCCATCCCCCCCCGCCGCCCCCCCGCGGTGAAACTGACGTTTTCTTGTGTTATTATAAGCTTCATTAAGCTTGAAGCATTACAATACTTGTTGGTTTATCAAATCAAAGCATTGTTATTATCTAGACTTGTTCAGCTGTGGCATGTTTATACACTTCTTTCACTGTGCTGTCTCTGCCACAAAGAGCCAATCAGATGTTACATTACAATTAAATTGTTTGTTGAAGTAACATTTTTCACATAGCAAGGATAAGTTATATAACCCAGACTTCAGTCATGGGTAAAATGCAAATATTGTCATAGTCAACGTTCATAGCATTAAATATTGTCATAAATGTGCTATGTGTTTATGTTTGTTTTGGTTTCTCTTCTAGTTAAGTCATTGTTTGATTACCTGAGTGTGTTCACCTGTTCTGTGTTAGTCCTTGTGTAGTTTGTCTATATGTACCCTGCAATTTCTTTTAGCGTCACAAAGTCATGCTTTTGATTCATTATGACTGAGCCTTGATTTCAATGTTTCCGAATTCTGTATTCCCCTGGTTTAGACACTTGACTGTTTTTTTTTCTCTAGTTTCTGATTATTAATTATCTTATTTTAACTTGTCTGTGCTTCAGCCCCCACTATGGACATAAATTATGATTCTGGCAGTTGTAGCACTTGTGTTTTGCCTCTCACGGCATCTTTTAGTCCTGTCATTGGTTTGTTACCTGAGTGCGTTCACCTGTTCTGTGTGAGTCCTTGGTTTGTTTGTCTATGTACACCTTGGAGTTTCTTTGCAACATCACAAAGCCTTATCATGCTCTTGTTTAATTAAGATCAAGCCTTGATTTCTGTGTTTCCTGGTTCTATATTCCCAAGGTTTAGACCCTTGCCTGCTTTCTTAGTGTCTAATGATTATCTCTGTTTACCTTACCTACCTGCCCCCACTTTGAGCACTATAGTTTAAACCCCCACTATAGACTTGGATTACAATACTTTTATTTGCACAAACTGAGTTTATGCACTTGTGTCCTGCCTCTCACCACATTTTATGACCATCATGTACTGAACAGAGGCAGTGAACTCTTTGACATGCTCTTGAGATCAGTAGCACTGATATGATTTGACTATTGTGGACTGAATTCTGATATATTTCATCCCCCATTACATGCTCCATCAAATACACAAAACCTACTCATACTTGAAATTTGAATACCCTGGGATGAGCTTGGTTGATTTAAGAGCTGCCACTTTCACCCCTAAGTAGATTATCAGGGCAGAACATAAATCAGGAGTGAAGGCAAGGTCAGCAATTGCTGCCGTATAAAATATAGGAATGTTTTGTTTTATAAGTAGCACATATGGCATACCTACATACATATGAGATACCTACACACATATTGTAGTGTTTACTGATGTCATGTCTTTGTTTAGATGACTTTGGAGGGCAGAATCTGGCAGTATACTTCAAACGAAAAAGGCATTGTGACACAAAAAGGCTATTTTAAGCGATAAATGCCTCACCTTGTCGGCAGTTGTCTAAATAACACATTATCACATGGTTGTTTGCATCACAGAGAGCAGTTTGATTTCTGTTTGTGTTTGTTTTAGCAGCACAAATATGCTCCAAAATATTGGTTACAAAGTAAATATTTTAAAATGCGCACGCACGCGCGCGCGCACACACACACACACACACACACACACACACACACACACACACACACACACACACACACACACATACAGTACTGTGCAAAGGTTTTAGGCACATGCAAAGAAATGCTCTGAAGCAAAGATGCCTCCAAAATTAGATCCCTATTGAAATGAAATGTTTGTACATTAAAAAAAAAAAAAAAAATACCATGAAGAGCAGTAAACAGTAGTAAATGAAGCAAAGTCAATATTTGGTGTGACAAAAAATAAAAATACTAGTCTCCAGTACAATTAGTGCAGTTTTATAAGGAAATTATCTGGTAAGTTTTATTGAGCATCTTACAGAACCAGCCACCGTTCCTCTGGAGACTTTGACCATTGCACTTGCTTCTTATTTTTGGAGCAAAACCCAGCAGCTTTCATTGCGGGTTTTTTTTTTTTTTTTTTTTACTGAAAAGTGTCTCTTATGTAATATGCTGCTTTCTGACATACAAACATTTTCCAGTAACATTTAATTTTGTGCTGAAATCTAATGCTTTGGAATCTAAAATGTTTATTGTACTGACCTGATAATGTAGATGTCATAAAATAAATAAAACCTATGGGAAAGTTTGTACTAAAAAAACAATAGGGTGCCTAAAACGTTTGTGTGTGTGTGTGTGTGTGTGTGTGTGTGTGTGTGTGTGTGTGTGTGTGTGTGTGTATATATATGTGTATATATATATATATATATATATGTATATATATATATATATATATATATATATATATATATATATATATATATATATATATATATATATATATATATATATATATATATACTAGTACCTCTAGATTTCCTAACGGCTGAGTCACTGGCTGAGTCATTGAGTCAAACCACTTATAAAGACTTACCTCTTCCTAAAGTACTTAAATTAGCACTTTTTATTTCAAAAATAGTCTGTGTGCTTTTCTTACTATATTACCCCCAATAGAGCTTTAAGACTGATGGTATTTTTAGTCTGAGACCCAGTGAACCAGTATCAGGATGTATTTATTGATAGAGACTTCAAAGCACTTCTGTAAATCGATCTGGATAAGGGCATCTGATAAATGCCATAAATGTAAAGGTACTAAGAAATTATATTAATAAGTACTATTTCTTTCATGCCTCCTGGAGAAGTACTAAGAAACTATATACAGTTTCATAATTAATGAGAAACCACTACTGTTCGCGAGTAGACAAGATTGTTTACATAATCAATACGTGATTTGGGTAAGCTGTTAATAATTAGTACATTTTATCATTCCTCCTAGAGAACTATTTACGAACTATGGATCATTGTAAAGAAATGGCTTTTTAAATGCCCGTTTCGGGGCCTTATTTTCCGTCCTAATTTTCCGTCATGCCTTTGAACACCCTTATTTGTAATCATTTTTTCCCCACATTATTATTAATACTTAAATAAAGAGAAGACACCTTAGATCCACATTTAATGAGTCAATATTAAAAGTACAGGTTCCTGCAGTAGCAGTTCAAAAGTAGTCCATGGGAAAACAGACCTGACAGACCAGTGATGGTATGCTTGGCTCACAGACCTTTCAAATCTCTAACAGTGCAGAGTGTCCTAGAAAGACATACACAGAGTTCTTTCTAAATATACTGATGACTGCATGTTCAGCGGAGCTCCTTTGTACCACCAGCCTTATTGGTCGTCCAAATCAGAGTGTGGAAAAGTGGAAAAGTAGTAGTGTGTTCACTGGATTGTAAGACTCAAATTCAGCCTAGGATTATATCAAGTTAAATAGAAATATTGAATTAGATTGATTTAGATTGAATACAGTTAAGAGTAATTATGTAATGTAATCTACTGTGTGTCTTTGGCCACTATTTTTGCAATTGTGGCACAAGAGAGAGAGAGAGAGAGAAAAAAAAACATAGTGTGGTAAATGTTCAATATATTTCTGACCAGGTGTCCCACTGTCCAATGACATGCAGGTAAGTGGACTGACCACTCTTTGTCTTGATTGTGCCAAGGTCTGAATGAGCGTGTGAATGTTGCCCTGCAATGGACCGGCATCCCATCTCGATTATAAGCGCATATAAAGAAAGGTAAAGTTAGATGGCCAAATGCTGTTGAGATTTCTGAAGATTGCTAAGTTTGTTAGATAGCTAGCTGATGTTAATTCATATATGTTTCTAGCTACATAGTCAGTTATGCATTATCCTGAGCATTACCTTCAGGCTATAGCAGCACTTTGTTATGTTTAATACAACAGGCAATCACTAACATATACAGTTACATAAATTTACATATGCCTTGCAAAATGTTAATAATTTTTAAAAAGAGGGATCATAAAAATTGCATTTTTTAATTTTTTTTATTTATTACTACCCTGAAACTATTTCACATGTTTACATATAATCCACAAGACACAATAATAACTGAATTTACACCTTTACATTTACGGTATTTAGCAGACATCCTTATCCAGAGAAATTATGGAAGCACTTTGAAGTCTATATGAATAAATACATCCTGATAATGGTTCACTAGGTCACAGGCTAAGAACACCATCAGTCTAAAATCTCTGTTGGGAGGTATTATAGTAAGAAAAGCACAAAGACAACACAATTTTAACACAACACAAGACTATTTTTGAAATAAAAAGTGCTAATTTAAGGACGTTAGGATGAGGTAGTTCTTTAGTTGTCCTTTGATGACTGCTGGTGACGCAGTTGTTTGGACATTCATTGCCTTCCTTGTACAGTGAGAGACCAGTTGAGCAGTCCTAGAGGATCGGAGGGAGTGTGGTCCAGTGCAGGGTGTGATAAGTGATTTGAGGTAAGTGTGTGCTGGTCTGTTTTTGGCTTTGTAGGCAAGCATTAGTGTTTTAAATCTGATGCGGACAGCTACAGGAAACCAGTGGAGGGAGCGTAGCAGTGGTGTGGTGCGGGAGAACTTTGGAACATTGAAAACTAGTTGAGCAACTGCATTCTGGATCAGTTTCAGAGGTTGAATGGTGCTCAGAGGAAGCCCAGGAGCGAGTTTCAGTAATCCAGTCTTGGCATGACAAGCGACTGAACAACCACCTGAGTGGCCTGTATGGATAGCAATGGACAAATCCTTCTGATGTTGTAAAGGAGAAATCGACATGAGCATGTCAGATTAGCAATGTGAAAAGAAAAGGACAGTCTATGGTTACCCCAAGGTTGCGTAGAGTACCCGAAGGTGAGATCAGAGAGTTGTCCATGGTGATCGCAAAATCCTGACATGGTGATGAATCAACTGGGATGAACAGCAGTTCAGTTTTGCTGGGATTAAGTTTCAGATGATGAGCTGCCATCTGATGTGTCTGCCAGACATGCTGAGATCTGAGCAGAAACAAGAGGATCTGAGGGAGGGAAGGAGAGGATGAGTTGAGTGTCATCCACATAGCAGAAGTATGAAAACCCATGTGAGGATAGAACCTCTGATCGAGTATAGAGGGAGAACAGAAGAGGACCAAGTACTGAGACTTGTGGGACACCAGTAGAGAGTCTGCGGGGAGATCCCCTCCAAGTCACCTGATATGAGCGAACTTCCAGGTAGGAAGCAAACCATTGCCAGGCTGCACCACACATTCAAAGACTCATGAGGGTAGACAAGAGAGCTGTTAATGTATTGCGTTGCCTTCTTTACATTTTGCAGATTCTGCAAGGCATATATAAACTTATGACCTCAACTGTAGATTTGACATCTTAAATTTAATACATTGAAACTTTCATAATGCAAATTTTGTCATGCTGTTTCTTTTGAAGCATTCAAAACTGATAAATTGGGCCAGCAATGCTCATCTGTCTCCACTGTCTCAGACATTGCTGCTGCTGACTAAGCATTTGGCACCTGAAGTCTCGACTTTTGGCAGGAAACTGCTTTCTTTTGATTGGGTCTTGAAATTGAATAGTTTAATACATTAAATTGCATTTTTACCTGTTACTGTGATCAAAAATACATGTAACAAAGTTACTACTTTTTTTTTTTTTTTTTAAAGCACTATGATTTAATTATACTCAAAAAGGCACCGTTACAGTGAAGTATGTACTCAAGTACAGTAATGAGAGTCCATGTGGTTCATTTCTTTCCACCCCTGGTGTTTGCTCATTTGCTTGTGGTTGTACAAGCAGCAGCAAACATGTTGGAAAGTGTTGTTGCAAAATACTTACTATAAAACATTACATAAAATATAAAAACATTAAAAGTAATGTCGAGCAATATGTTGATATCTGTGTGGTATTATTGCAAATGCAGAACCTTGGATAACGGTTTTTATTTGAATGTCAACAACCAAATCTATTTGGATTTGGTTAAAAAGCAAGAAGTCATATATATCACGGTAGTATAGAGACCAAGATGCATAAACTTATGATGAATATATACAGAATGATGATTGTTTAAATATGTACAAGAAGATGACTTCTAGTAAACCTGTTTCTTTTTTAAGCAATAAAACAGTACTAGAAAGCCACAGAAGTCATTTAAAGTGCAAGAACTACTCTTATTTTTCTCTATTTGGATAGCTTAACACAGGAAAACAAATATAAGCAAATGATCAAGGGACCTTTTAACAATCCTTTTGTTCAATTCTGGCTTCTCGCAGACACTTTCCAGTGTAGCCACCAAGACATGAATAAAATATATCTTTCTGCAGCTAATATTCTGATATTATGGCCTGCTCACCCTTATATCTCTGCACCTTTATCTGAGAGAGAAATCAGATAGAAATGCACTGAAGTGTGTCTGGGCAAGCCGTAAGGCAGGCACATGGAGGGTGATTACCAGCACAGGGCAGAAGGAGGGCACGGTCCTGAGTGTGTACTTGAGCATAGGTCTTGCCAGTGTTTGAGTTAAGGTCCCCTGGGCTGTCCAGCAGGCTTGGGGCCAAGCCGTACTGCTGTCTAATGGAGATTAATACTGAGCCTGGATGTGTTTGGATGGCGGACTCTTTGAGCATGAAATACAGTCGCACAGGGCTGACTGGAGCCCTGATTTATGTCATCAGGATCCCGAACGTCAGCGCTTGCGGGGTTTTATCTCTGTCCTGTTAATGGTTTACATCCTCTACCCTACATAAAGCACGTTCAATCACCGCACACACACACACACACACAAACTCATACTGTGCAAACATGCACCGATACTGTATATAACTAAACAGAACAAAACATAAACAAAATTGCAATATTAGTCTAACTACTGCTTACTTTTTTGTTTTGTTTGTTTGTTTATTAGTGTAGAAAGTTGTATGACTGATTTGACACTTTTTAAAATAATTATTAATCAATACGCTACACGTTATACCTATCTTTATTATGCATTTTTAACACTGTATGTAGTGTTCATAACACATTATACCAAAAATACCAGGCATCCAGTCCTACTTGGTGTAATGCATTATGAGATGCATTATAATACATTATACCAGAGTGGCTATCATACAAGCATACTAAACACCTTGGAAAGCTTTTGTGAATTTAGTATTCATCTGCATATACAGTATATGGGCTTGAAAAAATGTAAGAAATAAATCATTGGAAGTGGTGTTGATTTATTAAATATTTTTGTTTAAAATATGTCTAAATTCACTTAGAGCTGATAATACAGTTTTAATAATCTACACATTATTACACTCACTTTGGTATTGATAATTGTTATTGAAGTGTTATAAACACTTACCATGCAGTATAGGCATTATAAACATGCCTATAGCCTGTCAAGCTCTTTTCATAAGTAATTCTAAAAACAAATTCGTATTCGTAGCGCTTTATACATATGGCCTTCACTGAAAGTGTTAGTCTGTACAGTGTTTCTCACTGTAAAGAATGCTTATGATGTTTTGTAAAATAATATACGCTGAAATTAGATTTCATTCGCATTTAAATATGCACTGTTGAGTTCTTGATTCTGATTGGTTAGAAAATATTGATTCATTTTCTGTACCCACAACTTTGATAGCAGTGCTAGCTGCAAGGTTTATCTTGATGCACTCATTCTACTGTAGTACACAGGGACTCCAAATAAATCGTTTTTTTAAAAACATTTTGAATTCTTGCTTTGTGACAATGTAAATTTCGTAAGCCAAAGCGAATTTAAAATTCCTGCCAGATTTGCAGGATTCGTACTCACAATTGTAGGTTATAAATTGAAACGTGTTCAGAGCAGACTTCTGGCAAGAAGTCTCTCATGATCAACACGATCTTCAACCTCTCACATTTCAGCTTCTGCCTCTAGCACACTGAGCCATATTTGAAAGCAGGATGTTATGTGTGGTAAGGAAATCTGATGTATTCTGTTAAGTAGCCGATGATGGCATGCAGCACACTGGAGAGTATAGAGCACATTGCAGATTGAGACATATCAGACTGGTCAGTTCTCACTGTAGTCCTAACTCTAAGGTGTTGCACAACATTAGAAGAAGGTGCAGTAGCAAATAGAAATGAATTATACTCCAGCTGAGCCGTTGCAGCAAGTCCTCCTTTTATGGGTTAGTGTTATTTTAATCTTAATTGAATGACTAATCTTATTTGTCTTAATTTGTGCATGCGTTGGATTTCTTTCTTTAATTATGTTTTTTAATTTCATATTTAATATTTCTTTATTTAATGCCATTCATATGACAAGACTGTCTGTGTAATTTGAGCATAAATGAAAAAAATAAATAAACAGTATTTCCATGAATACCAAATTGCTTATGTGAATACTCCCACAATAGATATACAAAAAACAAAAAAGCTAATTTCCAGCTAGATAAATGACATTCAATCTGTATTGTTAAAAAAAGTAAAAAAGTGCTATACAAATATATATATATATATATATATATATATATATATATATATATATATATATATATATATATATAAACGTATTTTTTCAGAAGTGGAGAATATTTTCACCTCCTAGCAGCTCTTTGTGAACTTCTGAATTCTGAAACTCAAACACAGTCACACACGCACACTCACACTGTTAGTCATTGGAGCAGATCGTGCTGTCTGACCGCAGAGCGCCGCTCTGTGCTGGCTGTGTTTCGAGAATCAGCTGTGTCTTAGGTCGGTTTGGGGATGAGAGCGGTTACACAGCAGTGTGTCAGCAGATTGGATTAGTTGTTCCAGGCCCTCAGGGCATGACGCTCAACACACACCACCACCACTGCTGTATGACACGTCTCTCTTTTTAGTCCACAAGCTGCGTGCGGCCTTTGTTCAGCAGGATAAACAGATAAAAACGCTCTTCCCTCGCTGTTTCTGAGACTCCATTAAAGCATAATACACAAAATCCTCCTTTCTTTCTTTTTCTAACATCCTTTCCCCATTTCTCTCTATTGCACCACCATTAAAAAAAAAAAAAAAAGAAAGAAAAACACGGACATGCCAGGTTGATGTTGCCATAGTAACGGGCCTTGCTGTGGTGACTGCGACAGCAGCCTGAAGTCCTGCACTTTTTGTAATTGCACATTCCCCTGTCACATCTAATGGTGGCCTGCCTTGTTATTGCCAAAAGGAGATGACAGAACGTGAAGTTGTTTCAGTACGAGAAACGAGAATGACTCGGTGTGACAGATACCTGCAGGAACAAGGCACGTGTAAACTGTCAACGCTTTAAGGGATATCATTCACACCTCCTGCTGAAAGCAAGTTCTTGGAAGAGCTCGGTGAAGCATTGGGAAAGGAAGAACATGGAATCACAGAATACAGTTTATTCCAAGGGTCAGGAAGAGGCCAGTGCTTGGCTGGATTATGGTGTCTAGCAATTCAGATTTTCATGGCATGGTGTTTGTAGCTTTTGTTACGACTTCATTTGCATTTAATTCAATTCCATTTGCATGTTTAATAATCGGCATTTTCACAAAGCTGCTTTACGGAAATCCGGATTTAGATTTAAATCCGTAATGAGCAAGCCAGAGGTGACAGTGTCGAGGAAGAGACACCACGAGGAAGAAACCTTGACTCAAAAAGGAACCCATCCTCTTCTGAGTGACACCAGAGAGTGGGATTATGAATCATTACAGTACACAGATGTAAAAGAGTAAAGACAAAACGTACTGAGTGTGTTAAAAGGACTCATATTGTTAAGAAGAGTACTGACACAATTATGCCTTTATTCCTTCAAAAATTATGCCTTTATGATTACGACAGCATTTTCTACAGTATCCTGGTGAGTTTATCCACTAAGGCAAGCATGAGACTTGGGCATAAACTGTTTTTGGGAAGTGTGAATCTTTAGGGTATCCATGTGGGACTGAGCAGAGCAGCAGAAAGTTCATCTTAAATACAGATACAGAAGCTGTATCCAATGATGCCGAGGAAATCGCTCTCGTTCAATAGAATTCCTATACATTTGCATAAGGTTGAGTTTGTGGTTACAGTTTGGTTTCTGTTCTCTACAGGGTGTTAAAGTGATCTCAGTCATGTTCTTCCTGGGCAATGTGACTCCTGCGAAAGCAAACAGTAATGGATGGTGTCAGGAGAGAAACAAGTGTTTTACAATCCCACATGGGCATCTGGGTGACAGAAGACAACAACCTGACATCCCTCTTGATCATATTCATTGTGTGTGTGTGTGTGTGTGTGTGTGTGTGTGTGTGTGTGTGTGTGTGTGTGTGTGTGTGTGTGTGAGAGAGAGAGAGAGAGAGAGAGAGAGAGGCTGTGTGTGCAAGCGCATGTCTGGGTGACACAGTTGCATTCATTAAAAAAGCAGACCATTTTGCGTCAGTAATAGTACATGCTGATGTTTTATTCCTTGGAGGCTTCTGAGCTCGATGTTTGTGGTGTTTCAGAAAAAGAAGCAAGACAACACACACAAAAAAAGCACGAAACCTCTGCCCTGTCATTCATTTTAAAAATGCCATTTTAAATGATCAATGAATTAATCAAAAAACAAATCTCTATGAAATCAGTATTCTGCCATCTATGGAATATTACAGTTATCTCTAGGTACTTCTGCTGCATTCTTACGGTAAAAAAACAAATACAAAACAAACATGCTGTAGCATTCAAACAAAGCTTGAGAAGTAAGCTTGATAGTAAGGGGCACAATGTGTGCCAAGAACACATTTCCCACACCAATACAGCACAACGACCACCACCAGCACCACCAGCCTGATTTGTTCACATAATGCAGGTTGGATTCATGCAGCTGACTGTAGCCCCAGATTCCTGTTCTTGGCAGGCAGAAGTGGAAGCTGATGTCTTCTGCTGTTGAAGCCCATCTGCTTCAACACTCAATGTATTGTGCATTCTGGGACGCTTTTCTGCTCACCACAGCTGTAAAGAGTGATTATCTATGTACCTGTGAGCTCAAAATATTCTGGCCATTCTTCTCTGATCTCTCTCATCAGCAAGGTGTTTCCATCTGCAGAACTGCTGCTCACTGGGTGCTTTTTTGTTTTTCACACCATTCTGTGTAGAGGTTGTTATTGTGTGAAAAATCCAGGAGATCAGCAGTTTCTGAAATACTCAAGTCAGTCTGGCACGAACAACCATGTTACAGTCATTGAGAGAGCATTTTTTCCCACCCATTCTGATGTTTGATGTGAATTAACTGCAGCTCTTGACCTGTATCTGCATGATTTTGTGCACCGTGCTGCTGGCACATAATTGGCTGATTGGATAACTGCATGAAAGTGCAAGTGTACAGGTGTCCCAAATAACGCACCTGGTATATATAATAAGTGTATAATTTGTGCTTGTATATATACACAGATGCATCTCAAAAATTTGAAGTGAAAAAAAAGTGAAATATTGCAAGTCTTTTTTGTGTTTTAATCTCGATGATTATGGGTTACAGCTCAAGGAAATCAAAAATCCAGTATCTCAGAATATTAGAATAAAGGATTTATAATGCAGAAATGTCGACCTTCTGAAAAGTATTTTAATTTATGCACTCAATACTTGGTTTGGGCTTTAATCCTTTTGCATGTATTACTGCATCAATGCGGCGTGGCATGGAGGCGATCAGCCTGTGGCACTGCTGAGGTGTTCTGGAAGTCCAGGATGCTTTGATAGCGGCCTTCAGATCGTCTGTATTGTTGGGTCTGGTGTCTCTCAGAGATTCTCTATGGGGTTCGGGTCAGGAGAGTCGGCTGGCCAATCAAGCACAGTAATACCACGGTCAGTAAACCAGTTACTGACAGTTTTGACACTGTGGACAGGTGCCGAGTCCTGCTGGAAAAGTAAATCAGCATCTCCATAAAGCTCGTCAGTAGATGGAAAAGATGAAGTGATCTAAAATCTCCTGGTAGACGCTGCATCAACTCTCGACTTGAGAAAACACAGTGGACCAACACCAGCAGATGACATGGCAACCCAAATCATCACTGACTGTGGAAACTTCACACTGGACTTCAAGCAGCTTGGATTCTGTGCCTTTCCACTCTTCCTCCAGACTCTGGGACCTTGATTTCCAAATGAAATGCAACAATTATTTTCATCTTCCCCGTGATTGTGGTTGTGTACTGAACCAGACTGAGAGATTAAAGCCTCAGGAAAGCTTTGCAGGTGTTTTGAATTAATTAGCTGATTAGAGCTCTTCTCAGGTCATCAGTACATTTCTGTATTATAAATTCTTTATTCGAATATTTTTTCGAATTTTTTTTATTTCCATGAGCTGTAAGCCATAATCATCAACATTAAAGCAAAATAAAAAATAAAAAAAATAAAAAAAATGCTTGATATCTTTCACTTTATGTGTAATGAATCTATACTATATGAAAGTTATAAGGAAATCCTAAATGAACTTGAAGTGAGCTGTAAGTGGAGCATATGAGTGCTCAGGCATCTCTGTACATTGTGTTTTGGCTCCACAGACAGTGTAAAGACAATTTGTTTGCTGTATTCGGTTCCTCGTGCTTGTTTATACTCTTCGTGATAAAGAGCAGTGGCAGGAACAGAACACGGCTTAATGCAAAAAAATAAAAAAATAAAAAAATTGCAGAGGCACTGAGTTGTTTTTCTGTCTCCAGCTTTAAGTTCTTGCCACTTCTCTTTCTCTCTTTTTTGGCATTTACATTGTGAAATGTTATCAGGCTGTCAGCATGTCAGCAGCATTACAGCTTTCTAGTGAGGCCTTTCTAGGCAAGGTGCATTTGATTAATACGCTGTCATCGCAAGCTAGTACTAGCTGTCACACCAACTATTCATGCCAAACCTCCCCCCAGACATGAAGCATAAAGGGAGAGGGAGGGGGAAATACCTTCTCATAACGCAACTGTAGCTGAGCATGAAAGAACACTGGAAAAGGTGCTTGACTGCAGGTGTTTCAATTAAAGTGCAAGTTTCCATTTTCATTCGCCAAATATGCCGTGACCGTAGAATGTACTCCATGCACACGGCATATAATATAGTGATAATTTATTGTTCAATTCCTTATGTGGTAATTTAAACTGGGAATTGTAATTTATTTTCAACTGTAATATGAGAGTGTATAGTGAAAATTACTATCATCAATTACAACAATGTGCTTATTCAAATAGGGCATTAGGGGGCACGAGGATTAGTGGTTAGCACGTTTGCCTCACAGCTCTGGGATTTGGGGTTCGATTCCCACCTCTAACCTGTGTGAGCAGAGTTTGGTATTCTCCCCATGCTTCATGGGTTTCCTCCAGTTACTCTGGTTTCCTCCCCCAGTCCAAAGACATGCATTGTAGGCTAAGTGACATGTCTAAATTTTCTGTATGTGTAAATGGGTGTGTGATTGTGCCCTGCGATGGGTTCGCACCCTATCCAGGGTGTCCCGAGTTCTCTGGGATAGGGGATAGGCTCCTAGTGACCCTGTGTAGGATAAGCGGTACAGAAAATGGATGAATTGATGTGCATTAGAGAGCATTATACCAGAGCACTGTTGAATTCTCTTTTCTGATTGGTCATTAATTTTCTATAACAGCATGGCTCAGACGGTGATTCTGGCGGCAAGACAAATCACGGGTTTATAAATGCATTTAAAAAATGTGTAATAAAAAGTGTTGATATGCTGAGGTTTTCTGTGAGGAGATGTTTATTTAACATTTTTGGAAGGAGTCTCCAGTATCAGTGCTTTTGAGGTGAAGCTGTCACTTTTGGTTCTTCATGAAAGTTTTCAGGAAGGAGGGATTCTTCATGACATATACACTTTTCACATTAGTGGTTATTGCTGTTTGTGATTGCAAGTACACAATTAATGCACTAACACAGAGAAGGTTTGCCTTTTAAGACATGCTGAATATTTTGCAGCAGTATAATTACAGAGATATTAGACATGCCCTCATTATGCTAAGGAAAGTGTTTCAAGTCAGTACACTGAAGTTGATTCCTTTGACTACACTTCAACTATCAAACTATTTAACTTTGTATAATAACTCAAAAGAACCCGCAGTGGCACAAACACGAAGCCCATAGTAAAGCATGCAGCACTTCCCACGCTTGCCATTTTTATTTTATGTTTCCTTCACCTTTGGCCAGCTCGATACATTCTGACAACTGACCTTTGCGGATGGAAATTAAAAAGTTTATGTGTGTCTGCACACTCTAATGATGAGCTTTGCCCTTTTCCCTGTCAATAATCCACAAGCTGTAACACCTGACATGAGTTGTATGACCATAAAGTACAGATATGGAGAGAAAGAAGGAAAAATGAAAAAGGTTGTAGTCATTTATTGCATACAGATATGTTGTATTTATGTAATCTAAAAATATCTGACCTCATAGCAAGGTATTAGTGTATTCTTTTCAGATAATTAGCTTGGCATTTATTAACTTCCTTCCTAGACTTTCTAAACAAGAGGTTCTCAAACTGGGGGCCAAGGACCAATGTCTACTGAAAATAGCAGATATTGTTAAATATTTTTTACAATTAAGCATGTGTCTACCAATCACAACTCATGGGCATTTTGCATCAACTTATCCCTTATGTTATGTTCATTACAGTTAGGATTTTTCAAGGGTTCTGTTGTCTACTTTTGGTCACTTAGCTTCTTAAAAGGGTTTTAATTTGTTAACCTTTCTAATAGAACAACCAAGCGACAACTGTAGAAACTCATAAGATTCCAGCTTTGCACTTTTCCCATTGCCCAGGTCATCTATTCTGTTTGAGAACCAGACACATGCCGAATTAAATGGAAAATACCCATTTTATCACCACTATATACTACATAAACAACATGGACAGTACTGATAGAAGAGAAACACTACATGTTTGGGGATTGCACACTATCCACAAAGGGGGCTTTACACTAAAAGGTTTGACAAGCGATGGTCTAGAGGGTTTCCATGGCCTGTAAACCTACAATAGACTCCAAAATTCACTTTTTTTTTTCTTCACAATGTTGTTGAATAATTTCTCAAAAAACATATACAATATTTTCACTCAATTCACATCATATTACCCTTGTATAAAACCTGCAGTCCTCACACAAAAATAATTTTTTAAAAAAACAGCTGAACATTCAGTTTCAATTTTTAATATACCTGAGGCACTGTATAATGTGTACATCATTAATCAGACTTGAGATTTAACTACAGACTTGACAGTAATGTGGAGTTTACCAGAAAGGTGTATCTCAGTTACATGGGATTCTGATCTTGAATGTATGTTTTGTTGAAATCATTAAAAAAGCCAATATTAAATCAGTGGCAATATTAAATATATAAACAGGACATTCTGAAATAATTAATTGTATGAAACTCCTGGAAATGACTTTTTTTTCATGCACAGTTTTGAGTCCTAATTAGAGGGAATACTTTTCCTGCAGACTGGATTTTATATGGTATACTTACACTATAATTATGTTTATCATGACAACAGATTACCTAACCCTACTGAAATTGAGCCATTAGAGGAGATAAAGGAATATGATGCTTTTATTTGACATCATATTGAACTGATTGAAAATAAGTGTGATTCCTCAGTATTATTTTCTATCCCAGTGTCACATCCACCTCGGACATCACCTCACCTCCCTTGTGCACTATCAACTTCTTTTACACCCAACTCCCTTCCTGTTTACAGGTTGTATAAAACAATCAAACATTCAGTAACCGCAAAGTCTTGCTAACTACTATGCTTGTGTAAGTTCTGAATTTCTGTATTTTGACCCTTCCTTGTTCTGTGACTACTCTTTGGATTTATCCCTCACATGGATAATTTGACAGTCCTTGTTTTTGACCATTGCTCTCATTTTCACTTCCACATTCATATTGAACTCTGACTGTTACCAAGCACTGACACTGGAGACTCCCTGTGTAATATATACATTTTACCCTATGTAGGTTTAGACTTTGACTCTATAATAAGTCTAGTGTGGAAGTTAAAATCTGTTTGGTTTGGCTTCTGGGACCTTGGGCTAATACAGTGCATGGCTGCTTGAGCTTACTAAAGCTAAACAGAAACATTAAGTCATACAAACACCTTGAATGTCAACCTTGACACTGAGAAATGAAGGCAAGATGAATCGGTTGGTGCTATTTGGGTGAAGGGGAAGTGATGTATGGCAGTTCATAGATCTTGGTCTGTGTGTGGCTGCAGACAGCTTCCTCGCTGGACTCTGCACTCTGATAACAAGCTGGCGTGTAAAACCCCCCCCCCCCCCAGTTATACATCTTACTATAGAGTCCCGCAAAAGTGACTGCTCTATATGAAATGCCCTTATTTCAGTCCAAGCGGTTCTGTTGCAGATACAAAATGGATGTCATCCAGAGGACAGGGAAGTGCTTGGCCAGATGGAGTGGAAAATAATAGAATTCACAGCCCTCTGGTGTGTAATCCCTGATGGGAAGCTTCTGTTTGAGATGAGTGTGAGAGTACAGTCTTTTGAGAAGAGTAAGTGGGGGGAAAAAAAATCACCATGGACCAAGAGAGAAGAAAATGAAAAACAACAGAATTATAGTAGTTATCAATTATGTTAAGTTCTTTTAAATCTCTCCAGGTGCGGTTTTACCTCACTCTAATGCTAACATACTAGAATCGCTAGAGCTGTGAGGATCCATGTGCAGAGATTTATTTAAATACACTGGAAACTTGAAAAACAGGCAAAGGGCAAACACAGTCAAGCATTAATCATCAAACCCACAGGGATAATCCAAAAGAGTATTTAGAGATGGAATAGTAAAGAGTCAAAATACACACAAGGCAATCACACAACAATTGGAAGATTGGCACTTCACAATCAGACAATGAAGAACAGGCTGTTAACAGGCTGTAAACTGGATGTGATTGACTGTCTTGGGCTGTTGTAACACTTACCTACATTCCAGTTAATTCCACTGTAATTATTAAATAATGTTACTATAATATAATACTACATTAATAGTATTGATACTTTATTAAATCCATCCATTTTCTGTACCACTTATCCTACACAGGGTCACAGGGAGCCTGGAGCCTGTACCAGGGAACTCTGGGCACACCCTGGATGGGGTGCCAACCCATCGCAGGGCACAATTGCACACACTCACACACTACAGACAATTTGGAAATGCCAACCAGCCTGCAATGCATATCTATGGACTGGGGGGACCGGAGGAAAAGGGGAGAACATGCAAACTCCATGCACACATGAGAGGCAAACATATGAGGAAAACGTCCTAACCATTACACCATCGTGCCCCCTAACTTTATTAAATAATAATATAATAATAAAGACAAACAAATAAATAATAATCTGTTGGCGTTAAGAGGATAAACAAAGTTTTTTTTTTTTTTTTGCTTGAAGAACCATCGGGTTAAATTGTAATTTAAGAAGTGGGGACTCCCTACTTTCATGTGTGCCAACAATTTTGAAACATTACAATTCCGTTTGTGTTTCTCGACCTTGATATCATGGAAATGTGGTGTCTGTCCTAAGGGCTTGTGAAAATGAGGATGCAGGGGGAGGCATTTGGATCGTGCAACTGTCTTTTCCTTTATTGTTTTTTCGCACATCAGATCAATAAAAAGGTCCCAAATAAAAATAGAACAAACTTTTCATTCAACTCTGCAGACCTCTGTCTCTCTCTCTCTCTCTATCTAAACTCACAGGTGTAGCCAATCACTTGTTACCTGCTCGTTCTCTCTCTGACTCCTCCTCCCGTCTTGAGCACACCCCCACTGCTACAGGGCTTGAACAAATTGTATACTGAATTTAATAAAGAGCTATTCAAATGAAACTAGCCTATTGTATGAAGATATATGATTTCACTAGCAAGCTCAGTGTTGGAAATTTCATGCATTGTAGGCTAGCTATTAATCTAGTTTGCTGCCTATGTGACATTTAGAGTGATAGATGTTAAAGAAACAACAAGAATCTGGTTTAAGGTCAAGGTATTATTATCTAATTCATGGAGCAAGTTGTAATAATATCAGGAAGACCCAAAAATGTACTTGCACGACTGTTAACATCACCAGAATGAGAGAAATCATAACTATAAACATGCAGTGAAAGGGACTCAAATGATCACATGACATTAGTGTATACACGTCTAGAGGTTGTGAGCACGATTCTTCACAATGAGTAGTTAAATGGATTTTATGAAAATGAAATGAGTCCATTTATTATTATAATCTGATTGGTCAGAAAGTGTTGGTTAATTGTCTATAACAGCTCTAACAATAGTGGAAGTCAAATCACAGGTTTGTATTAATTCTTTGTTTGTATTAATTCTTCTTAATTAGTTCGAGGTCTAATACATTATACTGGATTTGTATGGCAGATGCTCCACGGGAATGGAAAAAAGTGTGTAACTGCTGATTTGGTGAAGGTTTCTGTAATGAGACTTTTACTGAGCATTTTTGGTAGGAGTCTCCAGTGTCAGTGCTTTGCAACAGTCAGCGGTAAACAGTAAGCTCTAGCATTAAGTTTTCCAAAATGGGAAAGTAAAATATATTGCTATTTATTAAATGACTACAATATAAGTTGATTTGTCCCTATAATAGCATGGTCCATCATATTTTTATATCTTGCATGCACTGTATATGTGTGAATAGTTTCAAGATGTCGCCAATGTCCTTGTCAGCTGATAGTTTCTTATGCAACTCCTTTTAAATTTTCTGGATATGTAGATTTTTCTGAATCTTGCATGAGATTAGAGATCAGTTTCTCATTTTAAATATTAAATAAACATGTACTTATATATTTATAAATTTTTCAGATATGTATTTATTGGTATGTATATTTTCTGGCTGAACTATACTGGAGATAAGTGCTAAATACTATTTAGGAAATATGTAAATCCTTTTGGTCAAAATAAACTGATATTTAATGTGCAATAAAATTCACCTTTATGTTATAGCCTAAGGTGTAATTGCCGAACTGTAGCAGGAACGACTGATAGGCTCATTTTAAATAAAACAGATGAAGCACTGAAGCGATTAGGTTAATAATATTCATGACAAATTCTGTGTACCCATTTAGCCCAGTGCTTATCATAGTTTATTTCTCTCAACAGAATGGGAGGAAGCTGAAGGGAGGGAAACCATGTAAGGGTTAGCATGGTAGTGTCCTTCGATTCGTTTTTCTTTTCTTTTTTTGGTAGACATCCCATCTGTAACACACGGATACACACAAGCAGACACTGACATATAGACAGAATGCAAAAGAGTCTGGTCCCGAGCCAACTCACATGGCATTAATTCCACAAAAAGAAGGATAATGACTTTTAGGAATATATATTGGAAATCATGGATTTGAGAGAATCAGACTAAAGTTAAAGGGTGTTTACAAAGTGAACTGTGTTCTGTGTGTAAATAAATGTGTGTATATGTGCAAGACCAGGAAACAGAGCAAAGGGCTCATTCAGAGTTTATAGAAGAAAAAATATAATACCAAGTTCACAGGGGAAAAAAAAACCCTGAGACTCAAAGGAATTGAGTCTTAATGAATAGTTAAAATTAGGAACAAGTGATTAATGCTGCCTGAAATCTCGTTTTCAATTACAAGGTGAGCAGACTTGAATACAGGCACTATAAACTTGTGTATAAATGTTTTCCTAAGCAACACCAAAAATTCCCACCAAATTTACAAAGGTTTCAGTAATGCTGATTTTTTTTCTACTCACATGCGTATGCTGATGAATGCCAGTCACCAAAATGATGACTGAACAGTAAAAGAGCACTGCCTAAACACGGTGTGTGCTGAATCCAGTAACGCAGCTCAGCCAATGCAGCGTGTCAACTCTTCCTCCTTTTATAAGGCGCCATTACTTTTCCCCCTAATTGGCTAGTTCTATATTTCTTAATTTATACATTTGTTGCAATCATTTTCTTTCAAGCCATTAATATGAAAGAACGTTTCTTTTCTATTTCATTAAATTCACATGTCCGATTGAGATAAATAAGAGCCTGATACTTCACAAGGTAATCGGTATGTAAAACTGCTGTAACTCATGTTGATTATACAGAGAGGTTTACATTAGTATTTTTTCTTGTATGAATGCTTTTATTGCTTTTATTTTATAAATGCAATTATTCTTGTATAAATGCTCTTGCAAATGATTCATGAACAAATAGGTTCATATGTCCAATGAATCTGATGTTAACATTTGATTAATGTGATCAAACATTTGATTTGATAGACTAAAACTGTGCTAAATGTACTCTGCAAATTAATGGGCAAAAATGAAAAGATTGAGACTAAAAAGGTAATGAAGGTAATGAAGAGATACATATTATTATAGATAAAGTTAGTGTTTCATGAAGAATATAGGTTGCAGCACTTCCTGTTTACTGTTTTGAGCCACTTTTCTATTTCAATAGTGTTGACAAGAAGTCCCATGAAAATGCATACTTAGTCACCTTGTCAAATTGACCCTGCTCCATGAAGAAATTAAATTATTGACAAACATCCAGACTAATTGGGAACCTACAACTGGCCACGCTGATGATTTACACAAGCTGCACCAGGAGCTGGCAGGAATCATGTCTTTATTGAATCCTAGAAGTATATGACGCCAGAGCACATTGATAGATTTTATTTTTACTCACACAGGGTAAATAATTCAGCACAGCATAGTACACCTTGCTAATTCCATAACACAGTTAGATCATTTTCATATGCTATAACAGGGGAGCCTAAATATATGATATGTGCTTTGTTGTAGTCTGTCTAAATAAATACTACAGACCTACATGGTACAGAATTTATACAATACAATGTTGTCTATTTATTAGAGCTTTTTACTCCTGAACATTTCCACCAATAGAACAAATTGTGCCGCAGAAATGAACGCAATATTAAGCAAAATCCACAATATTTGGGGGAGTTTGCAATTTTTTAAAATTATTGCAGATTTTGTGCAGATTTCGGCCAAGACGAGTAATGCGACATCACAACGTCATTCAGCCAAAGCCCTCTTTGATTCACGTGCGCTGAACAGGAGTATAGCTAAAAGGTCTCATTTACATCCCTGCAAAAGACAGTGCAAAAACTATTGCCTGCAATTTTTTCAATTCAAGTAGTTTTCCGCAAAAAAAGCACAAAGAACTCTGCAAGTTCCATCACAAATGTTTCAAAATACAGAAGTCAAATCAAGCAATTTTGGCCAAAACAATCACCAAAATATCCACAAAATCCAGAATGGACTGTATATTTAAAAATGACGGACCCCCAGTTTGAGAGCTAACTATTAGCCGATGGTTTCAGAGCATGTGCATATCTAGCCTCTAAAATGGTGCATTCTGAATTATTTTAAAAGTTATTTTCACAACTCTAATTAGTTTTATAAATTACTTTTAACAGATTCATTTAAGAAAATTATGCTGTCTTTAAGGTATAGAGATTTATAATTTTTTTTAAATAGCTTTGCGCCTTGTTAAAACTTATTTATATCTTTCATTTAACTGCCTCTGTTTTGTACTTATGGAACACACTGAAACTTGGGTGGTGTACTTTATGAAAAATGGATTTTACGATCACAGAGCTCATGGAGGGTTTCATTATTAATTGGAGTTCTCATAAAAGTGGAATTAAAGCCTTTCATAGGCACACACAACCTTTGAAATGGTAAGCAGTTATTTTTTAATCGTTTTCTGCTCTCGCGTCAGTGAGAGAGAAACTGCTTTATGAAAAAGACTGGACGAATCTAAGAGATTTCAATTATCTCAAATCTTTTTTCCATTCTCCAACAACAAACTGTTGGCCCTCACATAGCCTATTGAAGTTCTAATATTAATGTTACTAGTACTTTTTTCTGTAATTGAATTGTTTAGTTACTTGCATATGGATGAGTTTTCTGACTTGAAACAGAAAGAAAAGACAATGAGCTCTTTGAGATTTCAGATTTCTAATTTCATGCCAAGCAGCCAAACAATTTGCGAAAATTTTGGATATAGAGCATATTTGATGATGCATGTTTTCATTTAAACCTTTTGTGTGTGTGTGTGTGTGTGAGAGAGAGAGAGAGAGAGAGAGAGAGAGAGAGAGAGAGAGAGAGAGAAAGAGAGTTTGTGTGTTCCTTTGATTAAACTAATTAATTAAATTGACACTGCAATAATTATTACACTTTTGGATCCTGTCTTATGCCATACAAACAGATCTCACACCAAACTGTGAAATGACCAAATAAAACTATCCTTTGATGAAGCACATTTCCACCAGGAGCTGGCAGGAATCATCTTTATCGAATCCTATAAGTATAAGTAACCAGAGCAAATTGATAGATTTTATTTTTACTCATAGGGGTGACTGTGGTTCAGGTGGTAGAGCGGGTTGTCCACTAATCGTAGGGTTGGCGGGTCGATTTCCGGCCCACGTGACTCCACATGCCGAAGTGTCCTTGGGCAAGACACTAAACCCCAAGTTGCTCCCGATGCATAAAGTTAGCACCATGCATGGCAGCTCTGCTACCATTGGTGTGTGAGTGAATGAGAATCAGTGTAAAGCGCTTTGGATAAAAGCGCTATGTAAGTGCAGACCATTTACCATCACAAACTGAAGTCAGGCTGTTCACTGAGTACCTGTCATGGCAGCAAATTTTGTTCCAGTTTACCAGGAAACATACAAGTGTTATATTCCGCTTTTATAGAGCTCAATCCATAATACTGTCAGATGTACAGGACTAAGGCAGAGGAAAATACAATCTGTAACAACTTTGGTAACAATTTATTTGAATGATGCACTATCAACACTCTACAGACAGTCAAAATAAAATCTATAGTCACAACAACCTTTAAGGTAACTGACAACAAACAGCTTATCAACACTTATCAAACATGTCAACACTTTACGGTTGCTTCATTTAATGTTCACATCAAGCATCAGAATATTGAAAACTGTGAACTTGTTGTTGATGCTAGATGAACTGGATATTGAATATTTCACAAACTGCTGATCTCCTTGGATTTTAACACACAACAGTCACTTGAGTTTACACAGAATGGGGCAGACAACAAAAAACATCCAATGAGCAGCAGTTCTGTGGGAAGAAACGCATTGTTCAAAGGAGAGAGAGAGAGAGAGAGAGAGAGATCAAAGGAGAATGGCCAGACTGATCACACTATGGTGACTCAAATAATCACTCTTTACAACCCTTTTGAGCAGAAAAGCATCTCAGAAAGGAAAAGACAGAAAACCTCGAGGCTGATGGGCTACAACAGCAAAAGACCACATTGGGTTTCATTCCTGTCAGCCAACAACAGCAAGCTAAGGCAACTGAACATTTGAAGATTGCAATAGTTGGTGAGTGTACAATCTAGTGTGTCTAAACGTTTGAGGACTTGTGGCTGTTTCTACAAAGATTATATCTGAAAGGAATGGGAAATAGTGGCAGTTAAATACTAGCATGTCTTGTATAAACATGGCTTTGATTGATGCTGTCACTCCTTCCTCCGTTAACCAATCTTACACCAAATCTGAAAACCATGTTCTTTCTATTTTACATTCACATGCAACTATCAATCAGTAAATTAAAAGGTAAAATCTTTGTGTAAAGCTCATGTTGTATTTGAAATGAGACCATTTAAGTTCAAGCGCTGCACTGGATTTCCAATAAAATTATTATCCAGTCATTTTGATATTATAAAATGGGGATTTAACATCTAATGTCAGTATATTAACAAAAAATTTTATTGTGCATGTTATATGTGCAGTTGGTTCATCTTTCAGATATTATCATTTGGATTGTTATCTAGTGATATGATCAGGGGCCAGAAGGTATATATTACAATCATTATTTCCATAATTTAATTACAAGCATCCATTGTTGCAAAAAAACAGTTAATGCCATCATAATGCATGAAATGTCTTTTTTGTTATGAAGTGAGGAGAGGCCAAAAAATTTACAAAATAAAGAACATTGCAATATGAACTGTCTCATTGGCATCAAGAGCCAACTGTGACCTTGTCTTTTGTAATCATCAAAGTTTAGAGGATTAAAAAAAGGATCAAATGGAAAGAGTTATAGCATGTTTAGAGACTTTCCATTAATTAATTGATTCATATAATGTGATAATCAATTAAATATTGGTTTAGGGTCTCATGGTTTTTTCCATGGCAGTGTGTAAAAACATATTTTTGTTTTCCAGCCTCTCAACAATGTCTTCTTGAGCCATAGAGTCAGAAACATAGCACCTGGCATGTAGCCACAAACTATTTCCCTGCTGAATTCCCTGCTGCATTAGGCCTAATGGCTCATTTCCTAATAAACTCATCTATAGTAATGAGATGGCGATGTGTAATGTGAGTAATGGCAGAGTTGTGAGTTGTGCCATTGGTGACAAGGGTGGATTATCTAAAGCGTTACACTATTTTTATATACACATTCTTCTGTAAAGAAAATGCAGAAAAGTGAGTACACCCCTCACATTTTTGTAAATATTTGATTATATCTTTTGATATGACAACACTGAAGAAATTACACTTTACTATGATGTAAAGTAGTGAGTGTACGGCTTGTATAACAGTGTAAATTTGCTGTCCCCTCAAAATAAAAAGTGAGTACACCCCTAAGTGAAAATGTCCAAATTGGACCAAAAGTTTCAATATTTTGTGTGGCCATCATTATTTTCCAGCCCTTCCTTAACCCTCTTGGGCATGGAGTTCACCAGAGCTTCACAGGTTGGCACTGGAGTCCTCTTCCACTCCTTCATGACGACATCACGGAGCTGGTGGATGTTAGAGACCTTGTGCTTCTCCACCTTCCATTTGAGGATGCCCCACAGATGCTCAATAGGGTTTAGGTTTGGAGACATGCTTGGCCAGTCCATCACCTTCACCCTCAGCTTCTTTAGCAAGGCAGTGTATGCAAGGCTCTTGGAGGTGTGTTTGGGGTCATTATCATGCTGGAATACTGCCCTGCAGCCCAGTCTCCGAAGGGAGGGGATCATGCTCTGCTTCAGTATGTCACAGTACATGTTGGCATTCATGGTTCCCTCAATGAACTGTTCCCCAGTGCCGGCAGCACTCATGCAGCCCCAGACCATGACACTCCCACCACCATACTTGACTGTAGGCAAGACACACTTGTCTTTGTACTCTTCACCTGGTTGCTACCACACACGCTTGACACCATCTGAACCAGATAAGTTTATCTTGATCTCATCAGACCACAGGACATGGTTCCAGTAATCCATGTCCTTGGTCTGCTTGTCTTCAGCAAACTGTTTGCGGCCTTTCTTGTGCATCATCTTTAGAAGAGGCTTCCTTCTGGGACGACAGCCATGCAGACCAATTTGCAGACCAATTTGATGCAGTGTGCGGCGTATGGTCTGAGCACTGACAGGCTGACCCCCCACCCCTTCAACCTCTGCAGCAATGCTGGCAGCACTCATACGTCTATATCCCAAAGACAACCTCTGGATGTGACGCTGAGCATGTGCACTCAACTTCTTTGGTCGACCATGGCGAGGCCTGTTCTGAGTGGAACCTGTCCTGTTAAACCACTGTATGGTCTTGGCCACCGTGCTGCAGCTCAGTGTCAGGGTCTTGGCAGGATCTTCTTATAGCCTAGGCCATCTTTATGTAGAGCAACAATTCTTTTTTTCAGATCCTCAGAGAGTTCTTTGCCATGAGGTGCCATGTTGATCTTCCAGAACGATGACACCTAATTTAACACACCTGCTCCCCATTCACACCTGAGACCTTGTAACAGTAACAAGTCACATGACACCAGGGAGGGAAAATGGCTAATTGGGCCCAATTTGGACATTATCACTTAGGGGTGTACTCACTTTTGTTGCCAGCGGTTTAGACATTAATGGCTGTGTGTTGAGTTATTTTGAGGGGACAGCAAATTTACACTGTTACACAAGCTGTACACTCACTACTTTACATTGTAGCAAAGTGTCATTTCTTCAGTGTTGTCACATGAAAAGATGTAATCAAATATTTACAAAAATGTGAGGGGTGTACTCACTTTTGTGAGATACTGTATATCCCAGATCAGCTTTTTTTGTGTTAGGATATTTTATTCTTCTCTCTCTTTTTTAAACATGTTCAAGAGTTGTATGCAAAGCAAACTGTAGTATTCAATACATATTCACAAGCAGCGATCAGCGGGGTCCAAGCACCAACAGTATTCAATTCAATACAAACCAAATAACAGCAGACACTGTATTCCTCAGAAGATGACAGGTCACCCCATTATAATGACAACTTCACATTCCTTATAAGTCGTTGAAATTCTGCAAACTTGCGTTTCTTGTGTACAATGTGACACCAAAGCCATTGAGTATGAATTGCATACTATTAATGCCACCACAGTCATCAGCAGGCTCATATTTCATATATATCATAAAAATATGCTGACAGAATGGTAATGACAAAAACAGAGTGTGGAGTATGTTGAGCTCTTCTCAGAAGCCCAGGTGTTGGAAACATGTGGTGGTGAAACAATGCAGAGCCACTACACATGCTGTAGGGAGGAGAGAAGAGGCTTGCTGACTCATGGGCTTTTTTTTTCTTCTGTTGTGCTTCGCCAGCACATTTCACTAATTCCTTACATATTGCATTTCTGAATGATTGCATGGCTTACACACAAAAATCTTTGATTCATATAATAAACATTTGCCCCTTTGTGGATTTTCTGCTTGGTTAAGTTAGTTTTTCCTCTAACGTATTAATGAAAAGAAATTAGGGTCTATGAAAAAATATGGCCCGTTTGTTTAAATATGTACAGTTGAGTGTCAGTAACAGGTGTTTAGATTTTATCCATATGTAACATGGAACTGAATGTTTAAATGTTTTAATATTTAAAATAATTTACTAATTAAAGGGTGATTGGCATTCATCAACATATGCATGTGAGTGCTGTAGGGCTAAAATATGAAGGGTTAATTATTTAGCCCACTGCTCTCCTATGACCAAAGACGGAAATAGCTCCAGCCTAAGGTTGAATGCTTGTTTTAATTTATTATTTATACATCTGACTCCAATAGATAATCTTCTAGTTAGTGCTAGAAGTATAATATCTCAGTGTTCTGATTATATTGAGTCTAAAACAGTTCCATGCTAAACTTTAATTAAAATGACGTTCCTACGTCAGAGGCTTTTATATAGCCTATAATAAACAATTATTCTCGTTAGCTCAGAGGTTTATATCAACGTGCAATCCTAGGCCTTTCCTATTTACTTGTCAGTGGTTTTATTTAAATTTACAAGTATTAGTCTTTTATATTAGCTTGTCAGATTTCGATTTTTTACGTGTCTAACGTACGACAACTTTAGCTTAGGAAACTATTTCTAATAACCGTATAAATACACTTATGCACTTTTAATGCAACATTTTCTTTCTTACGGACGAACCCCTGAATATTTAAAGATAACAATAACATGAATTTATTCAACAAAATCACAAAAGAAGATATACATAGAATAGAGACAAGTGTAACTTACAGAAATGTTGACCAAAATCTGATATAAGACGCGTGATGGTAATAGCATAATGTATTCAATCAGGCATATCCTCTTATACCCCTGAGCCTATTTGAAATGTATTTGACCAAGATACCAAATGGGAAATGAAGCAATGGGTTTTATGGCAGGATAAACCCCCAGGTAATTAGCTCACCCTATGGTATGTTGATTAAATTCCCGAGAATGGGTTGGTGGGATCAAAGGAAAATGTCCTCCATGCAAACCAGGGGTCCCAGTGTGTGTGTGTGTGTGTGTGTGTGTGTGTGTGTGTGTGTGTGTGTGTGTGTGTGTGTGTGTGTGTGTGTGTGTGTGTGTGTGAAGAAAGAGCACACATTGCAACATATATTGTAAATGTTGTTTCCTAAACCTGTATGATATTTATGATTTCACCACATCGTTCACCATGAAATATGGATAAATATGATACCAAACATACCCTAAGTAATACTGTAGTTAAGCACAATCTCTGGCCTTAAACAGATTACTACCACAGTTACCAGTTTTACTACAGTGCAAAGAAAATCAGCATTTTCTTGTTTCAAAATGTTTGTCGATCCAGAGAAAATGTTTAGTTCAGTTTGGCTTAATCAGTCCCTGCAGGAGTTTGCAATTTTGCGATCGCAGTAATGAAGCAAAATCAAGCAAACTCCACAATATTTGCAGGAGCTTGTAATGTTTAAAAATTACCACAGATTTTATTCAGATTTGGGCCAAGACGCGCCATGTGACATCATCACAATGCACATTCAGCCAAAGCCCTCTTCAGTTCATGTGTGTCGAACATGAGTACAGTTCAAAGGTCTCATTTAGCAACAAACATCACTGAGAAAAACCATGCAAAACAATTTGGTGCAATTTACCAAATTCAAGTAGTTTTCTGCCCAAAAAAAAGGCAAAAAAAATCTGCAAATTGCATCTCAATTTTTGAAAAAAAAATCCGTAGCAAATCAAGCATTTTTGGCCAGAACCATCACAAAAAAACCTGCAAAATCCTGTATGGGACTGCTTAATAAACATTTATACACAACATTACTAAAAGAATGACAAATGAGGCTAATTTTGTACAGACTATGTATATGTGATCTAAGCAAGCAACTTTTGAACATAATATGGACCTAAAACATACTAAAACTTGCGTACATAAAATGTTTTAATACATTCTATGACTTATGTCTGTTGATAATTCTCGTAATGGTAGGTCTTTAAAAACTTTTAAGCTTCGAAGCTTGGTAGTGGCTGGAAATTATAAACTGAGTCTTAGACCTGATTTGAATTGCACAGTAACTCCATCTGACTTTTCTTACTGCTTTGGTTTAGGCTTCTTACATTTAAATGTCCATAGCTCTGTGCTGAAATTAGATTTTGTGAAAAACAACCAATGCGGATGTCCTAGTTTAATCAAAGACATGGCTCAAGAAATAAGTTTTAGATCTTCTAGAAGTCTGCGTTTAAGAATAGCCTAGAGTTCAGTGGCATGTGCAGAATAAATGGCAGATTTAATGGCTCCAATGCACAATATCTATAAGGGAATGAGGTACTTAATTAATTCACACATCAACACTTGGTTCATGACAGCTATATGATCTTGACTCCACACAGATTTTTGCTCCAGTGAGTCCTTTCAAAACTGCTACTATACTGTTATGTAGATGAGATGTTCTTAATGCTTTAATGCTATTAAAAAATATTGGAGGGTAAGATATGAAAACCTTGCTCACCCACCCATGTGGATGTGTCTGATAATAAGTGCCACTGGCTGGCTGGCTGGCTCTCTCTCTCTCTCTCTCTCTCTCTCTCTCTCTCTCTCTCGTGTGCCAGAATCACAGAGCAGAAACAAAAACTATGCCAAGTCAAATTCAGGCTAACTTGCAGACATGGCCCATAAAGAAATATGTAAAAAAAAAAATTGCCTTTCCGTTCCTTTTAATCCCTTCTGCTAAAAAAAAAAAACCTCATATTTGCATACAACACACACAGCTCAATATGTCTGATAATTCTGTTAGTTTGTCTTAATTGCCAAAGACTGTCTTTCATATCAGTTATTCAATGTCATATTCAAAAAAAAAATCTGTATATTCAAGCAATATTAATATGGTATAGAACTAATTTAGGCGTGCATACACACATGTCTCCAAGCACAAATAAACAAGCACACAGTGCACTGCCTCACATATTCAGACATAGCAATAAACAATATTGTAGACTGCCCCATGTTTCTCTTCCATATATTATAGCAAATAACAGGTATTGGCGTTGCTGAAAAAGAAAATTGAGACCTGTCTATTTTACAATGACATGCAATTTCAAAAGAAATGAAACAATGTCAAGAGGAAACTTTATGTAGAAAAAATGGTAATATTAGCGATCACAGGTTATTTGATTGTACTGTAGTGTAAATATCAGTTCATCATTTTCTGAGTGTGTAATATGTTTGGCGTAACCACATTTGGAACACAACGCCATATTCTTGTACATTTTATGTGCGACACATCAATATTATTTGTTGTCTCCATGGGCAAGGCTTGTTTTCTCTTTTTATTAGATCCTGAAACTTGACTGAAACAATATATCTCGATGAAGTTTTACCCTTAAAAAAACTATTTAAAGAAATACAAAGTATTGATTAGCCAATCAGGAAGATCTCTTGTGATCGCACATAATACATGGAAATTAAAGGAGAAAAAAATGTCAGGAATTGTAGAGGGAGGAGGATGCAAGTAGTGATAATTTATTGTGTAAACTACACAAAAAAAACAACTGAATCTGTGAAATCAAGAACCATAAACAAGAGGGGGGCCTGGTCAGCCAGGTGAGGTGTCTCTTAGCTGATAAGGGCCCTTAGACCAACAGGGTTCATTGTGAGCGATACCCTCAGATTAGCTGGCAGGAGACGCGATGTCCTCTACGGGGTGAGCAAAGTCCAAGGCAGAGCCAGAGGGGGGAGTGACGACCTCCTCCATGAAGCCAGAGGGGGAAGTGAAATCCTCTGTGGAGCCAGAGGGTGGAGCAACGTTTTCCACAAAGCAAGAGGGGGCAGCGAAGTCGTACATGGAGCCAGAGGGGGAAGCAACATTTTCTGCAAAGCAAGAGGGAAACTCAAGTTAATTTTTAATCATTTAAAAATTCCTCTGCAGTGCCAGAGGGGGAGGAGAGACATCTTCAGTGGAACAAGGAGGTGGAGTGACATCCTGAGCTGAGAAGGGAGGCAGAGAGACATCTTCAGTGGAGCAAGTAGGTGGACTGACTTCCTTAGATGAGCAAGGAGGCAGATCGATGTCCTCAGTGGAGTAGGAAGGCGGAGCGATGTCTGAAATGGAGCCAGGTGGGGTAGTGATGCCCATAGTGAGGCTGTGAGCCATAATGCCGTCCTCTTTGGGGCAGAGGATTAGAGGAATGTCCTCAGCTGAGCAACTAGGCAGAATGAATCCTCAGTGGGGCAGGGAATGTAGGAGATGATTCTAGCTTGGTCGGCAGCCCCCTCCTCCTTCGAGCCATTTCAGTGTTGCACTGACCCAATCTCCCTTCGCCTGTTGCTCACTCATCAGGTATTTTTTCTCCAGGAAATCTTCTTGGACGTTGAAAAAATCTGCTTCATTCATTGTTAGGTCAATCTTTCTGTCAGGGATAGTAGAGGGAGGTGGATACAAGTGCAGATAATTTATTATGTAAAGTACAAACAAAACAACTGAAATTGTGAGACTGTAGATATGAGGCAAAAAACATACAGACTATAAGCAGTACTGTGGCACACACAACAACAACAATAACTACGACAAAAGCTTGACAGGGAGACACTGAAAGACTTAATGGTGGTGCTAAACAAGGCATAACGAGACACAGGTGAGAGTGATTAGAGAGGCATGTGACGTGCTGGGGCTGGTGTAGATCTGCACCCATGGGTGCTACCCTGACAAAAAAAAGCTGTATGACAATAACTGTAAAGTTAAAATCTACATGCTATAGAATTCTTCTTCCTTCCAAATAGTCCTAGAGCCCTGAAATGAAATCACTAATATCTACTACTAGGGACGACACTGGTCTGATATCCAAAATCAGTATCGGGCCAATACCAGCAAAAAAATGGTGGATCGGATATTGGAGGGGAAAAAAATGAAATCGATCAGATCCTGTAACAAATGGAAAAAATTGGAATTGGATTTAGAAAATATTTTTTAGGACCTCGAAATTAAACTAGTGCCCTAGCTCCTTTTAAGTAAGGAATAAATCATGAGTCGTTCTGTTATAGGAAAATAATTAATGACAGGGAGGTGGACGATGGACGATGTGACCCGACATAAAGCAGAGTTAATCTTACCAACCTGAAGTTGAGTATTTTTCAATAACAACATGGCCCAAAGGGATTCATTCCTCTTATACTACAGCAATTTGGCAACACTAACATTTTTTATTTATTAAAGAATGACAAGTCACACATTTTAAATTATTACTGTCAGAGCTTCTGTTATAGGAAATTAATCAACACCTTCTGACCAGTCAGAATCAAGAATTTAACAGTGCTGTGAGAGGTCACTATATTCAGCTGTATATATTTTTTTCTCTCCTGCTTCTTATATGGATGGCCCCCTCCAGTTGTGTATCCTCATTTAATTGCGATTATTTAACTTCAAACCCAATTCTCATTGGACATGCAACAGTCACAACTTTCTTTCACTTCAGAGGACTGCTGCTTCTGTCACAGTTGGTCTCTGGAACTGCCAATCCCTGGTCACCAAAGCTAACTTCATTTTCAACCCTTTCTATTCTCTCTTTTGTATGGCAATTATGAATATCACAGTAGACTATTTTAAATTGTACATCACTGTCATCTACAGTCCGTCCGCACCATTGGGGAAATTTGTTGAGGAAGTGGACATATTGTTATGACCCATGCTGTAAGATAGCAACACACTCATGGACCTAGGGGACAGGAATATTCACCTAAAAAAAAAACACAGGCCACAAGTTTTGCATGATTCTGTCATCTGTCATTTAACCCAAAGAAACACCAGCAAGTCTCAAATCAAGAGAATAACTAGAGCTCATCTTGACAAATAACCGTATCAATTTCTTGTCATATCTTCACCCATTTATGACCACGTTCTTTTTATGTGCACTGTCTTTCCCTGCAAGTTTTATTTATATAGCACCTTTCCATAGCTCAAGGACAGTTTACTATCAGGAACAAACAACTGAGCATATAAATAAATAAATAAATAAACAAATAAACAAATAAATAAATAAATAATTCCAGGAACACTGTAAAACCAGATTGCTCATTTAACTCAAAAAATTTGATGAAACTAATTACCTCAAGAATGTTAAGTTGATAAATCAATTTCTTTAAGCCAAATACACTTAAATAAAACAAAAACAAAAATTTAACTCAAACTTATTATATTTAAGTGTAATTGGCTTAACGAAATTGATTTATCAACTTAAAAAATTTGAGGTAATTAGTTTCCTCAAATTTTTTGAGTTAAATGAACTTATCCGGTTTTACAGTGAAGTCAGGTATCAGAAGTAGAGAGGTAGTGTTGAGAACAGATAAGTATTTTAACTGTGATTTAAACAAGGAAATGGTGGATATGTTCCTGAGATTTGGGGGGAGTTAGTTCCACAATATAGTGGTAGCTACATTGAAGGACCAGCCACCAGCAGTGGAGAGATTTTAGAATTTAGGGACACAGAGAAGTCCTAGGTTTGATTAGCGAAGGGAGCTTGTTGGTGTGTAAATGTGCAGTAAGTCACAAAGGTATTGGGGTGCTAGACCATTTAAGGCTTTGAAGGTGAGGAGCAGGTGATTGCTGTAAATGGATTGCACAGGTTTTTCTTTGTCCCACAAGAACTGGGATCCCGTGGAATTCAACAAAAGTAAAAAAAAAAAAAAAAGAAAAAAAAGAAGGCTTCTACTTTCATGCTGGTGTTATTGAACAGTCAGATATGAAGCTTGTGGGACAAAGAAAATCTGTGCAATCCATTTACAGCAATCATTCCTTCATCCTTAATAACTGCCTTGTCAGGGTTGTGGTGGTTTCAATAATGCTACTAGTTTGGTTATATTTTGGGACTAAATTGTCTAGAAAATATCATGGGCACGTACTAACAAAAACAATAACCTTTTGAGTTAAATTTTAAAAAACAGTCACACGCGCACATCTCTAATTGAGCCCAATTATTAACTCGAGTAACATAGCTGAGGAACAGTCAAAGCCAGAATCCACAGACTATGTTGACATTGCTGCCATTTCTACCTCTGATTTCTTCCCAGTATTGTCCAGTTTTTCAGGGGGCATAGTGTTGACCATTCTGGTTTAAGCCACACCCACTTTGGGTTTGAATCCAAATACAGATACAGATATTGGCAATGGGATACACTCAGTCTTCAGTCTTTCCTCTGTGATCTTACGTGCTCATACCACCTGTAAACAGTCCTACTTGTTTGATCTCTCTGAAAACACGTCTTATAATGCACCTGGACACATCATCTGTGATATTACCTGCAGTCATTAGATGTTTTGGGTGGGTTCATCAAGTCCTGACTAGTGTCCAAGTAGCACTACCTCTGCATGGATCACTTCTTTTGAGCCACATGCCGTCAGTTTCAACTGCATCCATGACCATCCTGATGTTCCTTCGCTTTCTGGGTCCTTTGCCCTCTCTGGTCTTATAAAAAGCTCTCTGCACACAATTGACCAAGCTCAAAAGGGCTGAGAGGAAATGGCCTGAGACCCTGAGAATCTAATGGAGCACCATCCAATATCTTCTTTTTCTTCAGGACAAGATCAACAGACACCTGAAACTATTTTCTACATTACCCCCCACCTTAGTTCTCATCCACCTTCACCACCCAACTCCTAGACCTTGACAGCTTCTTGGAGGAGATGGTGGCAGCTATCAGCAGCTATTTCTCCACAGTACATTCACCTCAACCACACTCTTGGCTTCCCCCCTCTGATTGATACCAATGTGTTTAAGCTTATCCACACAAACTCTATAACCAGCTGCCCTCTGGATCCTGTCTCCTTGTATCTCCTCTAAGACATTTCTTCTCCTCTTATCTCAGGATGTACTCACATCAATGCATCCACACTCAAACAGGCTTGGATGACTTGACTGCTCAGGAAAAAAAAAACATATTATACACATTCCAGTTTGAGTACACAGACTGTACACACTTCTGCATCCTCCATTTTCCTTTCCTATATTACCTAACTTCTCTCTTTAGCTAGCTTTCTTCTCTTCTCACACAGACTCACGCTTCAGCTCATCTTCAACAGTGACCACTCAACTGAGACTGTTTAGTTGGCTCTTGTGAAATCTCTAGTGTCTGCAAAAGCTGCCTCCAAATCTCCAGTGTTCATACTGCTGGGCCTGTTGGAGGTGATATCTGGTTGTGATATTATATAAAATGCTAAAATCTAATATCTATCAATAACTCAATGATGAAGCTATTTTCATTGAGCAATGCATTATGTCACAATATTAGTCCTTGTTTGGTAATATGTACACATTGGGTATCTTTTTGGGTGGGAAGGAGAACATGTGAAGCTCCACATAGTCAGAAGCAGTTATTAATCCATCCATCCATCCATTATCTGTACTGCTTATCCTACACAGGGTCACAAGGAACCTGGAGCCTATCCCAGGGGACTTGTTGCACAAGCGGGGGACACCCTGGATGGGGTGCCAACCCATCCCAGAGCACAATCACACACGCTCACACACCCATTTACACACTATGGATAACTTACAGATGCCAGTCAGTCTACAATGCATGTCTTTGGACTGGGGGAGGCAACTAACAAATCCCCGGAACAAATCCCCAAAGCACGTGGAGAACAAGCAAACTCTGCGTACAGAGGGCGGAGTCAGGATTTTAACCCCCAACCCTGAGGGAAATGTGCTAACCACTTTAATAATAAATCTGTATTCCAAAATTATCTCAATAACACTTAACACAGTTTCTAGCCTTATTCGTTTGTTTAATGTGATAGAAAGAATAAAAATGCTGTGATTGGTGCAAAAGTGGATTGGAGAGAATTAAATACTGTCGGTGATTGTGAAACAGTGTTCCAAATCAGACTAAATCAGAGAACCCATAATCTTCATAAGCAAAATTCCAGTACATGTTTGGTGTCTCCATTCTTAGACTTACATGCTGATGATCTTTGCGTTATGTTGAAATTAAGCTTTTACTCTTTTTTTGTTCACTTTTACTATCATGTCTTTTGTCATTATTGTATCAAATCCTAGTAATTAGATTCCTTCCATACTCTTTTGTAAACCTGAAAAAGATTATTGTTCTATAAATCAAGTTAACATGCAAGGGATGATTTCTGGCTTCGTGCCTCAGATAAGCTAAATTAAAAGCCATCAGCTCTGAGCTGCTAATTAGTGTGATAAATATGCTTTCAGTCCAAAGCGTTTTAATCCAGAAGAGAAAGAATAGTGGTGTAATCTGTTACGGAGCACAGCAGTTGACAGTCATGTGAGCGTATTAAATAAGGTGGGTGAGATATACAAGCTGCTGACATATTGTATAAAGCCACCTCTGTCGCAGTTTACCATAGAGGTGAGGAACCACAGAGACACAACATCCAATTTAAAATGATGTCCAATCTAAAATGTATCAGAGAGTGGGAAAATAAATGAAAGTGTGATTGTGCTTGAGTTTTGAAAAATAATACCTGGGCTTCTCTTATGCGCTCTCCTTGCAAAGAGGTTAAAGAGGGGAGGGGAGCCAGAGGAGGTGTGAAAAGGGCTGAGCTGGTCAAATAATAATATATTTTCATTCTGCAAAAAAAAAGAAGAGAAAGTTAGATTTTATTACCGTGGAAATTGAGTCTGTAATGGCTTTTGTTGTGTTTTGTTTTGTCTTATTTTTTTTCCTTACCTGTTGCCCTAAAGTGAAAAAAGATGTGAAATTGTATGCTTGCATACTTTCAATGAATGCCATCTATACTCTCCATTGGATTGATAAAATGTAACCTTTTTTTCTTATATTATAATTTCATCATGTAGTGATTCTTTACATCTGTTCAATTTTTTTTTTGTATTGAACAAATCTTAAACAAGTTTTGTTGTGTCTTTGGCATTGAGGATGGTCAAGAACTGAAACGTCAGCACTTTTCACTGTTATTGTATTTACTTGTTCCAAAAAATCTGCTACACTGTTCTTGTGTGCATGTATATTTTACAGGTTAGCACAGTGGATCCAAGATCCCTGATTCGATCATGGACTTTCTTATGCTCTTCCTGTGTCCAATTACTTTTGGGGTCTCCAGTTTGGTGACTCACTGTGAATGTGTGTGTTCATGCATGGTGATCAGTGATGGACATCCCATCAAGGCTGTATTCCCTCCTCACAACCAGTGCTCCTGGGGTAGGCTCACTGTGACCCTCATCAGAATTACACTAGCTAGTGATTTGTCTTTTCTGGATGTGTTTTGTTGCTTGTGGGTGTGTATTTTCAAGCATTTGTTTTACAGGTGTTTTTTTTTTTTTTTTTTTTTTTTAAAGTTAATTAGTTAAACACAAATAAAATATTGGGATAATGGTATTAGCAAATATCGTGTGTTATTATTATGTTAATATTAATTATATTAATATTAATTCCTCATCCACAAATCCATACATTTTAAATACCTCTGAAATATTAATTACCTTCTTTGAGTGACCAACATTTTCCATCCAGTGTGACAGCTGTAAGTCGAACTTCCATTAATTTGCTTGCCTTTCTAGATGTCCACAGTTATACTCACTGTCCCACTTTGCTGCATAATTATTATTGCACCTAGTGGTCAAAAAAGGAACTGCAAGAAGAACTGAATCTGCAGGAATCATACTGTGCCATGTTCTCTCTCTATGAACATTTTACTGGCACGAGAGCACCAGAATGGACAGCTAATGACAAGCTTGCCAGAGTCCCAATTTGACAACAGAATGGCCTAGTTTAAAAAATACTCAGTGTCTGCCAATATCTTGTTCTAGAGCAAATATTTAGAATTAATTCTCCTCATTCCTCATACTCTCAGAGAAGACTGGAGAGAATAAAAAGTGCACCCTGACCACAGAAAGGGGAGCAGCTTCTCTCTACGTGGCTATGCTGACCCATTTTGTTCTTTATATTTCAGACAGTGATGACAGAGTCAATGATGACTCCCTCTGCTACACATCTTGGCTGAGACCCTTCACCCCATGGGAGAGTCACGGATTTGCGCTGCTGCTGTACCCCACTCTTAGCCCATGCTACTCCACCAGGCCCACAGCAACTACCACTACGCTCCACCCTAACACATCCCTTACGGCCCACCGACCCTGGAGACAATGTCCCACGTCCCATCTGCACTCCCATCCTCCCTCTTTCCCCTCACGTAAGGAAATAAAAGCATTATTAACCACCAACCCTTCTTCAGTCTATGTCTGTGTTCTGCCTGCCACCACTGGAAGTTGCTACAAAGTCAGAAAACTTATTGAAATGGATATAGGAACATGGGAGGGGGGAGAAAAATGGATTAACAATGCAGATATGTTGTCATTTTGACCATCTCCACTCTAATTTCCATTCAAAGGCCATCCGGGTGTAGATCTAAAGAGGTTTTCACTTTTTTTATTATCACAAATGATAGTAAAACATAATTTTATCTTGATGGAGATAAGACTGAGCAAAACATGGCTGTAGGAATATTTCAATCCCTCTTATGGAGCTAGATTTGATAATCTGAATTTTTCAGTACTACAAAAAAAAAAAAAAATCATCTCACGGTGCTGAATAGCAATCGGTTTCCAGCCAAGCACAGAAAAGCGGTGGGGGGGATGGGGTGGGTGGGGGGGGGGGTGCTCTGGGCCTAATCATGTGAGAAAGTGCAACATTCCCATTTAAATTTTTTATTGCTTCCTTCCTTTTTTACTAAAATGACTGTCTACAGTTTCCTCTAATTCAGTCAAGATTAATATTTCCAGATGTTTCCTCCATATGCCACAGCTCCAGTATAAACCCTTAGCATGTGATTCAATATGAAATATGTTTGCGCCATGAGTGGAATGAAGAGATATAACTCAGTTTCACTCTGCTTGTATTATCTTGAAGGTATGTTTACCGCATCTGAAGATACTGCTGGACCATTCTGTTAATCCATATCATGACTTTCACTAGGGAAGAAAAAGGTTAACGGTTTCACGATAAATCACGATAAAATTCCCAGACGGTTAGCATTACCATGTCACCTTTAATTATCATTAAAACTGTATGTGATTATCGTGATTTATAAAACTCATGGTAAATGCAGTCCACACAGACCCAGTATGAGTCTGACGCACGTCTGAAGTGTGGTCATATTCTGGATTTTATAAAAATGCTGACGGAAACTTAATAGAAGATGGTAACCCTGTCTGCAGAACCTGCCAGAAGAAAGTTACTGCGAAAGAGGGCTTTGGCGCTGCGTTGACGTTTTTTCCTCTTTTCCCCCTCGCTTTTAAAAATGCTTATGAATGCCCGTGCAGCCGTGCGCATTTCGCTTTCGTTGAATTTTGTTCTTTATGTGAAAAGCATTTGAATTCCAATTAACATCAGAGCGTGCACAGAACAGTAGCAAATTAATCACAAGAAAGTCTGAGAATTTTCTACTTATTTGTCAAACTCGAGTCTGTTGTCTGATAGTCTCGTTGTCATAACACAATGACGATGTGTCTCACTTCAACAGGCAGAAAGCTATGCTGAGACCACTTGCTCTTCTGCTAACCTTTTCGTATTCGCAGCATTTTATATGCTTATCACCGGTAGTTTTCAAATTGATTGAGAGGGAATGTTTTGGTAAGCTACTCAAGTTCATGACATTTCCAAATATAAAACCTGTTTAAATGATTTCAGTGTGTACCAGTACTTTTTGTACATTTTCTGCACATTTTAACAATACCATGATAATACTGATGACCGGGATAGTTATGGTCGCAATAATAGTGATATGAAATTTTCATAACGTTACCATCTCTACACAGCATTAATAAAGATCATTTACATAATCAAAAGTCTGTTTGGAAACAATGTATCTTAACTCAAAATATAGGCTGTAGTGAATTGTGAATATTTGTCAGCACACACAGTTCTAAATTAAACTCAGGACGTATTATACATAAAAATTAAATATACATCCATCTTCTATACCACTTTATCCTTTTCAGGGTCATGGGGAACCTGGAGCCTATCCCAGGGAGCATCAGGCACAAGGGTGCCAATCCATCACAGGGCACACAATCACACACTACAGACACTTTGAACATGCCAATCAGCCTACCATGCATGTATTTGGACTGGGGGAGGAAACCGGAGAACCCGGAGGAAACCCCCGCAGTATGGGGAAAACATGCAAACTCCGCACACACAGGGCCACGCTGGGAATCGAACCCCCGACCCTGGAGGTGTGCAGCAAACGTGCTAACCACTAAGCTACCATGCGCCCCTAAATATACATATTGTTCAAATTTTACAATACAGTGTTCTAAAATCATGTCTAATCTGGGCCTCAATGATTACTTTTATTAGCCTAGTCCTTACTGAGTATTTGAATGGATCAGCCTATCACCAATAAAGCTCTATTCAATTCAATACTTAATACTTGAGTACTTAATTAGCGTAAAGTATTGACAACATACTGTACAGTGTAAGTGACAGTCAGTGTAAATGTTCTTTATTAATACAAATAAACTATTAATACTCAACTACAGGCTTTTGCTATATAGATTTTTCCCTCATCACCATTTAACAAATGGGCATTTCATATTTAAGGAGAGTAGGGGAGGGTATAATAATATTATAGTTGCAAGCTGCTTGCTGGCAGTGTTTGAAAAGTAGCACATAGCATCTGTAATAAATATAGTTAACTGACATTAACTACGTATATACTTGTCCAATGCTATCTAGGTTGAAAAAACATTGATAGATTTTATTTTACATTAATGATCTCGAAACATTCTCTATTTACTTTGACAGAAATCGAGGCCATCTTGTGTGTGCAGTCGAATGTGAGATGATGAAAAGCGGAGATGGGCAGAGTTTTCATGCAGAATGTCAGTTAATATCGGAGAATTCAAAACACTACATGTCATGCCAAATCATTCACATGTCACTCAGCTTTTACTGGGAAGAAAAAAATACTGCTCTTTAGGCATATTGTAAGTGATATCTAGTATTACTATACAACTCCAATTCTAAAAAAGTTGGGACTCTGCCTGTCTAAGATACTCTATTTATATCCAATCATATTACTGACCTGTTGCCAATTAACCTCCAGCTGTTTTATTTTAGTAACACTTACTTTTCCAGCCTTTTGTTGCCCCGTCCCAACTTTTTTGAGATGTGTTGCAGCCATCAAATTCAAAATTACCTTAGTTTTTTCTTAAAATGGTACATGTCCTCAGTTTAAATGTTTGATATGTCTTCTATGTTCTATTGTGAATCGCAGATGGGTTTATGAGATTTACAAATCATTGCATTCTGTTTTTATTTACATTTTACACCACGTCCCAACTTTTTTGGAATTGGGGTTGTATAATGTTACGTTGCTGAGCTCCTGCACAAAATGCGTAAAGGTTGGCAGGACTAGTAACATAATATAATCAGAGTATATGTAATGGCAGTGTAATATCATGTAGAGATTATTAAATCATTATATCACACAACCCTTCTTAACTATTACCATTCATGATTGCTATTCATACAGTACGTGACTTTCTTGATGCACTAAGGATTAGTACATGTATCAGTTCATTATTACGAAAGCATTAGTTAAGTATCAATATATGCTTATTTCCGGACCTTATAGAAAAGTGTTACTGCATGTCCTGCTTCAGAATACTATCCTGAATGAAAGGAGGGGCGTCACATTTGTGCCCCTTAACCTATTCAATACATCATGAGAGATACGGAAACATGATGTCAAATCCCCCTGGTCTTTGAATAAGATGTATCTGTCAATCCTCATGCATGCTGGATTCAAGGGGCACCTTAACTGAATCAATTCAGCTCCATCTTTCTCTTGGATCATAATTAAACTGGTCATGTTTTCTAATTACATAATGAAAGGGATTGGTTCATTCAGCATGGCAGAGATTATTCCGTCTGATCGACAGACAGAAAATGGCCTCTGACACTAACATGTTAAAGAACAAATTACAAGCCTTTCTTTTTTTCTCAATCCAGATGATGTATATTCATAGTGACACTATGGCCATTAGCTACAGAAACAGAACACCGTTTTGAGGAAAGTACTGCTGCAAGGTGATGACTCACATGAAAATGAGCCAGTGAGAGAAAGAGAGAGCCAGAGAGGCTGCCATGTTAGTAAGTCCTTGCCAGGTCTGCGCATCTCAGCCTCATCAAGGTTTATTGGAACTGGAATAATTTATACTAAAACGCGCCACAGGGGTTCAGAGGAGTTTCTACAGATGTAGATCAGCTCGAAACAGCCTGAAAGGTGTGCTAGCTGTGTGGGAGGAGAGTGTATGTGTGTGGAGGAGAGCATGTGAGGGCATTTTTCAGTTTGCGCAGGCAAAATGAGAACAGCTCCATTACCTAAGACTGTCATTGTAACACTCCACTGTAACATAAGATCGCTCGAGCAGTAATGTCATGACACGTTATGACTCATTTGAGAGTTGTATAAAAATGAGTCTTGACCTTGACGGTGAGCTTTGACTCCTCTACACCCACTCATTTTCTTAGTATAGAAACACAACGAACAGCATGCCTTCGCTTCGCTACTCACACACTGTGAAGAACTATTCAATAGGAAACTTAAAAAACATTCAAATATTCTTGTTTTCCTTTATATAAAAGAATATTTTAGAGATGCCATTTACTTTGTAGTCTGCTGAAGATGAAACAGTCTGGAAAACATGCCTTATTTACTCTATTTTTTTTTTTCTTTTTGTTTCTGTGTTTTACTTCAGCTTCCCTACTGCATATCTATCTTTTCATGGTCTCCTTGTTTATTCCATCTTTGGACTATTTTTTTCACAATACCTCTCAACTAGAACGAGTATGAGAGCTGCCTTTCTCACCTCCTGATGTGACCTTGCACAGAATTGCATACGTTGTAAAAGAGAGCAAGGCAAGTCAGCAATCTTGACAATTGTGTATTCCAAAGGAGCCGAATTTATAATCCTAATCTTGTCTATCCTGGGTGTGCATGCAGTGATGAACAAAAGTTTCAATTAGAAACCAGCAGAAATTACAGTACAGTCTCTGCATAGACTAATGACATGTAAAGCTAATGTGCCTTGAACTGTGTAACTGTAATATATATATATATATATATATTTCAGAGGTGGGGATGCCCACCTCTGAATGGCTAAAAAAAAACAAAATTAAAGTTTTGGAGTGGCCTAGTCCTCTTGAGACAATTGAAATGCTGTGGCAGAACATAGGCAGTTCATGCTCGAAAACCCTCCAATGCTGAACTAAAGCAGTTCTGCAAAGGAAAGTGGTTCAAAATTCCACCAGAGTGCTGTGAAAGACTGATCTCCAGTTATCTAAAGCTTTTGGTTGCAGTTATTGCTGTGTGGGATAACTTTGGTTGCTTCAATAAAAAAAAAAAAAAAAAAAAAATTTTTTAAAGTATTGTCTGTTTACTGTAAATGAATCAAGGACATAACACAAAACAGCGCCACAGACAGGACTAGAACAAAAACAAACTCCCATGAAGAACAACAAACAAGTGAAAACAGCTGGGAATCACGCAGAACAATGAGAGAGGACATTTGTGACAGAGTTTTTCTTTTTCATCTTCTTATGACTCAATATACTGCAAAAACCGTCATCTTAGCAAGTGAAAATATCTTGATTATAGTCAAATTTATCTAGTATTTCTTACTATAAGTGTATGAGTAACCAAATATAAGATCATTAAATCTATATTTTTAGACATTATTACTCATTTCAAGCAATGAAATAGTCTTGTTCTATTGGTAGATAACTTTGCGTCTTTCTAGAAATAAATACTTAAAATGAGCTAAATAATCTGCCAATAGAACAAGACTATTTCATTGCTTGAAATGAGTACAAATGGCTTGAAATAGATTAGTTTTACATTTGGTTTATTGTGATATTGTGATCATATAATAAGAAATACTAGTTAAATTTGACTATATTCAAGGTATTTCCACTTGTGTAAATGTCATTTTTTGCACTGTAACAGCATCCACAAACTACCCAGCGAGTATCACAGGATGTACATACAACGCAAATCACATACAAAGCACAATTGTGAAATTTGGAAACAAATTTTGAAGCAAAATTAACATTTTTATTTTAAAATCAAACGTCTTTGTTCATCTAAGTAACTCTGGCGAAAGGTCTTCAGTTACATTAAAGTAGAAAAGTATAAATTTGCTGAAAGTATGAAAATAAAACTACGAGAAGGATTCATGAAAGAAAGCATTTAACTCACACACTGATTTTAGTCACTGATGCTAATTTAGTGCCCCTTTCACCAAGGAAGCAACATTAGCTAAGGCTATCTAACAACAGCTTTATTGCTAATCTTTCAAATGTTAGCTAACATAATAACTCGCAATAGAAACTTGCTGAATGCTGATCACTAGCTGCAAATGCAAAGTGTCTGTAGCTGCAGATAGCTTACAGTAATGCCATTAGGCTTTTTCCATGAAGCTGCCCGATGCTAAAATATATCATTATTGAGAAATATAGTCATGTTTGAAAATCTACTACACAATGCAGTTTGCATCCTGACGGACCACAGCCTAATATCCCACTTCCATTGTGTCCTTCTAGGCAGTGATATGGGCCAGCTGTAACTTTATGATGTGAAGGTTTGGTGTGAAAAGCTATTAAAACTCCAGCTAGTGTCTCTACGTCAGCCCCATGAGTTTCCCATAGCACAGTGAAGATGGACAGCATACAGTGTTGTATACTGTCAGGATTTAATAGCTCTGGGAGGTACAGTGCAGCTCAGCACTCACAGCTCTCTCTCTCTCTGCACCCCCCTCTGTGTGTGTGTGTGTGTGTGTGTGTGTGTGTGTGTGTGTGTGTGTGTGTGTGTGTGTGTGTGTGTGTGTCTGCAGCAATATAGTACCTGTCTAGCAAATAGTTGAGACGTGAGTGATGTCAAAGCCTTATCAGTGTGTTTTTGAAAGGAATGATAACCATGACTCGAGCTGGGATGAAGCAGGATCCCATCTCAAGGTTAGCTGTAGAATATTTATTATTAAAAATGTCTCTCACACGGGAGACACACCTAATCAGCTTGCATGATTCAGCTTGCAGTTCTGATCTACATTGTCAACTGATTTATAATCATCACCGTTTTATGATTACATCACTGAATGTGTATGCTAAAACTCTCATCCTAGCTGTAGTCATTTCAGCTGTTCCAGTTGTTTCCACACATGGGAAAGTCTTCAGGATATTGCACTTTTTGGTTTCTCAGTAACATAACGAGCTGCATTTTTGTGTCTTATTAACTTCAAAAGCGAGAAAAAAGAGCGAAACAGGAACTTTTCTGTGGATTTTCCACAACATTAGAGGTAACTATAAATGGATAAAAATTGCAGCATGTTGTTCATTAATAACTAGCATGTAAACAGCAATTATTGAGGACCTTAATCCGACTAAAGTCATTCTCGAAGTAAACACAAATGGAATTAAGAAATGTGGAGTATTCTTATTTTAGTCCCATTATTGACGTGTATTACAGACATGTACACACCTTAGTCACATTATTAATGTCGTGTGGGAGTTTACACCGCATTCTGCGACAGGACACATACACACACGGCAGCGCTCAAGCGTTTGACAGCACACAAGAGAGCACCGCTGCGTCCCGAACCGTGTACTTACCTACTATATAGTAGGCAAAATACATGTATCTGAGCTACTATATAGTAGGTAAGTACGTGGTTTAGGACGCAGCCCATGGCTTCCAGCAGTCGTCTATTTAGACGTATAGCTTGACAAATAATTAACTGCACTTGAAGCTTTCATAAAGTTAAAAATTAAACAGCCAGAACTGTATACGGTACCATAACAAGATGAACTGTATGTTGATACGTGAAATTCTGGAGGGAACATTGGACGGCGTGGTGCGGTGATGTAATGACGTGTGCCGTTAATCGATCTATGTTCTATAATATATACAACTGGAACATGAAAGGAATATTCTAAAAGCAACTCGTGTAAACACCTTAATCAGAATATTGTCTTATTCAGAATAAGGTCAGAATAAGGTAAACGTAGTCAGTGACTCTTTTCCTATAACAAAATGTTCTGTTGTGTTTTAGTGCTTACATGTCTTTATTTTTTCAGGTGGTACTGAACTAATTTTTTTTTTTTAACAGTGGATCTAAAAGCAAATTTGCATCCAAAAGTAAAGTAAAAGTAAACTCATCTATTGAGCATTTTTCCTCACTTAGGGTTGTTTTTTTTTTGTTTGTTTGTTTGTTTGTTTTTTAATTATTTGTTTCTCTATCTGTAACCACCAGTCGGGTATTTCTCACCCTCGTCCATAAAAATGCGTTGTTTTCTATTATCTGATTTATGACTAATAACATCTCGTTATTTTCAGGTCTAGAAGCTTCACTCACTGCTGTGCACTTGGCATCTGGTAACATGTGACCATGTTTCCCAGAGCTTAAATGAAATTCCTGTCCCTGATATTAAAATACTGTCACAACCACCGATCTGCTCTGAAATGGAAGTTGTTGCCCACAGGGCTTTTTGTGTTTTTCCCTTTTTGAAATTAAATTACCTTTTACAACTGGTTTGTGGTGCTGACAATGTCCATGGTATGTAAAAATCCCATGGTCTGGTGGATTTTACAGTACTGCTGTCTGCATTGATTAAAGTTTAATGACTGCACTTAGAATTATTTATTTACAGTTAACAATGCTGCGTAAGCATTTTTGTAAAGTGGCATAAAATTTCATATATTCAAAAAATTAATAAATAATAAATCAATTACAACTGTACTATTGTCATGACTGATGACATGGATAAAAATATGCATAATTGAGAAAAAAAAACGTTGAAAATTAAAATTCCTATCAATTTAAATTGGCCTCAAGGAAAATGGTTGATTTATTAGTAGTGATTAATTGTGACTGCTATTTTTTTTATCTATCTATCTATCTATCTATCTATCTATCTATCTATCTATCTATCTATCTACAAGCAACTTTATTTAGAACACCTGTAACCAGCCAGTCATGTGGCAGCAATGCCATGCATAAAATTATGCATGGCATAATTAAAAGTCAAGAGTTTCAGTTAATTTTCACATCAAGCATCAGAAGGGGTATTTCCATGCGCAGCAGTCTCTAGATTTTACAGAAAATAGTGTGAAAAACAAAAAACATCCAGTGAGCAGTGGTTCTATGGGTGGAAACACCTTGTCGATGGGATAAAGTCAAAGAAGAAAGGCCTGGCTCGATCCATAACCAGTATTTACAGCTATGATGAGCAGAAAAGCAACTCAGAACAGGAATCTTAGTCTACAGTGGGCATGAGTTCACCAAAACTGAACAGGTAATGATTGGAAAAATGTCACCTGGTCCAGTTTATGTTTCCTGGCCAGAGATGGCAGTGGCATTGTGGGGATTTGAACATTCGATCTCCTGATATCATTTGAACGCTTTTCTGATCCGCCCTGTTCTGCTTCTCTTTATTTAATTAATAGTTAATTAAAATTTAAAATTAATTAAAAATGATATACAAAGCACTGCTACCAAATTTTAATTAAATATTAGTACAGTTAGAAAGAGCTGTGCATTATATTAAGTATTACCCATTTTTCATAGAGAACTTGCGGCGAGAGAGAGAGAGGGATGAAAGAACGAAGTAGGGACGAGAGGACAGTCCACATACAGAGCACTACCAAAACAAGGCCTTGAGCATGGCCACGTTAATATTCCACCTGGGCTCCGCACTCTTCAGTCAGATCACAGCCAAAGTGATACATTATTTGTGCTTCTCTGACAGCTTCCACTTTCCAAGTGATTGAATTTACCAAATGGAGGCAACAGGCCTGCACACGTGCGTGCACACACACACACACACACACACACACACACACACACACACACACACACACACACACACATACACACAAAGCAAAAGAAATCAGCAAAGCTCCTTGGCACACAGTGTACAACACACACTCACACACACACACACACACACACACACACACACACACACACACACACATACATTCACAAACACATCAACACACGCTAATGCAGCTCATTTCAAATTCTATCTCCATTCTCTGAATGGCCTTTGCCACTGCATGGTCCCAGAACTAATGTTCAATTTTTCATCTTTTTCCACAACTCAGCCTCGCACATCACTGCCTCTACTAGCAATAATCAAAATGCGGCTAAGGCTCTGCGAAATATCAATATATTTTTACTCCCTCCTACACTACAAGACCAATGTTACTTGCTGCATCGCTCAGATTTGTTTTAAGGGCAGTGCTATTACAGGGCTCCGATCCCATTTTGTTGCACTTAAAATCAGTCATGTGGTTAGTAATATCTGAAATAAAGTGCATAAAGGCAGTGTGTTTGCCCATTATGGCATTTCCCATCCAGCATTTTGGAGTGCAGGCATGTTAATGCTACTTGATAATGTGGAGCATTTGGGACAGTTGTCAGTTTTCTATTGCAGATTACAGAAACCCTCACATATATCATGAACTCTCACACTCACACACACATATCATGGTCAACTCCTGAATTATTGGCACCCTGGAATAAAAATTAACATACATTGAAATGTATGATTGGAGAAGCTACCAAACTTTCCTGTAAGTTCCGAGGTGGAGCCTCCATGGATCGGACTGATTTGTCCAGCACATCCCACAGATGCTTGATCGGATTGCGATAGTGGGAATTTGAAGGCTAAGTCAACACCTTGAACTCTTTGTCATGTTCCTCAAACCATTCCTGAACAATTTTTGCAGTGTGGTAGAGCGCATTATCCTGCTGAAAGAGGCCACTGCCATTAAGGGTTAGCCATTGCCAAATACCATGAATTGTCATGAAGGGGTGTACTTGGTCTGCAACAATGTTTAGGTAGATGGTAAGTGTCAGACTGGCATCCACATGAATTCCAGGACCCAAAATTTCCCAGCAGAATATTGCCCAGAGCCTCACACTGCCTCTGCCAGCTTGCCTTCTTCCCATAGTGCATCCTGGTGCCATCTCGCACACAAACCTGGTTGTCCACATGATGTAAAAAAAAAAAAATGTGATTCACCAGACCAGGCTTCCATTGCTCCATGGTCCAGTTCTAATACACACATGCCCATTATAGGCGCTATTGGCAGTCCAGATGATCTAGCCTTTGGTCCCGATGTGCATCAATGAGCCTTGGGTGCCCATGACCCTATTGCCAGTTCACAGGTTGTACTTCCTTGGACCATTTTGGTAGGTACAGGTATTTTGGTAATACCTGCCATTTTGGAGATGCTCTGACCCAGTCGTCTAGCCAGCACATTTTGGCTTTTGTCAGAGTCGCTCAGATCCCTATGCTTGCCAATGAATCACAAAAATCAGGGTCAGAAAATCTTTGTGTTCGAGCGATGCACATTTTTAATGATTTCATCATGCTATTTTGAATTTATTCATGGTTTGGTGCTGACGATTTAATGCACAAGCTGACCAAGCAGTCATCTTTTATGGTTACACCTCCCTTTATGTAGACCTAAGAGGATGTCCTAATTTTATTATAATAATCAACATAGCATAGAAGTAGGTCTTAGTGTTTCTGATTAAGAAGGTATCTTCAATTATTTACTTCATGCGCACCAGGAAAAAAAAAGTGTCCTCTACAGGGAATATACACACTCTTAATTAATTCATAATCATATATCTATGTTAAATATTTCCCTCGACTCTCATTTCACATTATTTTGAGTATATTTTCTCTTAAAACTTGTTTCAGCATGACAGATTGTGGTTACATTAAACTGTCAGACAGTGGCACGGGGTTAATAATGCTCCAGAGTCAAATTCACAGAAGGAAAATGGGCAAACTCCACTCCATGCATGCTTAACTATCTGAGTAGCACTTAAGTCTGTGGTTACATCTGAAATCTGAATACTGATGTGTGCAATTTTGGTATTAATTCCTCATTACATGCACATATCCATCCATCCATCCATCCATCCATCCATCTGCTATACTGCTTAATCCTACAGGGTTGCAGGGAACCTGAAGCATATCCCAGGGAGCGTCGGTCACAAGGACAGGGTACACCCTGTACGGGGTGCCAATCCATCGCAGGGCACACTCACACACACATTCATACACTACGAACACTTTGGACATGCCAATCGGCCTACCACGCATGTCTTTGGACTGGGGGAGGAAACCGGAGTACCCGGAGGAAACCCCCGCAGCATGGGGAGAACATGCAAACTCCACCCACACAGGGCAGCGGCAGGAATCGAATGTGCTAACCACTAAGCCACCATGCACCCTGCACACATCTCAACTGAATAATAAAGCAAGATCAAAGGCATAAGTTTTAAAACAGTTGACAGGATGAGGATGCATACTAACCTCCCACACAGTGAGGATGATAGTGGGAAGACAAATAAGCCCCCAAAGATCACAGTTACAGAATTGTGTAGCTCAGTTGATTCTGTCAAGTTTAAAATTAATGATTATACTCCACCTCTGTAACAACAGGCTGTTGAATTGTTTGTTAGAACAACACATATAACACAAAATCTTAACTTCACTAAGTGCCTTTGTAACTATAATTAGAATCATATATGTTGTGATCAGATGAGAACAAAAAAGATGTGGAAAAAATAGGACTACTTACAAAGAAAAATACATGAAAGCCTAGGTAAATACGGATGTAGGTAATTGGTGTCACCATTCAGGGTGTATTCATGCCTCAATGTTCCCAGGGTGGCTCCAGGTCCACTGCCTCAGAAAAAGCAGTTGCTGAAGATGAATGAATAATTGGTACTTTTACTGCTGGGGCTCTTTAATTGATGGATTGATGCCAGATTAATGTCCATTATGGATTCTGCTACAGCATATGTTGAGTTTTAGTACAAAACATATTTGCCTCTGCCAGGGGGTTCAAATTTGGTTATAGAGTTTTGTTTCGAATAATATGCTAATCCCAAACACTTGTGTTGCATGACTGTCTCCAGATTTGAACCCTACTGAAAACATACTATCAGAGAGGATTTTCCACCTATCCAAATTCTTGGAGAAGTGTTCCAAAATAAAAGTACATAACACCTGTACACTCTACTTACTGTATCTCAGTATTCATTTTTGTTCATTTTCATTTGCTCAAGAATGGTGCCAATAATTCTGGAGCTGAGTGTATACACACAGCTACAAAGCTAGATCAGATCCTCCCATGAGATGGATATGATAATTTATTGTAAAAAAAAATGACAGCCCGCAGCTTAGTGATTTATTGCCGGTGTTGCCACCCATAATTAAGTCCCCTGCTGATTAATTTTGTTTTCTGAGACTGTGTATCAGTGTGACGTTGAGGGATCAGATGATGTAGTTCACAAATTGTGTGTGTATTTCATAAGCCTTTCCTCTCCTGAGGGTGAACCTTGGCATACAAGGTACATGTTAATTATCAGGTTAATTATCAGGTTGGATGTGTTTCATTGTCTCAGACGGTTTGATTCTAAGCATTTGTTCTCTGACTTATGTGTTATGAGACATGCTATCTTTATACATTTCTAACATTCACTTATTCTCTGTTATTCTTTATGGTTGTAAGTAAGCTATAGCACTAGATTGTATGCATTTTATACAATGCTGTGAATAAGTATTTGCCCACAGCCTTCTGTTTTTGTGTATATCTCATACTAAATTGTTTCAGAGATGAAAACAAAATCTAAGATAAAACAGAGGCAACCAAAATAAAAACACAAAATACAGTTTTTAAATGATAATGTTATTTATTGGAGCAAAAAAGTTATCCAGTTTCTCAAAGCGTGACGCTTTGTGTTTCGATGTGAAAGAAAAAGCTCTTTGTTTGCCTTCCAAAAATGGACCAAATTAGGAATCAGTGGTTAATGTTTATTTATAAAGTTGTTCCTGATCAGTACAACCTGACCACTTGCTTGTGTGCAGTGTTTCATACATTTATAACTAAAACATTGTAATCGTTGGCAAATCGCTGTAGTATTAGTGGAATAATACACTGCAAACTGTAATGTTATAAGGGAATAATGCTGTTACGGCACGGCCAGCAGAGGGCACTGCAGTACGGCCGCTGACCGGTCACGTGACTCTTTTGTTTTCGTTTGCTTCCTGCTTGGACATTAAGTCTGATTAAGTCTCTGATTTGCCCCAGGTGTTAATGTTTTGGTTTAATTAGGTTTGTTATTTAAACCCCCCCCCCCCCCCCCCCCCCGTGTGACTGCACACATCGCTCAGTATTATATTTGGTTTACGTTCGTCAAGTCAAGGAAGTGTAACGGTATGTGCTAATGTGTAGCATACTAGCGGTCGTAGCTAAATGTCCAGAGTTTGTATAGTCAGTAGAGACCGCGCTCCCTGTGTTTGTTTATATGCTAAGTAATAAAGACTTTGACCTGCACCTGCATCTGCCTCCAGTCCTGTTACGTGACAGAATACTGCGCCCAAAAATGCGGAAGCAGCAGGTCGCTGTGAGCGCCGCCAAAGAGGCCAGTATTTGGGTGCTTCTCTGTTCGTCCCTGGAGATGAGCAAACAGTTCGACGAGGAAAATACTCGGTGCAAAGCCGAGCTGTGCGCCGCATCATCCCTCGCGCCATTTACCCCGTCCCCGCCGCCGAAGAGGGACGCCATGCAACACAGCAAGCAAAGTAAGCTGAGCATCTGGGGCTTTCCCTGCAGGGGAGGTACACCTTGCTGCGCAGTCCAGAGGTGAAGGCTGGCCCAGAAATATTTTTTTGGGGGGAAATGAGGACCGCAGAGCTCCAGCCTGAGGCCTACGGGGAGGTCTCAGCTGTAGAGCTCCCACCTGAGGTCAACAGGGCGACCTCAGAGGGACAGGCAGAGGAGGCCGTCCCGATGCCCTGCACGGCCGAGTAAGCCTTCCTGCTGCCCTGCCCGGCTGAGGAGGCCGCCCAGCCCTCCAGCGCCGCCGGGGGCGGTGCCCAGTATTCCAGAGCCGCCGGGGGCAGTGCTCTGACTTTCAACCCCGGTGGGGGTGCTGCTCCGCTCCTCTGCTGCCCGACGGAGGCTGCTTCACTTTCTGTGGCAGGGAGAGACAGCTCGCACAGGGGCCCGGGACCCCCGTTGGAGGGGGGTTCTTGGTGCTCCGGGAGGAGCACCCTTTGGAGGGGGGTTCTGTTATGGCACGGCCGCTGTCTGGTCACGTGACTCTTTTGTTTTTGTTTGCTTCCTGCTTGGACATTAAGTCTGATTAAGTCTCTGATTTGCCCCAGGTGTTAATGTTTTGGTTTAATTAGGTTTGTTATTTAAACCCCCCCTGTGACTGTGCACATCGCGCAGTATTATATTTGGTTTACGTTCGTCAAGTCAAGGAAGTGTAACGGTATGTGCTAATGTGTAGCATACTAGCGGTCGTAGCTAAATGTCCAGAGTTTGTATAGTCAGTAGAGACCACGCTCCCTGTGTTTGTTTATATGCTAAGTTATAAAGACTTTGACCTGCACCTGCATCCGCCTCCAGTCCTGTTACGTGACAAATGCACTTTGGAGAGGGAGTGGCACACCACTGGCACGCAGTCATACATCACACCCCCCTGGTTTGCATTGTTTTCATATAGCAGCACAACCTGTCGTCTGTTATTCCTTGCATAACAGCACACCATATTGTATGACTACTCACTGAACCACTGATTATCTATATGCCTGTATTTCTGATGAGATGTTATCAAGACTTTCATACAAGTAGTCCAACAAAATGAGCACAAAAAATGAGGAAGGAAGCCTGGTTAAAGATGATTCCCTCAGGAGCTGTGAGCTAGTTTAGACTGTTCAAACAGGAGCATAAAATGACCTTGGATCTGCTTAAAGAACACATATTTTCACCCAATAGACCACCCAATGGGGCAATTACTGTATGAAGGAAGTTTTCTCAAAGTTAAATCGTTAAGACTGAATTATCCCAATTATCCCGAAGGTGCTGTTGGTGCAAACGGGAGAGATTTATGTGCTACTTTACATCTCACACATGCGTTGTCCCATTAAGAATTACGAGCAGCTGGGATATGGTAGTAAACAGCCTCATTATCATCTAGGTTTATTCCATAGTCTGCACTTAAATAACTCTGTCAAAGTTATTCAAACAGGATCTATAGATGATAGGCTGCACCAGAACAAACAGAACAACTCGAGGAAGATTATTCTCACTGGACTACTTTTATCATGGGGTCTATACTACAGGCATCATTAAAGAACTATACATCAATAACATCTAATGTTCATTATATGGTACAGATACAGATGCAGTTAAAGGATCATTTTCAGAGGATAGATGAGAGTTCATCCATAGGAAGCTCATGCAGGATTAATTTTAACATTTGGCACTTTGTGTTCTCCAAAACACAATGAGGGGATGGCGTTATTTAAAAAGAGATGAAGGCCCTGGTACTCTTGAGCATCTCTCTCACCACCGTCTCCACAATTCCTAATCAATCCATCCATCCATCTTCTATACTGCTTAATCCTTTTGAGGGTCACGGGGAAACCTGAAGCCTATCCCAGGGAGCATCGGGCACAAGGCAGGGTACACCCTGGACAGGGTGCCAATCCATCGCAGGGCACACTCACATACACATTCACACACCCATTCATACACTACGGACACTTTGGACAAGCCAATCAGACTACAGTGCATATGTCTTTGGACTGGGGGAGGAAACCGGAGTACCCGGAGGAAACCCCCGCAGCACGGGGAGAACATGCAAACTCCGCACACACAGGTCCACGGTGGGAATTGAAGCCCCCGACCCTGGAGATGTGAGGCGAACGTGCTAACCACTAAGCCACTGTGCGCCTCATAATCAATCATGATTATGAATTGTGCGGGTGGTGCAAGTCGTATACTAGACATCAGTCAAGTAATTTTTGATGATTTTTATGTTTAAATTCTGTAACCCAGAAATATTCAGTGGTGTCAGCGTTGCATGGTTTGGGAACACAACCTCTGAGGTGTGAAGCTCAGACACGGAGAAGCAAACTGGTGAATCATGGATTAAATATTCAGGTTTATTAATATCCTCTCACATTTACAGGTAATGATGTTCCTCGGCCTCATAGTCGAGTGAACCATTTCCTGATGTCTAAATATATCTCAGATTCAGAATTAGACCTCTTATCTCTTATCTATCCTGGCATGACTAAATATTATATAATGATGACAAAGCGTCAGTAACACACTATGAACAGCATGAACAAAACCAGCACATATCAATACAAATATCAATGATAAAGAGACTAATATTAGTAATAACAATAGTGATAACAAATTATAACAGCAGAGATATCACTAATAACAATGATCCTGGAACAAATGCACTTTATTCTGGATACAGAGCCTATCCTGGGAATACTGGGCATTTGGAGGGAATACTCACTTATTCCCACATACGATTAATTTACATTCTCCAGCATGTTTTAGAACACATTTACAGCATTTTGGAAGATGCCCTTATCCAGAGCGACTTACAGTCATCTCATTTATACAACTGAACAGTTGAGGGTTAAGGGCCTTGCTCAGGGACCCAACAGTGGCCACTTGGCTGTGCTTGGATTTGAACTCACAACCTTCTGATCAGAAGTCCAATGTCTTAACCACTGAGAAAACTGGACTGTATTTCAAATTACTACAAGATTTTATATTGTGAAAATCTCCCAATGTGTAGATATGGGGCACTACAGCCCTGTGCATCTAATATCTACACATTGGGAGATTTTCACAATATAAAATCTTGTAGTAATTTGAAATACAGTCCAGTTTTCTCTTTCTAGACTATTCTTTTTTTGCCCCTGCATTTGTCCATCTCACTTTGTCTTTTTTCTCACTCTTACTCTATTATACTCTGTTCTCTCTCTCTGCACATGTGCCGGGTGAGTGGGTGGAGCATTGAGTGTGAACGTGTGGCTAATGTGTGAGGTACGAGGTATTTCTCTATCTTTTTCTCTATTTTGCTTTCTTGGTTTTTGTTTATTTGGTTATTAGTTTGTGGTTTTCTTTCTTGTGGAATTTTTTTGTAAAGTTAGGAAGTGTGTGTTGTGCTTGGCTGAGGCGTCTCCTCCCATGTGTTGGGAGCATGGCTACCCCAGACAGCGGGAGTTTCAATTCTCTGACAAGGCGTCATGGAGTTAAAATAGATTCAGCCGCTGGTGTGGAGGCATGCAGTTTAGCAGTGGGAGAAGTGATTGGATATGAAAATATTGTGTCAGCATCCCGCATGATCAGCGCTGTTAAATTTGTGAAAACAGTTGATTTAGCAAATCAGTTAGTGCAAAGCGATACATTGATTAATGGTATATTTACGTGCTTCCCTTGTCTACACCTTCAAAAAAAAGTGACGCTATCAAATGTGCCACCATTCATCCCAAATGAAGCGTTGATCAAATTGCTTGCCCATTATGGTAAAACAATTTCTCCTTTAAAGATGATTCAGATACCAAGTACTTGGTACCAAGTCTCCACTCTTGAAACATGTGTCCTTTAGGCATTATGTTCATATGATCCTTGATGAACTGGCTTCGTCCTTGAATTTTCAACATGAGGATTTCAACTGTCATTTTTGCCACGACAAATAACAAAAAAAAAAGTGTTTTAACTGTGGCAAAATCCTGTTTGAAGGCAACTAAGAATGCTAGAAAAGTTTGCATTGAAGAATATTTTCCAAATTTGACAGTTCATTGATAAAATAAGAATGTATAGGAGTGAATGTTGTTTTAACAACTAAGAAGTGCATTGTCTGAAGAAAATATTTGCTAAGCTTAATGCCCAAACAGAGTCCAATATTAACAATGAAAAATAAAAAAAGCACATTTATGTGGGTTTCTGTTTGTTGAGTCTAATTTCTTGTGGCTCTGTGGATGAAGTCACTACGTTGACCTCTATCTTGAGCTCTGCAGGCAAGACTGTCTCTTCGGTCTTAAGCTGGAGCTCTGGGAAGGAGGTCGCCATGTTGACCTCTGGCTGGGGCTCTGGGGAGGAGGTCACCATGTTGACCTCTGACTGGGGCTCTGGGGAGGAGGTCGCCATGTTGACCTCTGACTGGGGCTCTGGGAAGGAGGTCAGCCCATTGACCTCATGCCTGTACTCGGGAGATGAAACCCTCTCGTGGGTCTCAGGCTGGAGCTTTGTGGAGGAGGTCACCACATTGACCTCCAACTGGGGCTCTGGAGCTGAGGTCATCCCGTTGACCTGACAGGAGTTCAGCAGGTGAGACCAACTCACAGGTCTCATGCTGGAGCTTTAGAGGGGAGACTACCTCGTGAATCTCAGGCTGGGCACTGGAGATGAGGTTGCCATGTTGACCTCCAGCTGAAGCTATGCAGGGAAGAACACTTCATGGGTCTCAGGCTGGAGTCCTGGAGCCGGGGTCACTACATTGACCTCCGGCTTCAGCACTGAAGGGGAGACCACCTCGTAGATCTCTGGCTGGAGCTCAGGGGCCAGGGTCACCAGGTTGACCTTTGACTGGAGTGCAGCTGTGGGGGTCGCCCTGTTTGCCTGCATATAATAGGTGGTGAATGGCAGGGCAAGTTTATCTGCCAGGCTGACCCCCAAAAGATGTTCCAGGTTGGTCTTGGATTCTGGACTCCTGAACACGGTCACAAATAGTCCCACAAACTGAGTTATGTTCTCAAGTCCACTGGATCCCGTGACCACTAGAAGCTGCGCCCACTGGCAGGCTAGGATGAAGAACCGGGACAACATGAACCTTAGCCATTGCTTCTCATCCGGCTTGGATTCTGCTAGGCTTGCAAAATAGAACTGGCAATCAACAAGAAAATATTCTGGATAGCCAAAAAACCCATCATACAGATCCAGGAGATCTGTGACAGTCCACTGGGGAAACTGAATCGAATCCCAAGCTGGGACGGTTTGCTTGGTTTCCCTAGCGTGACATATCCTCCGTCTTCCTGCTGCATCCATGGTAATGTGAAGTATTCAGTCAAGTAATGGAGGTTGAGACGGATGCAAGTGCAGATAAGAGCTTTATTGAAGCGAGGCGGTGAATCAAAAGTCAAGCAATGGGTCAGGCAATCTGCAAACGGACATAAACAAGGCTAAACTAGAATCAGATAACTATGGCACAGAAACAAGGAACAACGTCTCGGTATTCAGAAAATTCATGTAATACTTCACCTTGTGAATGAGCAGTCTGTTATATATGGTGGTGTGATTGTCAGTATGATTGGAAACAGGTGTGTGTGATTAGTTCTCAGGAGAAGGTGATGTGTCTGTGTGTTCCATTGGGAGTTGTAGTCATCAGCCATGTTTGCGGTGTTTTGGATTGATTTTAGATCTAAAGGTTCTTCCTTTCAGTCAGTACAGCAGTGGTGGGATTTTGCAAAGACACAAGTTAGACAGCTGTGTCAATATTATACCTTTAATGCTACAAGAGATAGAAAAGGTGTAATTGCAATGTTAGAAAAGAACTTGCTGATGTCACTGGAGATTTGACTATTATTAAGAGTCTTAAAAAGAAAAAGAATTTTTTCAATGACCTGTTAGATATAGTTACACAGGGAGCTCTGGTTAGGTCAAGATTTCACAATATAGAGTTGATGGATGCACCTTCTAAATTCTTCTTTAATTTAGAAAAGAAGACTTTACACTTTACGCTCCGAGACTGGAGTTTTTTTTTTGTCAGATCCTTCTGAAATCAGAAACAGGGCAGTTAGATTTTATGGAAAATTATATGAGAGTGAATTAATACTTGATGAAAAATATGTGAATGGTTTTTTTGTTTGTTTGTTTGTTTAAATATCTGCCTCAAGTTTCTGAAGAAGTTAATGTTGAACTTAAAGCTTTCACTTTAGAGGAATTAGAAAAGGCACTTCAAAGTATGGAATATGGTAAAATACCTGGAATCAATGGGCTACCGGTCGAATTTTATAAGACGTTTTGGACAGAGGTGAGCCCAGATTTATTGCCGGTACTAAATGAAAGGTCAGTCAATGGACAGTTATCTTTAAGTTGTAGAAGAGCAGTCCTCACATTATTGCCAAAGAAATGTGATCTAAATGAGATCAAAATCTGGAGACCTGTGAGCCAGTTGTGTAATGACTAAAAGTTACTTTCCAAAATTCTGGCAAATAGATTGAGTAAAGTCCTAAGTCAAATCATTCATCCTGACCAGTCTAAGTGTGTTCCAGGGAGACAGATATGTGATAATATTTCTTTTATTATGGATATCTTAGATATTGGCCTAAAATTAAATATTGGCCTATAAGCCTAAATTTGGATTTTGGCCTAGTGTCCATTAACCAAGAAAACACTTTCGATAGAGTGGAACATATGTACCTGTACTTATGGAATGTATTAACAGCCTTTAGCCTTAGCAATGATATTGTTTCCTTAATAAAAATGTTGTACAGTGATGTTGAAAGTGTTTTAAAAATCAATCTGAATTTTTTGTGCCCCTTTTAAAGTTTTTAGAGGTATCAGACAAGGCTGCGCTTTGTCTTGAATGCTGTATACATTGGCTATAGAGCCCCTCTTAAATAAACCAAGAGGAGAATTGTATGGATTACGTGTCCCAATATGTACAAATGTTTTTAAGTTATCGACAAGTTATGCTGATGATGTTGTTTTAATTAATGGGCAGAGAAATGTAAATGTGTTGTTGGAGATCCTGACTGATTAAAAAGAAATTCTGCCACAAAAGTAAATTGGTCTAAGAGTGAAGCAATATTGGTTGGAAGTTGGGTCAATATGGAGCCAAAGCTCCCAAATGGTTTATTTTGGACCAAGGAAGGTTTCAAATATTTGGGAGTGTTTTTAGCGGATGAAATGTTTATGCAAAAAAAATTTTTGAAGGAATTGTTGAGAAGGTTAAAGGTTGCCTTAACCAATGGAAATTTTAGCTCCCTAAAATGTCATAAACAGGATGAGTATTGATTATCAAAAATTTAATTGCATCTGCTCTTTGGCATCGATTAATTTGTGTGGATCCTCCAAAGATCTACTGCCAAGATTGCAATCAATTTTAGCTTACATTTTTGGGGACAAAATGCATTGAGTACTGAAAACTCTTTACCCAAAGAAAAAGGAGGACATGGTTTAATGCACATACAGAGCAGAATAGCATGGATCATGCTTGGACTTATCAAACCAGAAGATACTTCATGTAATTTGTGGCATTCTTCTTAATGCTGGCTTTTGAGAACGTCGATGCAGTTGTCGGATTTTTGGGGGTAAAGTTGAAACGCATAATGGGCAAATTACTTGAAAAATTGAACTCAGCACTTACATCAGAAGAAGTTAAATTGGAAGAATACACAGAAGGTGTAATTACTCCAAACTGTAATGACCCTTCTTCTGATTTATATCTGTTGACTGACTTTGAAGAGTGTGAAGGTGTTTTGTTACAAGCCAACATTTTGATGTTAATGGATCCTAATCCAGTGTCTGGAAAAGTTTTTTTACAAAAACTGTGTTAAAACTCTAAATAAGAAATCTTTACACAACGGCTGATACTCCTTGGCATACAGTCGTCCATCTAGTGGAGAATTTCAAACTAGAATGGAGACCATTATACAAGTTACCTTTGCCAAAGAAAGTGGGAGACTTACAATGGAGAATTCTTCATGGTGTTGATAGATAGATAGATAGATAGATAGATAGATAGATAGATAGATAGATAGATAGATAGATAGATAGATAGATAGATAGATAACTTTATTAATCCCTGGTGAAGAAATTAAGATGTCTTTAGTACAGGTAGATTAAGTACAGTCACAATACAATATATCAAGTACAATACAATACATTCACAATACAATTTCAATTAAATCCAATAAGTACCAATAAGGTAGTGCATATAGAAAGATGGATACAAATGTAGAGGGGATGCTTTGCACAGTTAAAAACTTCACAATTTGAAATAAGTGGATAAGGTGTAGAGAGGACATAAGACAGATCAGCCAATAGATGAATAGATCCCATGTACTGTATAAATATGATATAAATATGGCAAATGTACTGTAGATATGGTGTATGCAGAATTTATGCCTCAGATATATGAATATACCATAGCTCCTTAGGTATTGTGGACTTTTCTCCGGCCAGTAGAGTCGGTCGCTTAAAGGCAATCAGCTGGTCGCATGTGTAAACAATGCCGGCAGTGTTACCGGCATGGCTTCCAGTAATCAGTAGCGACACGAGTACTCAATAGAACTGTAAAAAGTATCCAATCCACTGAAGAAGCATCTTGGCATAAATGTAATGTCCAGATGTATCAAAAGTGAGATGTGCAAAACAAAAAAATACTACAAATAAGCACAATAAAAAGGACAAGTACCTGGAGCTGTTATGACAGGATGCCACTAGTATGGCGCCATTATTGCAGTTAATGATCTTGTTTTGGTTATAAACCCTGGTATTAGTGATGAATGTCCTTTTTGCTTCCAGAAAGAAAATATGTTCCGTGCTCGTACCACTGTTTCAGGTCTTAACAGGTTTATTTGCTCATTTTGATCATATTTTTTTCTTTGGAAATGTTTATTTGTGGTTTTAAATACACCCAGAGACGTCGATTTTGCTGCCGATTGTTGAATTTCCTATTAGGTCAAGTGACAAAGGCAATTTATGATACTAAGAAAAATTGAATAAAATTCAAGTAGCAATTTAGAAATTGTGTTTCTTAACCTAGTGAAATTCAGAATTTTAATTGACTTTTGGTATTATAAGGCTAGGGGGATCTTATGCCTTTTAAACTGATTTGGTGTTATAAGGTGGCTCTGTGTGAAATTATTAATGAGAGTCTAAAGTTTGTACACGGTTTAAAATGATTTAATTTGAATGTGTATTGATTTTTGATTTGTGTATTTGATATGAATTGTATGTCTGTATTTTGTATTTTCTCAGGTAGCAATTGGCTGTATTACTGCAGGATAATTGTAATAAAGGTATGTTGGAATTCAAAATTCTCTCTCTCTCTCTCTCTCTCTCTCTCTCTCTCTCTCTCTCTCTCTCTCTCTCTCTCTCTCTCGCTTATTCATGTTACACTGACAATGACTATAATTCTCCATCAGGCCAGTGATGGCTGCCAGCTTACACCTCACACACCATGTATCTCACCTACTGTAAACAAGCAGGCACCATTAAGCTGACAAGATGAGAAGAAGATTGCAGTATTAAAACACTTTGCAGAGCAGCTATTTATAAATTTGGTTACACGTTATCATCACTCCTCTGGATCAGACATCACAGTGTGTTTGACGTATTTTCTCAAGCATTGATCTCTAAAGCTGGTGTGACTCTTTGCTTATTTTTCCCTGTGACACAGCATCAAGGACGTTTGTGAAGCAACCATGCCCCTTAGCGTGCATAAATCAAGAATACACAGAATGCATCTAGTCCGGTTCCAGACACACAGCACTATGCATTTCATTTAATCTGCCTGAAATGGAATTGGAAAATAATGTGAGATTTATTTTTGCACTGTATGCTGTTTTCAGCATCTAATTACACGAGGAGCATTTTCTCAGTAGCCCCAGACTGCGCAATTTACTGTAAGCAGATGTTGCCTGCAATTGGATTTAAGGTATTTGAATTGGAGAGGGACTGTAAATGTGTTAGACAGATCTTATTGGCACTGTCACTTATATATGTCGTCAGCTTCACTCCTGGAATGAGTAATTCTTTGGTGGAAAAAAAGGCTTCTGGTTGGCAAATGCTGGATGTGATCTGACTGACTAAAAGTGGCACAACAATATTCTTCTATTTAAAGGAAAGGTGGAGAACCTAAAAAACAAGAATATATCAAAAATAATATTTAATTCTAATGAGAAATATCCACAGTTTCACATGTGTATTGCTCTGTATTATACCACAGCACTGCTGAAATCTCTAATCTGATTTGTTCTTCTCTCTGACAGCTTGGACAGTAGTTTCTAGCTGTGAGATTTTTATATTAATGAGCTTGTTCTAAGTTGCTATCATAATTACCCCTGATTGTGGAAGGTCCCAGAGTTTGTTACAGAAAATATCTAATCAAATAGTATCATTAAGACCAACAGCTATAAAAACCATTTCTGGGAAAGGGTTTGTTAAAATAAAATCAGCGTTTGGCTAAAAAAAATTCAGCCATTGAAACTCCTTCAGAGCACATTATCAAAAATTAGAAATAAAATGGTACAACTGTGACTCTGCTTAGAGGAGCTCATGTACCAAAAGCAAGTGAGGAGGTAAAGAAGGCATTAGATAGAGAAACATCCAAAAAGCCAACAGATCCACAGCTCAGAAGGGTGGAGCTGTACACAGGACAAGCATAACCTAGGCACTCCACAAAGCTAGGCTTCATGGAGGAGTGGACAGAAGAAAGCTATTACTGAAAGAAAAAAATAATTATGTGGAGACTGTAAAGATGTAGAAAAAGGTTCTTTGTTCTTATGAGACCAAAAATTTACTTTTTGTCGTTGATATAAAGTGCTGTTTGCCAACTCTGCTTATCACCCTCAGAACACCATCCTCACAGTGAAGCATGATGGTGGTAGCATCACGTCATTGGGATGCTTTCATCAACTGGAATTGAGAAACTGTTCAGGGTTGTGGGCAAGATAGTTGGATCCAAATAAAGGCCAATTCTAGAAAAAAGGCTGTTCAGACTGTTTTAGGTTTACAAGACACTTGTAACTAAGGACAAGGGTTTGCCATCCAACAGGACAATGACCCTAAGCATCCTGCCAAAGCAACCCTAGAGTGGTTCAAAACCAAGAGCCAGAATGTGTTAGAATGGCCCAGTCAATGCCCAGATCCCGATCTGATTTAGAATCCGTGGCAATGTTTTTTAGTTTAATATAATCTCCAAACTCAGAGTAATGGTAGCAAAGGTCATACACAGAGAGGCATGATATTTCAAAAACAGAGTAAATAATAAGTAAGTCACGGGTCTAAAAGTCATAATGTATTATAATAGTAATCTGGAAAAAAAAACTTGGCTCAGAACTTACACATGACTGGAATTGGCAAGACTTTGCAATGGTCTATAACAATGACTGTGTAAAATAAATAGTCTAAAAACAGGAAGTGACCTGGAAGTGGTAAGCTAGAACTTGGGGGATGGAAACATTTATTAAAAGTTCTTCCAAAAAAGCAAGTAGGTCAACATGGAGTGACTCTTATTGACATGCTCGGTGAAAATGAAATTATTAATGGTAGCAGTGTTTTAATATTGAAATCTTGCCCTCATGTGCATCATTGTATGTATTACTGATTCACACCCACTGCTGAATTTTATGTAAGAGTCACATTCAGTGCTTAGGTGACCTGTGTAAGAGGCTATGAATTTGTAAATGCTGATCACACTTCAATTTGGAGCATTGTCCATCACTGCATCCATTATATTTTCTACAAATAAACTAGTCAGCAGCTTGAACAAATTGGTGTGCTGAGAGGAGACACAGATCGTCCAGCTTCAGCCTCAGAGCTGCTGTGAGGCCATTAATGATTCACAACTCTTCCCACTGTGCTAAAATATTGATGGACCGATTCTGATCAGTCAGGCTGACCTTTATTAGTCTACCCTGTACATGCAACACTGAATCCCTAGATACAAACATTGGCCTTGACCAAGTATCTTCTCTATTATGTCTTCTCTTCCATGGTTGCCAATTGTTCTCTCTATTTCCCTCTTTTCCTACACCTTCTCTGTCTAGTCTTGATATTATCTAAATGCTCCTAAAGGTCACTTCCTACATGAGTGTTTGCTTATTGGGACATGATGAGATCTTAGATTGCTGATAAAGATCTCCTTAGTTTAGAAACACAAACAGTATCAAGAGCCATCAATTGAAAACAAGTGCAAATGTAGTGACAGGTGAAATGATGTAACAGTAGAAGATATTGTAGTTATAATAAAGCATATAAAATACATTACATTACGTTTACATTTATTCATTTAGCAGACGTTTTTATCCAAAGTGACTTACAAATGAGAAAACACAAACAAATGTGAAAAAAATGAGAAAATACCATCCATCCATCCATCCATCCATCTTCTATACCACTTAATCCTTTTCAGCGTCACGGGATGAGAAAATACAAGCAAAATAAAATAGAAATAGTAAAGCATAATTTATTTACTGCATGAATGTGTTTTGTTTGATGTGCAACAGTGAATTGATTTACTCATGACATTAATGTTTACATTTTCACATCATTTACTTACAGTGATGTTTGAAAGTTTGTGAACCCCTTAGAATTTTCTATATATCTGCATGAATATGACCTAAAACATCATCCGGTATTTTCACAAGTCCTAAAAGTAGACAAAGAGAACCCAATTAAACAAATGAAACACAAATAATACACTTGGTTATTTATTTAATGAGGAAAATGATCCAATATTACATATCTGTGAGTGGCAAAAGTATGTGAACCTCTAGGATTAACAGTTCCTTTGAAGGTGAAATTAGAATCAGGTGTTTTCAATCAATGGGATGACAATCACTTCCACAAACAAGATCAGACTTTGATAGATTCCTGTTCTTTAAATAAAACAGGGTGCTCAATCACACCTGATCGTCATCCCATTGATTACTAATTGGACACTATTTGACACTAATTGGAAGACTGTTCCGTAACTGTATCTGACAAAGAACATTATAATTTAGAAAATCCAACAGCACTGAGAGCCTTCAGGTGAAAACATACCAAACTCTCCCACTTAAGCTATCCTTTCAATATGAAGTGCTTTTCAACAAACATGTGTAATCATCTTATTCTATTTTGCTAAGTTATTTATCCTTCTAATGATAGTGAATGACACACTTCACATTCTGATGTCTCATCTTCTCTTGCTCATGTCTCAGAAGTTTCAGTTCATCTCTTGGATCAACCTTTTTCAATCAAAACTTAATATTCGACAAGAATAGTTGTATCGTATTGTATCGTAGCACTTAAATGCGACCCTTGTAAAATCGCAAGTGTCAGAAACTGGATGGCGAATAAATCATTCACGGAGGGGACAGAAATACTCACAGCCCTTTCAACCATCACCAAAATTAAATTGGTTTTCGACGGCAGTTGATACATTATCATTATGGTCAGGTTTCCTAGTCTCTCTGCAGACAGCTTGACAAGTTGACCAATTGCAGTTATTGACCTGCGGAGCTCGTCTTTAGTTGCACTTAAATGCTGAACCCACCAACGCATCTATCAAGAGTGCATTAGCAGTGTGTATTGGAAAGAGAAAGTGGAGAATAAGCATAAAAGTGTATTTTGCACATGTATAATTCAACATTTAGAGGCTGAGCTTTCGAGTTCTCTTTCGCCATGCTTGGAATTAATAATGTGTCACTCGCTGTAGCCTCTCTTTCATTTCAGACGAGACACTGCAACACATGATATCATTGTAATCATGATATGATTATGATATTTTCAATAAAGCACCAGGTCATTACAACCATTCCAGACACACAAGCCCTCTTGCTTAATCCACAGGAGACCTTTGAGTCCAGAATTAAGAGTTACGTGTGCCATATTTAGCGGCAGTACTTATTCTCTTCACTTTACTAAAATTTGAGAAGGTCGGTGCTTCTAGTGTGTCTGGAAATGCTGTTAGCATCTATTTCATTACAAATACAATTAGTCATGTCTATTGACTTATGGCAACAATTAATTTTTCTTACATTTTTTGATATATAACTAATGTAAAATAATAAAAACTACTATGTAACTGGAAAAGAGGGTCTTTAAGCCTTGACATAACGATAAATGTCATGTCACATGACCAGGAAGTGCTGTTTGCACTTTCTTTTCTGCAATAAAAATGGCATGGCTTTTCTGCAAAGTGGCATGGTGAAGGTCATCACTGGAGAGCTCTCAAAATATGATTCATTTTTCAATATTTTAGCAAAACTACTTAAATGAAGAAAAAAAATAAACAAACGTAACATTTTACGCTTACATAAGATGCGTACAGCAAATGTTCACTTGCTATTGACGGTAAATTATGTACATTTTAATCGGGAGCTGCTCGTACATAAATGATGATGTCATGTTTACCAGGTTCTCAAAATGCTTCTGCTACTGAACTTTTCATGGCCGTGATGACAAGAGCATCAAAACGACATGTGTTTAGCCTTGATTACTGTCCACATCCTTCTTGTTTCATGAGCTTAATGTGGTGTATGTTTTCTTCCATGAGAACAGGGTGTGAAAGAATGCAAAACAATGTACACAATTTCATTTCATTTCTGAAAAGATTTATTTTTCTCTAAATGGGGCCAAGCAGTAAATGAATATTATCCTGCATATAACCTAATTTTGGCACTGCCACTTTAAAAGAGAACGAAAAAGAGAGTCGGAGGTTTTCCTGTAGCATTTCAGCTACTTCTTACTATTCAGTCCTGTGCTTTTTTTCATCATTTTCTCCTATTTTCCCCCTTTTTTTAGTCCATGGGCCAGAGGTTGAAACGTTTTACATACATTATCTTATGGTTGCTTTGCAAGCAAAATAAGTAAGCTGGAGGCCTTTTAATGCCAAAGAATAAATGCATAATCTATTACTTATGTACATACAGTATGTGAGCTGTTGTTCTGATTAAAATGTAGTGGATTCGGAAGTGGACTGGACTTATTGAACTTTGGGCTGGATTATGGGTCAGACTTTAATGGCCATTGTGCTGCTTTTAGGGCATTTTAATTAGCAGTTGGTTTGATTTTTGAGTCAGTTTTAAATGGCCATTAGTGTGTTTTAGGCCAGTTTTAAATAGAACTTGGGTTGGGGTTTTTTTTTTTTTTGGCACATTTTACATGGCCATTAGGGTGGTTTTGGGGCAATTTTAATTGGAAATTTTGCTGCTTTTTTATTATTATTATTTTAATTTATTTTTTACCAGTTTTAAATTACCATTAGGGTGGTTTTGGGTCAATTTTATTTTGAAATTGATTTTGACAGGTTTTTAAATGACCATTAATGTGTTTTAAATAGAACTTTGTACCAGTTTTAAATGTCCGTTAGTTTTAATTAGAAAGTTTTAGTTTAAATTTAGTTTTAATTCATAATCTAAATTAGAAATTGGGATGTTTTTTTGGCACATTTTGGAAAAACCTTTAGGGTGGTGTTGGGCCAGTTTTAAATAGACATTTGGCTATTTTGTTGACAAATTTTAAATGCACTTGTTTTTGGGTGGGAATTAAATGTTCATTAGACTGATTTGGGGGCCAGTTTTACATAGCTATTGGGCTGGGTTATATACTTGGATTTGTCATGCTGCCTTACCGCATAACCCTGGAGAAGTTCAGTGTAGAACATAGAAACAGTAGCGTGTGGATTGTTAAATATTGTTAAACATTCTAATTCCAATTAGTAATCTCAAATAGTAAGGACAATATACTTATATGCCAGCTATAAACCTTCATTTTTTGATAGCCAGATGGTTTGTGTGTATGAGTGTGTATGGTTGTGAATAGAATGTATACATGCTATACAACATGGTTTTTAAGTTGTTGTTTTTTCATATTAAGTTGCAAATAACAGTAACATAACAATGTGACAAATAACGTGACAAATAACAAACATAACAAGGTTATTTTGTTAGCGGATTATATTTGGAACATAATCATCTATTTTTTTGTGATTTTTTCAGAAAGCAGGGTAATGGTCACAAATTCCCCCAAATGTGTTGTTTTGGTTACTGTATGTGTTTTTGTTTATTAAGCCATGTGCCTTTGTTTTTGTTTCTAGTCTCTGCCCTGTCACATCATTGGTCTGTTATAGCCTGTTCTGTGTTAGCTTCATGATTGGCTTTGCTTCTTATACTGGATTGTATTCATGCATTTCTAAGCCTATTATTTCCATGTTCTCATTTCTCTTGGTTTTGAACCGTGTCTGTATTCAACCTACACATATGGACATGCCTATGATACGCCTATATGATGTGATGAGTTGAACCAGAGGAGATAAAAGACAAAACACAGAAAATGAAAAAAAGATGAAACACTACCCGGAGAGGTTAGTTGAAAGATGATTTATATTCATTTACATTCATTTATTTAAAGAATACACAGGCCAAATGGCTGCCTTTCAGTGTGAACTAAGAACTACTGCTGTGTACTGTGCTGTACTAGGAGGCATCCTATATAGCCGGAAGACAAAAACATACGTGTTTCCTCAGCATCCTAGAACCCTGTAATCACATTCAGTGTGAGAGAAATGAAATTTGCCTCGGCACCGAGAAACACTGCAACATCTGTTCAATTACACTCGGCAGCTTCTCGCTCTCCTGGATCACCATCCTCGCTGTTGCACACCAGCAGGGTGAAAAATAAAAGACTGGGGTTACCACAAACTCAACAGCTTAAATGAATTTTAGAGTTTACATAGTATGTGCAATTGTGTAAATGCATGCATCTGTGGGGAAAAAAAAAGATAGGGGAAGGGATTGTGTGTGTGATTCAAATCATTCAAAACTAGAGCCAATTTATCTTAGCTAATCAGCTACTAGCATGTTTTTGGGACGAGGGGAGAAAGCGAAATCTGAGAATCTGGGGGAAACCCGGACTTGGGGAGAACATAGAGTTGAGGTTATCAGTTTACGTACAACTTGCAAAACCTGCAAAATGTTAATCATTAAAAATAAATAAATAAATAAATAAATAAGAGGGACCATAAAATTGCATTTTATTTTTCTTTAGTTCTGCCCTGAAGAAGCTATTTCACATGACAGATAGTCCACAAGACACTATAATCACTGAATTTACAAAACTGAACCAGTTCAAAAGTTTACACACCCTTGATTATTAATCCTGTGCGTCGTTACCTGGATGATCAACGACTGTGTTTATGTTTTGTGAGAGTTGTTCACGAGTCCCTTGTTTGTCCTGAGCAGTTAAACTGCCCACTGTTCTTCAGAAAAATCCTCCAGGTCCTGCTGGAAAAGATTTTGAATCTACTTTGTAGAACCACCAAGGTTAAAAAAGCGCTAGATAAGAGCAGACCATTTACCATTTACTTTTGTCACGATTTCCCCTTATGCAAAGGGTTGGAACACACATGGTTTGCATAAGACATTACCTTTGTTTTCTTTCTACATGTGTGTTTGTTTTAGTCAATGTCATGTCAGTGGTTATTTCCTAATGTGTCTCAGGTGTTTGTTTTCCCTTTTGATTTTGTTTATTATTTATACCCCTTGTGTCTACATTCGGGGTGAAGTATTGTTAGTGTCAACTGGTTAATGTCTCTACATATCAAGTCGTTGGCTTCTTTATTTAGTGTTTCATGGTTCTTATCTTATTCTCATCCTCATTATCTGATTCAAGTCAGCCTAGTTTATCCTGTTTGCCTGACCACTGGTCTGTTTAGACCACTGTACTGTCTCACGGTTTGGATTATTCTGCCTGTTTCTAAATAAAGCTCTTTCATGCACAAGTACCCATCATCTCCTCCTCCTCGTCGTCCATGACACCTTTATGCAAAAACATAAGAAAAGGAGATTATTTTTTTATTCCAGCAGTGCTGGATATTATGTTGTCTCTGCTTTGTAATTCAACAATATTCATTGAGGTATTTTATAGCTGGTGTCAGAGTTTCCTCTACACTGATACTTGCATGTGCTAATATTCAGTTCAAATTTCAAGCTTTGCTTCCTCTTCTTCATTTCCAGCATCCTACTAAGTTTGTCATGAAAGACTTCCCAAAAGAATAGGTTAACACTAAAAAAAAAAACAGTACAGAAAAGTAACAAAACTTAAGAAAAGAGATTGAGATTCCTCTCCTCTGCGTTGATTTGGGCTTCCTTGCCGTGTGCAGGAGAAAGGTTTTTGGAGTTCAAGGAAGGCTTGGATATGGATCGTGAAATTCTGCTTTCATTTAGCAGGCAATTTGCCAGCAAGGCAGCAAGAGAATGAAACTCCGGCTGTCTTTTTTTATCACAAGTTGAAAAGGCACTCGGTTTTCTCCTCATGTAGTTGGTGCTAATTAGCTCACCCTGGAGATTACCCAGAAGGCTGCTAAACACCACCCCCTCACACACACACACAGACACACACACACACACACACACACACACACACACACACACACACCTCCCAGAAATAAAAGCCGCTTTTCCGTGATGAACGTTAGATGGCTAATGCTGCAGACTAAAGGCAGAAAGCATCCCATAATGGTCTTGTGCTCTTATTAAAGTGTCAATGGCAAAAAAAAAAAAAAAGAAAGAAAGAAAAAAAACAGTGACAAAGACACTTGTGGAGTTTGTTTTTGTTATAAATCTAGATACTTTTCTGAGAATATTTAAAAGCCTCATGAAAAGGCTTGAGAGTTATGACTTGGTTTTGTATGCTGATGTATTTCCTTTTGAAACAGGAAGTCAGAGTGTCAGCATGTTGAAGTGCTTGACTGACTTATATAACAGACAACAGCATGTCTTTGAGATACACCACACATCTACCAAATCTAAACAAACTTAACTTTTTTTAAGAAAAAACACACACACAAAAAAAGCTAATTTAACAATTAGCTTTTTCAACTGTGGAGGATTGTTCTCCACCATCTTTACACACACACACTCACACACACACACACACACACACACACACACACACACCTGCTGAGTTACTGAGAAGAATCTCCAAGACGACAGCATGCAATGTGTTTTTGAAGTTATGCAATACGTGCTTGAGCTGAGGTCGACCACTCTGATGATGATGGACTGTCTGAGTCAATACCTGGAGGCATCTGACACATCTGAATAGCAGATAAATTGTGTTTACTTACTCTTAATAATGGAGAAGTCCTGGTGGTGCATGAAGAAGATATTGCGTTCTCAATCAGTCTTAAGTAGCAAGACGATCCAGTACCTAACCATCCAGCGTTCATGTTCTCATGGGAAGTTAGTATTTACGAGTTGGGAAGTCGTAATTACAATGTCTTGGTGCAAGAAGGCGATGTACCTTTTCTTACTTAACTACAAAAGTACAGCAAGGTTTTTTTAAACTCTACTTCTAAAAAATGAAGAAGAAATAATGCACATCAAGTACGTTCTGCTTTTTATGCTTTTAATCAATTTATGAAGCAACTTTAGCATTGTATATTATATCGTAATTGTACAATGCTATATATTTTGTGCAGGAAATTAGCTTGTTTTAATGTAAATTGTAAAAAAAAAAAAAAAAAAAAAAAAAGCCTGACAGTAACTTGCTGCATATACCAAACACATAATAACTGAAATCAGCTTCTGAGGCGAGTAAACATTAAATTTCAACAAATTTACCGTCAACTACAGACGTTGTATCCATTGATTCCACTATGTTTTCTTAAAAACACGCCCCCAACTCTGAAACTTGGAGTTCAAAGAGTTTCCCACTTGTAATTATGACTGTGTGGTGGTGTTCATGTGCGGTCAAGTCATAAATACGTTCTTTCCGACATGACTTGAACACACCATAAAAGCCCAAGTTGGTTAAAAACATGTCCAAAAAGTGTCTGTCACATAACTGCTGAATTGTACAAATTCCACTCTTTTTGAAACTCAACCAACGAAAGTTGGAAAATAAAATAGTGTGTGGGAAGAAGCAAAGCCAAAAACACACTGAGACTGAGGAACCATGCTTGCTGCTATATGTCTGTGGGTGGGATATATACAGTACGTTCTAGAGACTAGTACAGGATGAGTCATCAAAAAAAAAATCATCATTTACCAGGAAGTGATCAAATTAAAATGAAAAGATCTCCAGAACTGTTTTTTTTCCCCCTTAGATATTTTATTTGATTGGTGCCCATAATAATGTCCGGGGCAATTTAACGATTGACCACAGCGCAAGCTAAAAGAAAAGAAAGCTAGCGGCTTCACAGAGGTTTGCTAATTTGACAGCTGTGCTGTTTATGCTGTTAATCGCTCTTAATTGCCTAATCATAACTCACACAGTGGTTACAAAAAGCCACATCTGTCTACATTTCAAATGCAAGAATCTCATTTTGTGCAACTGCACAGTGGAAACAGCACCACACGAACTGTCTTGTTAAAATGTTAAAGTAATGAGCATCACTCCTCCTCACACTGCTGAAGGAGCACCGTCTGGTTTGATTGTCTGCCTGTCTTCACCTGCCGTATTCTTTAACTGCTCACGCTCTCATTAGTTTGCAACACTCTCAGTCTTTACAAAGAGCAGTGTATGTCAATTCCATTTGAACTCCCAGCAGCAATCTCAGTCAGTGGTGAGTTAATTTGTTAAATATCATCTTGTCTTTAAGAGAGATTTCAAAGAGGAGAGACAAGAAGAATGAAGAGAAGCATGGATGATTATATATGTTAAGGGTCATTTTTAAGTATGTGGTCTAAAAGGGTTCATTAAGGTTAGAGGCAGGCTCATGTATCCCCTTATTCTAATTATAATTGCATGAGATCCGGATACACGCACACACACACACACACACACACACACACACACACACACACACACACACACACACATATATATATATATATATATATATATATATATATATATATATATATATATATATATATGTGTGTGTGTGTGTGTGTGTGTGTGTGTGTGTGTGTGTGTGTGTGTGTATTGAACGACGGGCTGAAAATCTACACCGTGTTTGTTTAATATTTTATGTTACTGTCCATGGAGCTCTACTGTGCCTATCAAGCACAAACTGGCCATAGTTTAATGTCTACATGATTTAATGTAAGTGGTGCAGCTTCAAACCTGAGCTTGGGTTACTGTCTTTGTGGAGTTTCCTCCATGTTCTCCAGTTTCCTCCCAACTCTCTAAAACATGCTACTAGGTGGACTGTCTGTGGTGCCCTGTGTTAGACTGGCTTCCCATCCAGGGTGTATTCCCACTTCATGTCCAGTGTTCCAGGAATAGGCTCCGGATCCACAGCCCCCAGGATAAGGTGATGGAATTAATTCATTTCGATGAATATAAATTACTTTAATATTTTAATTCTTAATCATATAAATTGGATGTTCTTTCTGGGGAACACAGTGGCTTAGTGGCTCACGGCTGGGGGTTCGTTTCCCACCTCCACCCTGTATGCATTGAATTTGCATGTTCTCCCTGTGCTTCAGGGGTTTTCTCTCCCAGTCCAAAGACGACATGCTTTGTAGGCTGATTGGCATTTCCAAATTGTGCACTGTGATGGGTTTGCAGCCTGTCCACGGTGTCCTCCGCCTTGTGCCCCGAGTTCCCTGGGATAGACTCCAGGCTCCCCATGACCCCGTGTAGGATAAGCGATAAAGAAAATGGATAGATGAATGTATGTTCTTTCCGGGATTGTCCAAATCCCATTATACAACATGATCATGTTACCTTAATACAATTAACAATAATTTGGAACAAACATTTTCCACAGTGAAAAAAACAGCAGCCATCAGTGGAGAAACAGCTTTATCAGAGTAAACTGTGGTTTAACCTATTTGCTAAGATTAAATATACTATGCCACTACTCACTTTGGACATACAGCAATAAAATGTCTGTAATTGGGACTTTTTTTTCTGGTTTAAGCCATACACCATGATTAAACACACCATTGTTTAACTGCCTGTGTGTATTAATGCAGTTATTTAAACCATGACATGCAAAATTTTAATTAACAAAGTCAACATCCAGGGTTTTATATACAGTATATATTGTATATATTTAAGGTGAGACATAAAAGGTGCAATCAACACCTTTTGGCCACATCAATATTTTTTTTCAGATTGTTGTATAAATTGCATCATATCTTCTCTCAAACTGTAGTAAGAAAAATAAAATAAAAATATCAAAACGCAACAGAAAATGTTTATTTCACTGTTTTTGTTCACTCGCAGCAATCACATTATCTGAAATGAAGTAACTCTGAAGAAGCCGTAAGCTCCGCCCACTTCACATTCACTTCTTGTCTTATATCCCTGAAAAGCTTGTTTTCTGATATGTGTCATGATATGCATGTCAGTTTCCTTTATAAACCTTGTTTAAGTTATAAGCCACATTAATTAGAGTGGATACACATTGAAACATTAGATTTCATCAAAACATTTACTTTCTATATTCAGAACCAAATATCTGAGTTAATATATGACCAGCATTCATGAAATTGTACATGAGAAGGATGGTACAGAGGAATTTATCAAAACGTTGATTCGTGTTGGATTTATGTTAGGTTTTTAAACTGAAAATAACATATTTTCCTTGTAACAGCACATTCTTGGTTTGGTAAATAAAGAAAGGATTTTCCAACACACCTTTCTGTAAATGACTTTTTCTTGAGAGGAAAGAAAAATCTTTTAATTCTTACAATATTAAAAGACTAAATTTTTGGTTTTAAGTATGCAAATTTATACATATTTCATTACACAAAGTTGTAATCAACTGAATATCAACTGACAAACAGATAATGATGGATTGTAATATACACAGTTTTTTTGTTTTTCTTTATTATTGACCCTATTCACCTGCAGGGTTTTTGAAGATCACCTGTACATATATTTAATGAGATTCTGAAGGATTTTAAAACGACGCCCAACGATCTTGCACTTCTCTGAGTGGAAGCCATGGCCTGATTAGTTAACAAGGGTGCCTTAAATTGCCTCTTCACTTCCATTATTCCTCTAATTTATTGCCTGATTTGGGACATGGATCATTTATGCTCTGCCCGATCAGTGAAGAGAGAAGTGTCACTGTCTGCTAAACAGCTTCACTCCACATTAAATTTAAATTTTTCATGCAGAGATGGCTCCCTTTGCCATTTCTGTAATTAGGATTATGGTAATGAACATTGTTTTAAAGCAAAGCTCCAGTTGATGCTTTTTCTCTCCGTTTGCAAGTGCTGCCTCATGGAGCAATTAACAGAAATGGGAAATAGATTGGCTTTGTCAGGCTGCCGGTTCCTTGCGGACTCTTTCTTCAAACATATTGTTTATTTTTTATTTTCGTTATTAACTTGCGAGTCATGGGATTGTGAAAAAAAAAAAATCTCTATTAAGATTTGGAAGGGTAAGAGAAGAGAATAAGAGCATGTTCTCTTTTCTCACATGAAAGCATCTATGCCCTCAAATCTTTTCCATCACATGGACAGATAGTGATTGGGAAAGTTTTGTGAGAAGAGGATGTTTGAGGATTCAGAGAATTGACGGAGAAAGGAGCCACAATATAATCATTCCCACCACTTCGGATTACTGTAATACATCTTACATAAAATGTGCTGAAATCCAATTTAATGGATGGAGGTTATTACAAATAAAGCATTGTAGCAGTGCAGTGGGACTCGCGGAGAAATAATAAAAGGGCATGTTGATGGGAAAAAGGGGGGCCCTATTGGAGTCATTTCTTTTCATCACAGAGGTATCGCCTTGAAAGGAAAGGTGGTGGATTTCATTTGGGTCTTTTGTTCTGTGCTTGTCATTGAACACAGAGGATTGCTGCTCACCCTGAGTTTGACGCACCCTGTGCCGAAATGGAAGAACCCACTGATTTATTGCAGGAAGGATAGCAATGGAAGACAGCAAGAGAAAAAGGACTTTATTACATTTATTAATTAATACTTTTATCACATTCATTTCACCTGCCGTGCCGGTCCTGTGCTGCGTCTGAGACATGAAATGCTCGTCAATGAATCACAGAAATGCTCGCTTTCGAATTTCTATTCAGTGCATCAGCTATGAATTCATAGTGGAATGCTGTGCTATGAATTTCAGGGTTTAAATCATGATGAATGAATAAGGGCCAGCGTGTCTACATGAATGCAAATAACTCGCATCGTGCTTCCGACATTCTCGCGAAACAACACGTGGAAGAGGGAAGTTGTACACAAGCTGAGTCACATAGAACAATCTTTGTAACAAAGATGGCTGCAGATTTCGACATAGAGGAGGACTTGCATTTTTTTGTCCACTCTCACGTCAACATGTTCTCTCATGAATGCGCGTCAGAGATCTATGTGGATCTAAGTGAAGATATTTTGTGAATAAAAACTTCATTTTAGGGTTTTTTTTGCACACACAAACATGCGTATTGCTTCATAAAATTGGGATTAAACCACTGGATTCACACGGATTACTTTTACGATGCCTTTATAAACATTGTGGAGCTTGGAAGGTTTGGTTACTTGGACTGTAAATAGAGGGACAGAAATCTCCCAGGTCTCATTAAAAATGTTCCGAAGATGAACGAAAGTCTTATGGGTTTGGAACGGCATGAGGGTGAGTAATTGATGACAGAATTTTCATTTTTGCGTGAACTATCCCTTGAAGTAAATTACAGTTATTGCAAAACACTGGTCTTTATTAAAGTCTGAAGTACCCACGTCTATCATGAAACTTGTCTGAAACATTCTTGGAAATGTATGAAAGTTGATCTGACTTGGCAGCACTTCTCTTGCTAATCCAGTCTCCCTGGGGGAATGCAAGGCCTGCACACAGAATTTTCCATAATCGTGATTAATACAGCATCTTGTATGCATATTATGACAATATGAGAGTTAAGAGTTCATAACATTGTCTCTGGTAGCGAGCTGGATGGTGAGTAGTAATGGGGAGTCATTAGTAATGCGTTAGGTTCGAGCAGGTCATGCAGTTTGCCAGCACTAATGATGCCTTGGTGGTTGTTTGGCTTCAGACGCTGTTAAATTTTATTGTTTTTCTCACTCTTTTCAACTGCTATCTTCTCCTATCGGTTACCATGGTGAGCTCAGAGAGGGAAGTATGGGGTCTTGTGTGTGCTTCGAAATCCAGGAATGCAGAAATCAGCTCTCCCAGAGTGGACTGACCTTTGAAACAGGGCCCTTAACAAAGCCACATTTACATTTAAGAGTCACACTTAAACATTTTCTGCTAAGACCTTCACACTCTGCTATGATGTTAAGGAAGATTATTCTTCATCTGCTCCAGTACTTAGGTGACACATGCATATTTGCTGCACATTACATGCTTAAAAAAGTGATGCCTTGTATTTCTCTATCTGATTCATTCTAACAGAAGCAGGTTATATTCAGTCTCGTGTGTTTGCTCATGTGAAACTGTTGGATTCCCAAATCTGATTGGTCAGAAGGAATTGGCTGATTTACTATAACAGCAGCTCTAACAGTAATTCCAACTGCAATGTTTATTGTCAAGAATCAGATGAGGACACGAGGGCAGGTACTCAGAGGTTTTATTTCAGAAAGTAAACAAGGCAGAGATGTTATGCAAAACCGATGTCAAAAAACAGGCGAGGGTCAGGCGATGAGCAAACAACATGAACTATACTAGACAGGATCACTAAATGAGAAAATCAGGACTAGATCAAAAACCTGGGAGACCAGGGGGATCATTAATCAAAAGCCTTGGTATCGACTGGTACAAAATGGCACAGAGTGTATACTTCACAATGAATGTGTGGAGTCAGAGTCCTTATTCACTTACTTATACTGTGCTCTAAAAGTATTTACTCTTCTTTTTTTTTTTTTCTTTTTTTTACTTTTGAGTGTGTAGCAAAAGACTATGGAAGTATTGGGACATACTTACACATCATGTAAGAGATGAGGAGAAAGAGAACGTTGTTGCTTAGTTACACACACTGTCACCGTAAACAAATTCCTTGTTGCATTTCATCTTTTCTTCATTCATTATTCCTTATATAATTCATACTATATAATTTAATTGACCATTCCCTTTATTTGTTTTTCCGCATTTCATTTACTCCTCTCAAAAATGCATCTTCTAATAAAAATGTAAAAAAAAAAAAATAAATGTCACAAAACTCCTCCTCCCTCATGCTAGGAGATGTGGGCAATATTAGCTGAAAAAGTTTCCACGGATCCACACTTCGAAAATCTACAGAAATAGTAGAGCATCCAGGTAGCTTTGGGATACTAATTTCAACATACTACGATTTGGGACACATTAATTCTAATCTGGGATACTATTTAGGATGGACAGTGGGAGAATTGGGAGGCAGCATGAGTGTGGCTGTGATTGTGATTGAGATTGAGGTGTGTGTAATCAGTAATCCGGTGAGTGTGAACGTGACAGAGTTTGAGTGTTGTAGCGGGCATATTTGTAGGCTATGCTGTATTCTGGGAAGTGTAGTTTGTCACGTTTTGGACGTAATGAAAGTTAGGACGGATGCAAGTGCAGATAAGAGTGTTTAACAAAGAGAGGCAGGCAGACAAATCCAAATCATGAGACAATAGCATGGTCAAAAACAGGCAATAGGTCAGGGAATCTGCAAACAGGCAGAAACGAGGCAAGGCGAGAAACCAGAACGAGAAACAAGAAACAAGATCAAAGACCATGAATCAAAACGAGGAACAGGGTACAAATGTTTGGTACGGTGATAACACTCAATAAAGAGTGAAAGCCACGAAAGTCCTTTTTAAACGGTGGTGTGATTGTGTGTGAGATTGGATGCAGGTGTGCGTGATTAGAATGAATGTGAGTGTTCTGGGAATTGCGGTCCATGACGGCCATGTTTGTAGGCTGCGATGCAGGATGGGAAATGTAGTCACTGGTTTACTGTGATATGACATAGTTAGATGCCAATTCAGGTGTCAATATGACATTTATATTATTAATGTGCTCATGTTCTAATTTGTTATTTTTTTCTTTGTTATTTAATAAAGGAAGAAGAAGAAGAAGAAGAAGAAGAAGTAGAAGAAGAAGAAGAAGAAGAAGAAGAAGAGGTTTTCCACCACTTGAATGACTTTCCGTATAGAAGACTTTGCACTTTCCGGTTTCATCGTAATATGACAAGCTGTGTTTTTTTGTATTATTAACTTCAAAAGAGGGTGAGTGTATAAACCACTGTTTATTGCTGCTATAGTGTAACAGGAACTTGTTTTCCAAATGTTCCACAACATGAAATATAACTATAAATGGATAAAAAGTATGACGTGTCATCAATTCTTTTTTAAATTACATAAGCAATGTCAATTTGAGGAATAAAACACTTCATTATAATCAGGCACACCACTGCACCATTAATGACATTTTCCATTAACAGCATCATAATATCTATTTACTATCTAATATACATAATATCGTCATAATATCTAATATCTAATATCTATTACAACTTAAAATATATAATTATTATTATTATATTTTTATATATTTTTATAACTATTATATAATTATAACACTGCTCTCTTAAAGGAAATTCAGTGTCACTATTTCATACGTTGCTGCTCCTGGTCTGTTCATATTCATTCTCATTAGAGGCGACTAATTCCGAGAACTATGTGAGCAGTGAAATATGTGAAATATGAATATCTGTCTTCATTATGCTCAACTGGCAAGAGAAAATATTTGTGTGTCACATTGCCTCCCAAGGTATGCTCTACATTTTTAACCTAACAAGACAACTGAGAGCTGAGCCTCAGCATCTTTGCCAGACATATCCTCATTGAAAATCCAATCAAATGAGCCACAGTCCAGAAAGGAGAGAACTGTATAAAACAGTTAATAAGCGTTTGAGTTCGCTGAAGAATTTAGTCATGGTGCATGATGCTATGACCTTTTGTGTTTCCGAGTTAATAAGCCGGTTCGTTTACTACCAAGACGTTTACTTCTAAGAATAAATTGCAAATGATCACCAAAAGTAAAAAAAATAATAAATAAATAAAATAAAAAAACAAGAAAAAAAAAACATCCATGCTAATAGTTATTCTATGTGCAGAACTCTCTTTTGAGTTTAAACCACTGAGAATAAATTTCAAAGATTTCTAGCAAATACCATGCAGAGCAACTGGGACAAATACTTCATTATGTTCACAAACATAATAAAACTCTTGAAGTGAATCTTTTGTCAGCAATTTTGTTTCGTTCTTTGGACTAACCTGCAGCAAGATTCATCCTGCCAACATGAGGTGAGCCTAAAGGCTCTCTGATGTAAGAACATCACAGACACATTCCAGAGAAAATGGCTCCCAAAGCTGCAATTCACCGTGACTTTAGGATTAAGTTGTTAATTTGTGTCATACTGTCTGATCTCAGCTAATTTCCCCATGGAAAAAAGGAAACAGCTTGTTTTCAGCCACACTGCTACATTCTACCTTTCTCTGTCATACACCTAGATGGATCTAGTATTTTTATATATATTGTATAATACAGTATTAATGGATGATATTCTAGTTGTTCTTCACTGAACTTGACACTGTGATATATATGCAGTTCACTTGACCGAGGAAAGGGATTACTTTTTCTTTTCTTTTTTTTTAAATAAAGCCTCAAGAATATTATGCACATAACTATACATGTTTTTATTTTCTTTTTCATGCTATACTTTTTTTAAGCTTGATTATGCACACATATTTTATATAACAAACTCTATAGCATACAGCGCCTATTTAGCAATTATAAACCTAGTGAGACCTCAGTCTCTAGTTTAATTATCTTTCCCCCGTGGAAATTAAGTGAGAACTGTGACCTTTCAAGTAAATGTCTCCATCTGCATGTTAATGGTATGCAGATGAAGAAAATATTCGCTCAAATATTCATAAGTAGACTCTGGGCATGTTGCAGAAGAGGTCACGTTTGTGTTTAATTTTTTATTTAAAAAAAAAAAAGTTTTAAGAGGGGACACAAAAAGTTGCTTTTTTTTAGAGTTTGCATTCAAAGTAATTAAGTTAACTTCAGCATTTAAACTCACAGCACTAATGCTAATGTACGGGATCATTAGCTGTGAGCATCCTTTGCAACCACAGACATGTCTCATTGCTTAAGACAATATTAACTGCTCCACTGCTCCGCTGCGTGGATAAATCTGATGGTTTGGGGTATTCGTCTGGGTTGTATATTAGCTCCAAGACTTGGCAATGGAGGTGGTGACGGATACGATTTTCTTGGAGTAGAGGTGAGTTGCTCTATCTCATACCTAGCAGAAAATAAGTGCAGTTTACCACACTGACCATAGCAAAATAAAGAAACAAACCAACAAAAAAACAATATAGGAAATGCGATACCTAACTGAATCAATCAAATAATGTCAGCTAGATACCGATTGAGCCACTGACATGTCTTACCTGTTCAGCAAAAAAAAGAGCCATCTCTGCATCAGTCTTCAATCCCTTGATTAATCCCATAATGATGAGTCCTTATTGGTCACATATACGTTACAGCACAGTGAAATTATTTTCTTCACATATCCCAGCATGTTAGGAAGCTGGGATCAGAGTGCAGGGTCAGCCATGATACAGCACCACTGGAGCAGAGAGAGTTAAGGGCCTTGCTCAAGGGCCCAACAGTCACCACTTGACAGTCCTGGGGCTTGAACCACCAACCTTCCAATCAGTAACCCAGAACCTTAACCACTAAACCACCACTGCCCGGATCTCAGAGTTGTCACCACATCTCCAAAGTCATGTCGATTCTTGTTTTAGCACGGGCTCTGTCACTTTCCTTTTTTGACTGCAGGTTCTCCGCAGTTTGAGGCTTCTTGGTTTTGACAACAGCTGATTCCCCGGATGTCAAAGATTACTGCGTTTAGAACGATCCAGATTAAAAGCAGCCATCTAGATGACCAGTTTAAATTCTAAGCACCTGTTGTAAGGACAACCTACAAACACTCCACCATCCTCAGCCCCCCACACATGCAATATAGTAGCTGGGTCTTCTTCTTTCTGTTTACAGACGTGACATAACCACGCAAAGACAGATAATGTCAAACTGACGTTTCCTGCGAAATCCAACCTGACAGCTCAATTTATAAATCCTTATTATAAGCATACTGTTGCGAATTGGGGTAAGGTATAGGAGACCATTTTGAACCCTGATTTTTATGTACTTGCTCAATAATTGATTTTTGTTCATTTTGAACCAAAAAAGTTAGATACTGCAGCTTTAAATTTAACTATAAATGGATCAAATATACAACATGTTGTCATTTGATAAGTAATAAAATATACAGTAATTGTTGCCAAATTGCTGTGATGTAAGGGGAATAAGACATTTTTCAGTTATTGGAAAATAATCAACTGCAGGGTGGTAACGGGTAACAACACATTACATTGTAACAGCATTCCCTGTCATGTTTTATTCCTTACTTCATTTCCATTTTGTTACGCTCCCGCTGGCAGATGGCACTGCGGCGTCGAAGTGCAAAGACTGCTGCAGAGCACACGCGTGCAAGAGATTCTTAATTTACTCCAGGTGTCTGTATTTTAGTTTGATTATGTTGGTTTTTTAAACCCCTCGTTTTGCTGTGCATGGCGTGCAGTATTATCCATTAATAAGTAAGTAAAAGGTGAATGTCAAGCGCTCTTGTTTTCATGTCCTGTTCAGTTTCCTGCCTCACATCCAGTTTCTCGTTTTCCTGGCAAGACTACGTTTTCCTTCTTTATTGATTTACGTGTAAAATAAAGACGTTGATCTGCACCTGCTCCCACCTCTCCTCCCTGTGTCCTAACAGAATACTGCGCCCATAATGCGGAAGCAGCAGGTCACCATTAACGCCACCGAAGCGGCCGAGTTTGAGGGAACTTATTCTGGGAACAGAGCAAACAGCTCACTGAGGAAATTGCTCAGCTCCACCGCCTTCTAAAGCCGCTGCAGTCAGCCGGGCCATGTGCCACGCCACCACCTGCGCAAATTCCCCGCGGCCAAAGAACTACCCCACACTACGCGGGCAGCCGAGCTACACGAACTCCTGGGGCTTCATACTGCAGGAAATTACGCAGCGCCATGCAGTCAGCAGAACTACTCAAACTCCTGAGGCTTCCCACTGCAGGAGAAATACACCACACTGCCCAGTCCAGAACCGAAGGCTGGCCTAGAACTTTTTTTTTTTTTTGGGGGGGGTAACCACAACCTCAGAGCTCCAGCTTGAGACCTACGAGGAGCTCTCAGCTGTGGAGCTCCAGCCCAAGGATAACATGGCAACCTCTGGGCCCCCATCTGAGGTCAATTTGGCGGCCTCAGAGCTCCAGCTTGAGACCTACGAGGAGCTCTCAGCTGTGGAGCTCCAGCCCAAGGTTAACATGGCAACCTTTGGGCCCCCATCTGAGGTCAACATGGCGACCTGAGAGCTCCAGCTTGAGGCCTACAGGGAGGTCTCAGCTGTGGAGCTCCCGCACGACAAGGAAGCTGTCCCGTCATCCAGCCCTGCTGAGGTGGTTGTCCCGTCGTCCAGTCCTGCCAAGGGGGCTGTCCCATTGTCCAGCCCTACTGAGGACGTCCCTCCGAGCTCCAGCCCTGCTGAGGACATCCCTCCGAGCTCCAGCACCTCTGAGGATGTCCCTCAGAGCTCCAGTCCTGCTGGGGGCGTCGTCCAGTGTTCCAGTCCTGCTGGGGGTGTCGTCCAGTGTTCCAGCTGGGGGTGGTGCTCCGCATATCTGCTGCCCGGCGGAGGCCGCCCTGTTTTCCAGTACAGCAAGAGACATATCACACAGGGGCCCCGGACCACCGTTGGAGGGTGTGCTCGTTGGCACTCCAGGAGAGGCGCCTTTGGAGGGGGGTTCTGTTACACTCCCGCTGGCAGATGGCCCTGCGGCGTCGAAGTGCAAAGACTGCTGCAGAGCGTGCGCATGCACGAGACTCTTAATTTATTCCAGGTGTCTGTATTTTAGTTTGATTATGTTGGTTATTTAAACCCCTCGTTTTGCTGTGCACGGCGTGCTGTATTATCCATTAATAAGTAAGTGAAAGGTGAATGCGTTAGTATGCTAAGTGGTCTTGTTTTCATGTCCTGTTCAGTTTCCTGCCTCACATCCAGTTTCTCATTTTCCTGTCGAGACCACGTTTTCCTTGTTTATTGATTTACGTGTAAAATAAAGACGTTGATCTGCACCTGCTCCCACCTCTCCTCCCTGTGTCATAACACATTTGTGTCTATTCAGCAAGGGTGCAATTACAGAACACGAGGAGACAAAAAAGAGCCTGCTTATAGGTAGTAAAATAATTATATACTGTATGAGTTCCTGGAAACACCATTACACAGCTTCTTGCAGCCAACTCCACTGATTTTGTCAGCATTCTCTCAGCTCGTGGCCTTCAACTGCACAACTCCCTCATAAAGAAGGACTCTCATATAGGAGCAGTCTTGTAAAAGAGAACTCATAAACAAGTGCATCCTTCCTCTGTGACTAGGTGAACTTGATTTGATCCTCTTAAAGTTTTTTTTCTCATTTTAAAGCACATTATACAGTAACTACTGAGTTATTTAGTAATGAAAGTAAAACTATCAGTAATGGAATCTATCTATCTATCTATCTATCTATCTATCCATCTATCCATCTATCTATAAATATTTTCATGTCCCATATATCTTATGTGATAATATTTATACATTTTACTATTTGACCTGTTTGGTTCCCTCTTTGTACACTTTATTTGTGCACAGTGCTGTTTATATATCTACTGTAAATTGAACATATGTTGACACCTGCACTGAACATCTTGTGCAAACGTTTATGTCACTCCCACTTCAGGATGAAATCCAAATACAAATATTTGGAGCACTAATCAGACGCAGGTATACAGTAGATAGTGGCATTGCATTACACCCCTACCATGTTCTACTCTAGGAGTGTAATGCAATTATAAACAGTGCTGTTTATATATCTACTGTAAATTAAACATATGTTGACACCTGCACTGAACATCTTGTGCAAACGTTTAGGTCACTCCCACTTCAGGATGAAATCCAAATACAAATATTTGGAGCACTAATCAGACGCAGATATATAGTAGATAGTGGCATTGCATTACACCCCTACCATGTTCTATTCTAGGAGTGTAATGCAATTCCACTACCTGTATCTGTACCTGTTTAGTGTTCCAAATATCCAGAAACACTTAAAAAATGCTAGCAGTGTCAGCATGGTATGTGAATTCTGGCTCTGACAGTTCCTCAACCTCAGCTACATCACTCGAGTGCATAATTGGCCTCAACTAGAGATGTGAACTGGACTGTTTTTAACCCTGCAGTTATTAATTTTGTTAATACCTGCCAACTTCTAACAAATTTACCCTGACCAGGCAGTCAATAAAGATGCTGTAGATGCATCATGGCAATAAAGATGGGTTTTGTTTGTCCTGTGAGTTTCATACCTGATCACTGGGTAGGAATTAAAGTTAAAACCTCCCATTCGCTCAATTTTTTTTTGTGTGTATCCCACAGGATCCCAGTCTCAATGCACACCACAAGTTTCAACCACATGCCCTGTGAACCTTTCCGGTAGCCATTAAGAACACATTATCTGTTCATTCTGAATAATGTATTCATATTCAGTTACACCCCATGTAGAACCTGTTATTGCGCAGTATTAAGTTTGCTTAATGGTTTGACTTTTACTCGAAAATTAAGTTCCTTAATCTTATTATTTGGTATAACTTAAAACTAGATAGCTTGTGCTTTTAAACGTATGTGTCTTTTCACTCTATAGCACCAATATGACAGCATTTATAATTGCTTTCTTAATTCTTTGAATATTTATCTTTACTTAATAAATCAAGAATGAATGGGTTTGAGTTTGTAATTGCATCCTGAACCTCACAAACCCATTAAGCACTCTTATATATATATATATATATATATATATATATATATATATATAAACCACCAAAATTGCCTAGAATACTGAACATGGTGCATTTTATCCTAATGAACATGCCGTCTATTTCTTTAAAGACCGCAGTAGAAATAGTTTCAAAGTGTAGCACCAAGGGAAAAAACCTCTCTCCTATCACACGAGCCTGTCAGAGGAGTTTGTGCTAAAATGGCCACAGTGTATGGCAGCAGGGCTGCAGGAAGCCAGTACGGCCTATAATTCTTCACTGATTGTGTTCTGAGTGCGCAGTAATGAAGGCCTCTGCAACTCCAACTGGCCTGTCAGTGGAAACAGAAGGAGGAGAGTGAGATTAAATCCTGTGGGGAGGTTTTTTTTTTTTTTTTGTCTGCAAGATTGGTTCTTATCATCCAGCTCCTACTACTATAGATGAGGAGAAAGAATAAGGGAAAGAAAGGAAACAGTAGAGGGCTTAAGAAGAAAGATTGCATGGACGGTCAGTATTTAATGGGCTGATCACTAATTGCAGGAACAGTGTTAGTCCAGAGATAAGATAGAGGATGGAATATGGACACAATTTGTAGCAAATGCAGTCTTGTATTGCTATTGCCAAGTAAACATATTCAAGAATATAGTGCTAATACTTTCATGGTAATACTGTCAGGCTAGTCTTATTAAGCAATCCTTTAATCTCATTAAAATGAGAAATAAAAATAAAAATGTTACAGATAAGTAGAGAAAGGCATTTTAATCCAAATCTGTTCCTAAACAGCTTCCCACCTACCTTAAATCTCCATTTTAAAAGACTTCACCTTGCAGTCATAGCTATTAAAACACATTAGAACATACATTTTTCAGCACATGCAGTATTCTGGAAGTATATATATATATATATATATATATATATATATATATATATATATATATATATATATATATATATATATATATGGTCTAAAACTGAGTTAACAAGATAAAATACAACTTTATTGTTCTGTGTGTGTGTGTGTGTATATATAAAAGCACAGAAGAATAAAGTATCCCCTAGTGATATAGTGTATGTGCTTAACTCATTTCCGGACCAAAACTCCAAACAGTATCTTATAATAGTGAGGGCACAAAATGCTGCTTTGTCTCCATTTTGTGATCGTAGTGTAAAATTACTGTCAGTTTGTAGTGTTTCCTGTCTCAGAGGCAGAGCCAATCTGTAACAGTTATGTGAGCGTACATGAACCGACCAAGAAAAATAAAAGAAATCCATGTACAGTAGAACTAATATGAAAGGAATGTATTTTACATTTTTTAATAGATAGTGATATCCAGTATTAATATTAAATCTAATTAAAATTACAATTACAATTCTTACACAGTTTAGTGTGAGATCAGGTTGCATCCTCAGTCATTCATAATCCCTCAGAGAGAACTATCTGCAACGAAAGCTGGTTTCTTGCTGAGGAGAAATGAAACTAATGGAGAGTCATGATCGGAGGAATTAAAAGAGGGGCTGCGAGGCGTACTGTGGCTTTAATGTCACTTCATTATAAAAGTGTGCCAATTTGTTTAATCAATGTACAAAATTGCATACTATGGAAAAGTCCGTGATTATTGAGCTTTCACTCCTGTTTGTTTTACACTGGGGAAATCACTATGCCTTTTATTTGTGCGAGTTAAGCTGAAATCCCTTTGATGGTTTGAGAAAGCTAATAACTTCACTTTGTTTCGTCTTTCATTATTAATGCAGTCCAGAGTGTCTGAGATGCACAGGAGGCAAATGTTCCCTAAACTCTATATCATATGATGCCAAGAATCAATCTATAATCTCTTTTAATGCACAGTGGTGATAAAAGTATCCCTTGCTCAGGGGACATACTGTATAGCGTTTTTTAAAAATGAATCTTCCAAGAGCGCTTAAATATTGATGCAGAAACACCGTCAGCTCAGTGTGTGTGTGTGTGCGTGTGTGTGTGTGTGTGTGTGTGTGTGTCTTTGTGGATTATACTACAGTACGTAGTTGCGTTTTAGGGTGAACCAGTGTTTCTTGTTTTTATTATTATTATTATTATTATTATTATTATTGTATTCTTATTATATTATGTATTGTATTTGTATGTGTGTACTTCACTGTATACAAAAATATATAAATACATAAATATGACACTATTCATGAAATAAAGTGCACTTTTTTGTCACACAGAGGACATCAGATGTAACAGCATCATAATCTGAGACATTGCTTATGATTTTGGTGCACAATATAAAAAAATGAGTAGTATAATAGTATACAGTAAGATGCACTGGGTCTATTGTGCTATTTTACAGTATAACCTGCCAAATATTAAGGGTGGAAGCCATTTTGTTAAATTTACAACTAAGACTATAAGCAGGACTGCAGTAATATAGTATTTGCAATAAACCAAACTCTAACTACATGTTTATTTCAGTAACTTTTTTTCATTGATATATCATCATATTAGTCTTTATTTTGCATTTTTAAATTGGGTCTTCTTTTTATGTTATTTCCTTCTTTGGCTGCATTTTCCATCCCATGATTTTTTTTTAGTATAAAGGCAAGCATGTGTGTTTAAAGCCAGTGGTCTAAATGCTATTGAATATAATCTAAATGACGAGCAGTGAAAATCGACTTAATCAGGTGCATAACCAGATCCTGAATACGTGTAACTTTCCCCACATAAATATTAACCGTATTTTTTTTTTTAGACTTATGTCGCCAACTCTGAACACATCCCATTGTGAATAAGAGACCTGGGATGAACACAAGACTTTAAGTCTTTATGATTACAGCAGCAGTTCTTAGGTACAACTGTACAGTATCCAGCTGACATTATCCACTGAAGCAACTCTGAGGAGTGAATAGTATATTTAGCTTATCCATGTGGGACCATTCACAAGAGTAGAAGGTGAGGACAAGAGCAAAAGTTTCTCTTGGTTTTGCACCTAAAGTACAACAGTGATTTGATGCCAGTGTGTGATTTGGTTTTGGGCAACAGCAACAACAAAAAAAAGCCGTAAATAACAGTGTTATTTATTCCTTCCTCTCACCTGAATTCCCACCTGAAGAGCTGTCTGTGCCTGAATGTTAAATGGAACACAGCCGTGATAGGCATGGCATCTTTTTTGTTCTTGTCAGCTCACTGTGAATTTCCATGTTGTGTATTTTGTGTATTTGTGTTTTATGTTCCTATACAATATTCCAATTTTTAAAGTCAGACCAGTCTGGTGTGCTAAATATTTGTGGTTGGAAATAAACACATGCAAACTTGATAATACTTGCAAAAATGTGCTAGCTGCTTTACTTACAGCCTCTGTGTAGGATTGTGGCTTCCATATTAGCAAAAAAAAAAAATAACACATCTAACACATTGCATGTTTGCCTTAATGAATATAAACTTTTTGGTGTTTTTACCTAAAAAGAAAATGGGTCACTTCAGCAACCAGACTGTGATTTACTGCAGTCTTAAATTAAAATGACCAAAACACACATTTTAAAACACAAACTTTCTCAAAATTGTGATAATGATCAAAACAATAAAGAGGTTTCTCAGAAGCCATGGCAAATTTAACATTGTTTCATCCCACTGTTTTTTTTATTGGATATCATTTCCGTAATTATTCTTTGGAAACCACCCACACAAGCCCACTAACTGCTTAATCAATTAGCAAATTAGTGCTCTAATTAGATCTTGGTCAATTAAGGTCCAAGTGCACCATGAAGTACTGTTTTCATTCAATCAATTGAAAAGAGTGACAAATTGGTATTGTTGGCTCTCGTGTTGAATCTCATTGTAAATAACACTGTATATTGGCTCAATTAGTAAAGTGTTGTTTTAAGTAAGGAATAAAATACAAGGGCATTCATTTAAAGGAAAATAATAACAGCATGTCCTGAACTGTTTTTATTAATTAAAGACGGAGACTTCATTATTTATAGTCACTTTTTCCATTCATAGTTACATTTTATAAGGTTAGTTCCTGTTATGCTAACCCTAACAATAACCCTAACCCTATATAGCAGCTATTAACAGTCATTCCCTGACTAGCCCGTCTTTTTTCTCTCTCTTGAACTTAATAAAATGCAGTTTGTCATGTTACCGAGAAACCAGAAAGCCCTTGTTGTAAAACATAGCGTTACAGCTTTACCCCTGACTGATACAAAGCACTGACACTGGAGACTATTTCCAAAAATGTTAAATAATCCGTTATGCAGAGCACTGACCACACAGGTCCCTGTGTAAGTTCATATAATGATTCATATTATTCTTGCAGCTGGAGTTACTATCAGAGCTGCTGTTATAGAAAATTAATCAGCGCCTTCTGTTGATCAGAATCAAAAATTCAACCGTGCTGTAGTTTAATATAACTTACATAACTGAAGAAAGGTAGGATTTGGCTTGGGAAATATAATTTGACAGAAATATGATTCATTGTTCAGAAATGAGAAGGAAAAAAAAACAGTTTTGTTTTGTCTACTGTTTGTCATCTATCAATATCTGATGGAAAAGATCATATTTTATCCATCTGGCAGAAGTTGGTCATTCATCATCTGTATTGGATGGGACACACTGCCACCCCAACACCTCCATGCTTCTGGTGACTGTTGTTGCAATGTGTTTCTGCAGACTTATATAAAGAGCATACTGTTTGACGTGTACAAACAGATATATTAAATGAAGAGAATCACACACACAAAGTGCTATAATGTGCCATACTGTTGCCCTCACTATGAGTCATTTAATCACTTTCTCTCTAAATAGACCCATTCATTCATTATTCATTCAATTCCCCTAATGTTTTTTGTCACCCTCCTCTTCATCCTCCTTAGTTTACTTCCAGGAAAGAGAAATACAAAAAGAACATTTAGTTTGATTTACTATACTATAGCGTTACTACAACTAACAACTAACAGCTAACAACTAACAACTATGAAGATGTCTTGTTAGAAAGGATTCAGTGCCTTTGTGCTGTGGGATGTTTTATGAAAATAACTGACATTCTAGTAAGAACACTGAAGACCTGAAATAATTACACTTGTCATGACTTGAAATAATAAACAGGTTATGACAAGTGTAATATACAAAACATATTTTGGTTTTAATGACATTTTGACCTATTGTACTGTGCGAGCTCTAAAATATTGTTGCATATCTCCAAAGTTAATGATTTATTATTGGAAAAAAGTGGGCAATGACTTTTTTATTAAACATCCTCCCATCAACCGAAGCTGGCATGCCATATCAAGATTTTCTTGTTATTGCTTAAGAAGCATGAAAGACAAATCTAGACAAGAAAAGGCATGATAGAGATGCCAGTACAACTCACAGAGGTGACTCTTAGTTAAAAGTAAAAAAAACAAAAACAAACAAACAAAAAAATAGTCAACAGGCCAATCATGGCAGCAGATTATTCAGTTATTAAGCATTAGATACACGTCTTAAAATAGTTCCTTCGAGGCTCGGACCATACCTTCCCGGTAGTTCAGTGTGTGTGTTTTTGCTCCACTGATTCCGCAGATTGTGTTATGAAAGTCAAGTTTCCAGAACTGTTGCGGATTGACGTCTGGTGCGAACCATAGTTGTATTATTGCTGGGTTGTGGGGGTTTTTTTGGTTGTGAAACCTGACATCAAAAATCTTTTCCGTGCTAATGTCAAATGATAAGGGTAGTCATCATTTAGCAGTAGCAAACATTGTTCAAGATGAAATTGGTGCATACTGAGACTGCATAGCATTCGAACAACATATTCCCAAAAGCGAAGGATGAAAGAAAGGACGTGATGAATGCTTCATTGAATATTGTTTGTATGGAGTGCAGTAAATTCTATTGATAGTTTTAAAGTGAATAAGTATACTATATGTGTGGGGTTTTAGGAGGTAAGGTGAAGATTAAGCCACACTGTTTCCAAATCGGGGCTATATCCCAGCCATGCAAGTTCTCCTTCCCATATGGGCAGTATTTTCAATGGCTTCAATGAGTGCTCAAGTAAATTACCATATATTAACGTAACTTTGCCTTGAGAGTTCCCAGAGTACTTTATCCAATTCAACAATGAGTGATTGTTTATCTTGGAATAGGTTTTCTTGAACTGTATTTGGTGGAACATATTTTAGTGTCAATCACAATCGACAGCATTTTAAAGTCTGGTTACTTCCAGAAGTGAAAAATACAGAAACCCTAAGTGGCCATGCATTACAATTTTTTTCTTTCTTGTTTTCTCGTGATCTCGACTTAATTTTTCTGTGTACTCGACATCCAGCGTCCTGAAGTCAATAGGTTTTTTAATGCGTTTTTGGTTAAACAAAAGATATTTTCACATTTTATACATGTCTTAAAAAAAGGATTTTTGTCGAGGGAATCGGGGTGGTGATAACTTCCAGGTTGGCCTACAAACATACATCACGTCCATGCAGGATCGACGACTTCCACATTAGTGTCCGATACTTGAGAAGGGGAACACCCCACTCTCTTAATGCGGAGATAAAGTCCATCTCTACAGCGGGCAGTTATTCAATTTCTGATGGTGAAGATGCCAATGTGCATGTAACACCAGTCCTATTTACAATGCACAAGATTTTCTCGGGATAAAATTACATCGCCAGAATACAGCTTTTGGTTACGTCAAGATCACGAGAAAATGAAGTGAAAATCAAAAGAAATCAACTTTTCTTACGTTGAGATTATGAAAAAGCAACTTCTGTTGTATCGAGATTATGAGAAAACAAGAAAAAAATGCTAAATTAATATAATGCATGGCCGTTTAGGGCTTCTGTAGAAAAACGAGGGGAAAATGCAGTTAAAAATTCCTTTACAACACCACTGAAAAACACCAACACACCAACAGGAGCGTCTATTTATCACATTAAACTGGCTTCTTACCTAATGTGACCTTTGCATAATGTCTAGGCAAGTTTAAAACATTGTCAGGAAGATCTCTACGTTGTTTTGCGAAAATATATTAATGTTTTCCTAATTTGTCAGAGTGTGTTATTGGCAGAAAATCCAATTTTGGTCAAAAGTTACAAAACCACTACATTATTTTCATGCTTAACCAATATTGTCCCATCCTAGAAGAGCAATCAAAATAGTCCTGTTTTACTGGATTTTATCGGTGCAGATAAACAGTATGGTGCTTTACTTAATGCTGAATTAATTAAGGAATTGCAAGAATAATTGTAATCTGCTTTATTATTATTAGTTTCCCATTGACTTTGACACTTTCATTGTTTTGACATGTACCTCTATAAAGGAAATGATTCTAAAGAAATCCATAGCAGCTCATTAGCAACTACCTGCAACCAAAGAGGTTGTTTAGCATGCCTCTAAAGTCTTGTTCTTCTCTCTTTAATTATAATTTGAGTTAGTGATTTAGTGATTCTGACTGTTGACTGTTACTGCCATTTCTGTTTATTATCCAAAATTATTTACAAGTGATGTTATATCAAATCAATTGATTAATTTAATTATGTCGAATCAGTGTGCCAAATGGTTCTATGTCAAGCCATAGATTTCTTTGGCACTATAGGGTTCCTGCATCTTTGGTGCTTGGACCCCTGATTAAAATGTATTTGTATTGAAACAGTATGATTATAGTAGGGACTTCAAATCATGTCAAGATACTAGCAACTGTAAATGGTGTTATGTGTTAGACATTGATAATAATTATATAGTCATAAATAGTTAACTGCTTGTCATCCAGTAATCATATTTAAAAGTTATTTGGCTACAGAGAAGCACTATTTTTTTCATTTAAATGTATGCTGCAGTGCCTTCGATTACAGTTTCCCTGAATAGCTAAGACTGATAAATGGAGCTCTCACCTTGTCTACTCAGCTATGTCCTACACTATAACAAGGCAGGAGAGGAGACAAGCAAACTGGCAGCATCTCTTAATTATGTAGCAATAACAATGTTAAGGAGGTCTATCCTGCGCTTCATTAAAACATCTCCAGAAATAGCAGCTAGAACAGGCTGCTGCTCCTCTGTGACACAAGCTAGTATTAATGAATGAATAAAAACTAGCATTAATCAAGTTCAACTCCTGCCACCGATGTATATCATTTTTAATGAATTTCTACGCCTTTGAAAAATTCATCTTGAGATATTGGTAAGGAAATATTCATAAGAAATAGTCCTGATTTTATGATTATGTTTGAGTTCAACTCCAGAGAATGAAGTGTTTTCAATCACTGTGCTCGCTTTTTGGAGTTTACTTACCATCATTTGATCTTCACTTGAACTCCCAATCTTCAGCTGTCCAGTCTTGGTAGCAGGTGCCCACTCTTGCCTCAGATTCCTGTTTTTGGTTCACAATGTGTTCTACTGTTGTAGTCGATCAGCCTCGAGGTTCGGTGTGATGAATTCTGAGATGCTTTTCTGCTCACCATAGTTGTACAGAGTGCTTAATTTAGTCGCCATTCTCCTTTGACCTATCTCATTAATAAAGCGTTTCTGCCCTCAGAACTGCTGCTGACTGGATGGGGGTTTTTTTGTTGTTGTTTTCCCACCATTTTGTGTAAAGGGTTGTGTGAGAAAATCCCAGGAGATCAGCACTTTCTGAAATATTCAAACTAGCCTGTCTGGCATCAACATCCATGCCACGTTCCGAGTCACTGAGATCTCCTTTTTCCCACATTCTGATTTGATGTGAACATTAACTGACGTTCTTGACTTGTATCTGCATGATTTTATGCATTGCAATGCTACCACATGTTTGGCTGATTCTATAATTGCTGGAATGCACTCACTGGCCATTTTATCTGATGCACATTCCATATAATGCATCTGTGATACACTTTAGGGTATAATTGTGGAACCGTCCACAATCAGAACTCACACGTGCAGAAGTTCCAAGCAGAAGTAGAGCATCAGACAGATCCAGAGGATGAGAGGGGGAAGAGAACGAACAGATTATTAGGTATGCTGTTATCCGACAGTGGCTTTGAAGGGTGTACGTTCTGTATATGGCTGGTGTACTTGATAAAAAGCCAATGAGTGTAGCCACAAAGTAGGTGCACATAATAAAGTGGCTACTGAGTGTATGTGTTTGTTTGATAATGAGTGCATGGACCCCTGTAGGTATATGTGTGTGTCAATTCATGCACAAATCTCCACCCTTCTCAGCACATGGCTGTATGTATACCCAGAATTCATTCGTTTTCTCACTGGGGTTAGAAGATGGGTTAAGATGTAACACCATCTCATCATTTTGTGCATGCTAAGTAAAAGAGTTTCTGCAATATCTATGCCATTTGCATGATTTATTGCATCCCCCTTTTGGGGAGTTCTTTGAGATCACTTTGAGATCTTCATGGATTAAGTATTACTTTTTTGTTAGTAGGCCACAGAACATCTTAGCCCCTTTTCACTTTCTACATCCATATTTAATTTACATTTATGTTATGTTTATTCATTTGACAGATGCTTTTATCTAAAGTGGCTTACAAGTGAGGATAAATAAAACCCCATCACTAGCAGGAGAAACTTGAGATATAAGTGCCTGCCCAAATTTGACAATGTTCCAGTGAATTATTTTGGTCTTTATGAATATAATAATGGTGACTTGATTAATTAATTTTTAAAAATCATGGCCAATTCTACTTTGCAGAGTATGTACAAATGCTTCATTCATTCATATTCCATTAATTTGTATAATAATAAATAAACTTTAATTCATTTGTATAATAATAATTATTGTCATTTTTTATTTTAACATGGACTAATGAACATGGACATGGACTAAAAAAACACAATCTCCCAACTTGTAAATGTGTTAACTTGCAACCATTACTCTAATTCATATGTCATAGAACACTTACATGACATGTTGGTTTTTATCATTTTGCTCATTTGCCTGTAGATTACATCCTGCCCTGTTACTGCCTGCTGTATTAAAGCTGATTTTGGAAAGCCATACTGTCAAGATGATTTTAAGCCCAGTCACTTTGGGGTAATGGGGTTACAAAAGGGTTTCTTGTGTTACTTTTAATTTTGGTATTTTAATATCATTTTACTATAGGAATAATGACTGTGGCAATGAAACTGGCCCATTTCAAAACTACGCATTACTGGGGTGATTTCAGATTACTGAAGGTGAGCGATAATGAGCCTCCTCCATTTAGTTCAGGTCATTACTTTACATTTCTAGTTCTGCTATTGATGCCATGTCGGACTAAACAACCTTGAGAGTGTTTATGCGGTCTCTGTAAGTAGCCAGTGGTCCAATTCAGGATGTCTTATGGACTATTATGCATTCTTGTGGATTTACATAATGTCTGCAGGACAAGTTGGAAGATATTTTAAGTAGGGCTGGCTGCAAAGTCAGTGTAAAAGTGCGATGTCCTTGATTGGCCAATCTGTTGTTCAAATGATACCGTTTGTTTCCTCAACAAATATTTAACTCTACACCACTGTTTAATCAATTTCTAACCATTTTTTCAATCTGCTGCATTGAACATACAGTACTATGCAGCCGCCACTAGGAGTAACTGAATCCCCGGCAGCACCCTTTCTTTCCCAAACTTATTGTTGTTTTCATGCTTCACACTTTTTTCCAGGGACTATTTGAGCCCCAAGTTTGGTACGATTGGTGAAGTTTTTTTTTAGCCAGGATGGGTCTGCAACACCAATCCCTGGTCCTCTTGAAAATTGTGATCTGAGATCGGCTCCACATTTGAAGGTAATTCCAGTAATGAAAAAAGCAAGTACAGAAAGTGGGTTAAATACCCAGCCATTGATCCAAGCCAAACACAGAAGACTGTTCAGCTGGTTACTTGTCAATAACAAACTGAAAGACCATAATTCATTAAGAAGGCGTGATAACAAATCATTTGTCTCGTGACTGCTTTCTGTTCTTTTATTTTACCTAAAAAATTTGTTAAAATCAGTCAAAGGAAATGTGTAGTGCAGTCATGAAATAATTCCCGATTTGGTACAGGCATTGAGTGGAAAGCAATAATCTCCTGTGGAAAGGTTAGCTCATTATCTGTATGCAGCAGGAAATCTTACATCCTTCTCCATGCTTACAAGGTCTTATAATTTACAAGGTCACATTCTCAGGAAAGGTTTGTTGGCCCCTCATACTCAACACTGACCTTGGACTTAAGCCCATTTTCTTGCATGATATTTGTTCAAGCAAGCAACATTAAATCCAGCACCACTTTCACATGTAACCACAATATTTGATGCTGAAATGTATACTGTTGTATGTAAAAACACTCAAAAAACTATGGAATGCCATTCAAATCCAATATTAATTACATAATGTAAATATTACATTACTAGTTAATTAAGAGTATTTGCCCTTTAAAGTCTACAAAAAGGTTGTTTTTTCCCCACACAGATGTTGTCATTATTTTATTAATTCAACAACTCTAAACAATATTGCTCAAATCTAGCTGACTTTTTTTTTTTTTTTTAACTTTCCTTAGCACCTTAGCTGCATAGGAAGCCAATTTACCAAAATACAGAACCAATGCTTTGTTTTGTTTTTTGTTCAGTAGCCATTCCTGTCTTCATAAAGACCAAAACCCACTCACGCAATTTTAATAAAATAGTCAGTACAGGATTTCGCTGAGCTTTTTTGCGAAATTTCAGTTTCACAGTGATGTTTGTTGGTAATTGAGACCTTTTAGCTGTACTTATGTATAATGCATGTGAATCGAAGAGGGTGTCACACGGCGCATTGTGATGATGTCACATGACACGTCTTGGCCCAAATCTGTAGAAACTCTGTGGTAATTTTGAAAAATTGCAAGCTCCTCTGAATATTGCGGAGTTTCCTTGATTTTGTATTCATTTCTGCAACCACAAAATCACAGAATCCTGGAGGGACTGATAAAAGAGATAAATGAGCCGATGTAAGCTCAAAGCCACAGTCAAAGCAGAAACTAAGCAATCTAGTACTGTGCTGAACCTGCAGCCAATTTCCGGAAATATATCAAACACATGTTAGAGGGGAGTTGTGCTGTCAAAACTCTGTAGCTCTAAATAAATCTCTCTATATGAATCTGTTGTGGCCCCGCCTCCTATCATGAGACTAAGCCACAATGAAAGGTACACAAGTGAGCAATGTTTTGTGAGAAATAGATGACTGCAGGTATTGTGGCACAGGCACAGGCTGAGGTTCGGAGTAAGATCAGTCATGATCTTTAACCTCTGAGCAAAATGAAATCACACTAGTGCTTATTGCTTTGAGATGAGACCCACTGCTCACATATACAGATGAGTGGCTAGATTTACATATTCAGAGTATTCTGAGTTGAGATCAGTGAATGCAGTGAGAATTTAATACCGAAATCATTATTTCCGTCAATCTGTTGGTACGTCACCTCAAATGAACTGTCGGTACACAATAATAGAATGTGCCAGATCAAGTGCTATTTAATAAGGTGCCAAATAATGAGAGCCATATTAAACCAAATTTGCACTGATTAATATCACATCATTGCAACAGTTCAAGAAGCATATATTAACTTATTAGATATTTATTTAAGTGCATGCCATTATATGCCATATAACAGTCCATACAGAATTTCAGGAGTTTGTTTTTGATTGTTGTGGCTTTATTTTGCTGCAGCTTTTTGAAATTTGCAATGGGTTTTTTTGTGCATTTTTGCAGAACTACTTGAATTGGCAAAATTGCAATTGCACAAAATTGTTTTGGACAGTGTTTTGCAGTGATGTTTGTTGGTAAATGAGACCTTTTAGGTGTACTGTTGTTCGACACATGTAAAACAAAGAGGGCTTTGAATGAATTCACGTTGTGATGTCACGTGACGCGTCTTGGCCCGAATCTGTGGAAAATCTGTGGTAATATTGAAAAATTGCAATCGAATATTGCAGAGTTGGATTGATTTTGTGGTTATTTCTGCATCACAAAAAAAAATCACAAAATCCTGGAGAGACTGATATAACATCGTATTCTTATCATTTTTTTATTTACATTTTAAATTTACTCTTGCTTATGTGTTACATCATATTATATTTGAAAGAAAGTACATTTTTCAGTCTGTATTTTCTATCCCTTTTTTTTTTTTTTTCAGGTTTAAAAGCAAGTGTTTGTGTTTAAAGATGTTGGTCTAGACACTAAAAACCCCTTATCACTTCTAATCAAGAAAGATCTGGCAACTACAAGCAGGTATGGACTATACACATGAACTACACAAAGGTTATTTTCATAATCTGAATGGTTCACCCAGAAAATTGACTTTCTGTCATTTCGAGTGCATAACATGAATCGAAATACAGTGGCCTCCACTAATATTGGCAAATTCACAAAAAATACCCTGCTCTCATGGAAATGAAACAATTACAAACACAACACAGGTTTATCCATACAAAAACATCTTTGTTAAATATAGGTGTGCGACAATTTTTTGAACAAAAGATCAAAAGGTTAAACAATAAAGACAAATTTTCACAGCCTTCTTTGCTCATATTTACCAAGGGTGCCAATATTAATGGAGGCACTATATATATAACTTTCCTTGTGTAAATACTGTCATGACTTTTGGAGTGCAGTCGCCAGCTCTGTATACACCCATTTGTTAGGAACATACATCGATACCAGTGATTTTACTGAGGATTTATGAGGTATGGAGACTCATTTTTCAGTAGGTGCCAATATTTCTGTGTTAAAGCATTGAAAGAAGTCAAACCCTGAAGTTGTAAATATTCAGGGTGTTGAAAATAAATGTTCTGCAAGAAGCCATTTTGTTGATCGTTTTCGATCTTTAATGATGACTACTTCCCGTTGCTTATGTGATACAAGCCAAGAATTTCCAATAGCTCTCCAACACATGCTCCATGTACACCATTCCTCTCTTTCTGTCTCCCTGAAGCATTTTAACACTTGCAGTGCGATTACAGCGAAAGCGAAGGTTTGCATAATGGATAGCTAGAATTGATTTCTCCTGCACTTCTCGCTCATCTGACCGCAACCCATACATTCTAGGTGATATATAATATTAATATTCTGTTTTGTCTCATGATCTCTCTCACTCACTGGATGAGATTTGATGGGAGACACACGCATACATTCTGATGAATGCCTTCTCCGTATGTGCTGAAGTGAAACTGACTTATTTATTCCTTCTGAAGATTACTTTTCTCGTTTTCTCTCCTCATTTGAGTGTGAAGGGTGAAGGGACAGCAAAGAAGGGAGATGAAAATGGCTTTTTGAAGCCCCTAAGGAGGTGTGTGAGGTGTGCTGACAGGGCAGAGTTTTCAGTAAGCGCTGTCGCTCGTACATTATTTATAACTCCGACCCTCCCATTATCTTCCACTCCTATGGCTACACTGTGTTTGTGTGTGTGTGTGTGTGTGTGTGTGTGTGTGTGTATGTGTGTTATCCGGAAAATTCATTATTTCTTTGGTAAGTAGCCATGTAATAAATGTAGATAATGTAGAGCTAGCAGGTCATTATCGCAAAAACAACCCAAGGGCAGTAAAATATTGTGTGCACTTAAGATAATCACATATAGTTTTATTTCACACTTGGATGTATTCTTGAAGTAACGAATAAAACACTTGGGCGTGTGACCTGAAGCAGAGTTACTGTTACCATGCCAACGGTGATTGTTTTCCAATTACAGTACGTCCTGAAGTGTTTTACGTCTCTTAAATTAAACCACAGCACATGCCTTGTGTGCTGTTCCTATAGAACAAGTGTGTAGACAGTGATTTGCCTTGCCGCTGAACTCTTTTTGGAGCTGTGCTGTTATAGAAAAGTAACACTTGCTGACCAATCAGATTCGAGAATTCTTTCTCCTGGAAGTCCAGTCTGAATGTAAGATGCATTTATGCAAGCCGTCAAAGCTATCTGAACGTAATGGCGGTCAGGACGGATGCAAGTGCAGATAAGAGGTATTATTAAAGAGAGGCAGGCAGACAAATCCAAATCATGAGACAACAGCGTGGTCAAAAAGCAGGCAATGGTTCAGGGGATCGAACTGAAGGTGATCAGGTGAATCAAGAACGAGGGCGAGAACAAGATCAAAACAATAACACATGAACAAATGTAATCATGGGTGAAACACAAAACAGCTGAGACTAATGTTGTATCATACAGGAAACAACCAATGATAATACTGGGGTGGAAAGAAGACATAAACCATAACAAATCCACGTGTCAAAAGTAAATAAAGTCAGTGCCACTGAAAACACAAAATCGAGCTCGCGCTTCGGGTTTCCGAGCACGCTGCATGCTACAGCGCCAGCTCGGGGGTAAATCGTGACACTATCATGTTCTCCACGGAGATCAATGTGAAGCGCTTGTAAATACCGATGCTCAATTACAGTTCTCATATGGATGTTTCATTTATTTAAATGTACTGCATAGTGGCCTCAATTATTTGCCGCAGTCAGAGTCCTCTTGGTTGTGAGTGTTCCCATTGGATTTCCTCTAAACAAGGACTACTGTCTGTTTTTCAGCCTCATTCCTGTTAATCGACCTGCTCCCTCCATTCATCACCACTGACAGCAACGTGTGTTTGGGACAGAGGGAGACACAGAGGACAGAGACAGATGACGAAAACATCAGACGCAACTAAAAAAGAGTGGCCCCAAGCTTAACTTGACTTACTGATCTAGCACAAGCACGAAATACATTTATATTGTGTTACATTTAAACATGCGCCAAGGCTTCCTGGTTCATTATACGGTATCTGCCAATCAAATGTGACTAATCTGTAAAGCAGTGACACTATCTGTATCTGTTTACAAGTGGTCTGAAGCGAACAACTAGAAGGGTTTAAACTGGACAGATTTTTTTTTTTTTTTTTGCCAGCACTGTCAGCATGGTGTGTGTGACTTCTCTCTCTGACAGTTCCTCAACCTCAACTACAACGCTCAAGTTCATAATTTGTCTCATGTGGATAATCACATAAAAGACTTATTGCGACGCAGCACCATAAGTGAGAACTCGCCCAACTATACTGACCCATATACTAAAATGATCAGTTGTGGGAAAGGTGGGTTAAAGCAGGAATTGATGAGAACCAGGAAGAAGGAAGTAAAGCCAAGGATTTTGTGGCACAATTCAAGTATACAGATTGTAACAAGGCCATGTGTATAGCGTATTTAATAATGTGGAAAAATGGTGGCGCAAACGTGAGAGCGGAAAAGAGGGTGAGAAAGTGCTATATGATGTATATCTTTCCCCCTCCTGTATTCTTTTCTTTCACACAACTTGGAGCTCTCTTCAGCACAGATGCTATAGACATCTTGACTAAAGGGAAATAGTCAGCTGTGACAAATATGCCTCCAATCCCACAAATGCCCTAGACGCCACTCTGCTCAGTCATGACTAGTCACACTGCAGTAGCACAGCATGAAGCTGCATGTCTCATACTTTTTACTGTCGAAATAGAATGTGTTTAGTAAAATTTCTAAATTGCCAGCGACACCATGCATATAAAATGGCCTCATCTTTGAAACTAGCATTGATTAACAATGAAGCTAATTAATCATATTTGTGAAACAGTCTTTCTCATGAGATTTAGCATGAAGAATCATTCAGAGAGACTTTTATTTCCAATATTTCTGAAGTAAAAATCCCTACATTTTTAATCATCACAGAATTTTTCTATAATCATATTTTTGTTACGTCATGAGGTGAAATTTTGTCGTCATACATCAGTTTCAAGGCTCTAAATTCCCAACTGATCTAAACTTTAACAGGAGTGAAAGCCAGAATGTTGCTACAAAGACATTTATTGAGGCAGTTTGTGTCGAGACAGCTAGCTATTCGCATTCAGCTAGTTTGTATTATCAGTTATTATCATGCTAGCTAACATATGAAAGATTAGCAATAATGTTGTTGTTTGCAGGCTGTAGCTAATACTGATTCCTTGGAGACAGAGGCACTAATTTAAAGGCAGTAGCTAAAAATCAGTGTGTGATTTGAGGCAGAAGTCTTTCTTTGGTGAGCCTTTCTTGAGCTTCCTAAACCTTCTTACTTAAAATTTAAGAGTTTATACTTTTCTGCTATAACTTTAAGCAGTTTGTTTTTATTTAAACGTAGTTGCACTTACTTAGGGAAGATGCTTCTTACTTTTACCACCTCTGCAGTATGTTGAACATAATCCAGTTCATCTTTAAATGAGATATTATAAAGATAAGGTAATATAAACAGTACTAATGTGTTTTTCTGTCATTCTTATTTAATTCTTTATTTGTGTTCTTTTGCACATCAAAAAGAAAGTGATTTCTGCAGTTGATTTAGCAATAGGCTACATTTAATATGTAATATTTACTCCATGTTTGACATTAAATTTAAAGGAGTTTTTGACTGACTTAAATCTTTTGTCTGCTGCATCGTTTGTTTATTTTTGGTATAAACAATTCAAATAGCAAATACAGTTTGGATTACAGAAACTGTGACATACTCACAAACACGAGTCCACTTATGGGTTTGATTGACAGGTAGTCCCATGACTGTGTAGTAGAGTTGGGGTACTCAATCCCAGACTTGGACTCCAATTATGAACGCACTCGGGTAAATTTGTACTCGAACCTGACACAAACGCAGACATTTTGGACTTGGAAATTTTTCTGAGAATACTCGAGACCGTGTCATGTGTAAAATGAAAAGAATGATAAAAACATAAATAACGACATAAAATTAAGATGGCAAGAAATTAATGCATGTCTCCCTTCCTGACCATCCTCATCGTGCCGCCTCATCGTACGAGTACCGAATTGAGTTCCCTTTACCAGCTTGTCACGATTCGACGGTCAAATAAATACACACACATTATGTCAAAATGCAGGTCTGGCTGAGTATTCATGCAAACACAGTCGGTTATGTCTTAAGTGAATGTAAATAGGTGGGGAAAATATCGAAGGTGTGTCAATACAGTATACTGGATCTGTGCATTAGGTCTTAAAGTGACAGCAGTCTAATAAACCTGCTGCTGTCTGTGTCATTAATGTTAATCAATTTGACTGAATAACTTCAGTAAATTTAATAAGAATCACTGTATATGTCATACAGTGAAGTCTGTTTTATTTTACATTTTATTTGCATTTGCATTTATTTTTATTTTTTTTATTTTGAACTGCCCTGAATAAGCTATTTCACATAACAGATGTTTACATATAGTCCACAAGACATAATAATAACTGAATTTACACAAATAAACCAGTTCAAAAGTTTACATACCCTTGGTTCTTAATACTGTGTGTTGTTACCTGAATGATCAACGATCAAAAAAACAACACGACACATTAAGAGCCAGGGGGGTGTAAACTTTTGAACAGGATGACCGGTGTAAATTGTTGTTATTTTGTCTTCTGGGAAACATGTAAATATCTTATGTAGCTTATGAAGGGCAGCACTAAATGGGAAAAAAAGATCTTTAAACAAAATAATAACAGTTTACACTGATCATCTTGTTCAAAAGTTTACACACCCCTGGCTCTTAATGTGTCGTGTTGCCTTCTTGAGCATCAGTGAACGTTGGCACCTTTTGTAATAGTCGTGTACGAGTCTCTCAGCCGTCCTCAGTGTGAAAAGACTGATCTCGACATCATACAGTCGCTGTTGGAAAGTAGTTAATATGTAGAAGATGCTGGAAAAGTAAAGAATGTGCAGGACCTGGAGGATTTTTCTGAAGAACAGGACAAATAAGGGAAAGGGAACAAGCGGAAAAACTATTGTGTATGGGTGAAAGAGGGACCCTTACAGAAAAGTTACTTGAACTTGATTACATGAACCATGATTCATCTTTCTTTATTTATTTATTTATTTACTGTTTTTTTTTCTACATATTTTCTAGATTTCCATATTTTTTTCCTAAATAGTTAATTTTCTTTTAATATAATTTGTCTTTTTATTTATTTGTGTGGGTTTTTCTACATTATTCCTTAATTTCCACCTTTTTTTCACATGAATCATTTATTTTTCACGAGTATTTTTTCCCCCATATGATTTATTTATTTCCATATGATTTTTATTTATTTTTATTTATTTTTTATACAGATGACTCATTTATTTCTGTATATAATTTCACATGTGAACTGCATGTGAATATTTCTGTATGGGAACGGAGTGTGTTGGACCTTAAATAACACCTCCTACCTCTGAGCCTGTTTACAGCAACAGATCCTACATGGTGACCTGTGTGTCTATTTTGTTGTTATGAGGATGGGCTGTAGCTCACAGAGTTTCCCATAGTGTCTGTGCAGGCTTTTGATTAACACTGACAGGTTCATCTCAGCTCCTGTGGGCATGTTGGCCAAACAGCAAGAATAGAAGCACCGTCATTTTTATTCTCAGCTGTGCAGCTATGAAAATTCACTCGTTCCCTTCAAAATGCAAGCAGGTTTCTGTAACAGTCATTTAGATGCATGGTATCCAGTCTACTTTAAGTGGTTTGCAGGAAAAGCTGTGTGTGTGATGTGTGACCCCATTATTCTAGCATGTGTGGATGATGATGTTCAGCTTGTCAAATCAAGCACTCACTCTGCACACGATGCCGAAAGGCAAATGAACTTAAGTGGACGTAAAATTGCAGAGTGTCTTTGTATTGTGTGGAGATTTAAATGTACTGGTAGTGATACGTTTTCTTGTTCCAAGGAAATTGTGTCTGATGGCTAAGCACCAGAACCTGCTGGCGGATGACTCCACTCTTCACACTGGCCTCCTTCCAATATTGTTTTCAGCATTCAGTCATAGATTTCCATTTATGTCTGGGAAGTGAGTATTACTTGTGTTACAGGAGTGGTGTGTGTACCAGGGTGTTTGGATGAGAGTGGAACCGGGAGTGGATTTTTCAGCAGGACAAACTAGTTAGCATCTTAAAACATTTGCATTGCATTCCTAATAAATGTAACTTATTCATATTATATATACAATTATACAACAAAGTTGCAACATACAATACTAAATCCAACATCAAACCTACAACCAGTTAAAAACATTTACATACCATTAATTCACCAGCTTCAAAGCACAAAACCTATTTTGCAAAGCAAAAGCAGATTTCCAGCGAGCTGAACAATAAATAATAGTATCATCTGCGTAAAAATTAAACCTTGAATTATCAATATTAAAATCAAGACTACATATATATATATATATATATATATATATATATATATATATATATATATATATATATATATATATATATATATATATATATATATATATATATTAGCAGCCCCAACACAGATCCCTGAGGGACTCCTTTAACAACCTCCATAGGATCTGACTGAATACCTTCTATCTGTACACATTGGGTTCTTCCCTTTGAACCACAAAATTAAATTTTCTGGTAGTCCTACACATCTAAGCCTATTTAATAACATGTAATGGTCCACAGTGTCGAAGGCCACTGATAAATCAATAAAAAGACAAGCACAGTGTTGCTCATCATCTACGGATTCCACAATACCATACAAAACTTTTTAAACGGCCGTAGTAGCACTGTACCCTTTACGGAACCCTAATTGGTTAACAGACAGAATATTATGACTGTTTAGGTACCATGTCAATTGTTCACTGACTAAATTTTCCAGAAGTTTCAAGAGAGAAATAAAAGAATACAAAGCTTAGATCTAGATCTATAATTATCCATTAAAGAAGGATCGCCCCCTTTTGATAGAGGAACTACAAATGCTGACTTCCAAATCCGTGGAATTTTATTAGTTAATAAAGAACGATTAAACAAATATGTCAGCGGAGGAGAAATAAAATCAACCGCTAATTTCAAAAACAACGGGGCACTATCAGGGGCAGATCAGGACCTGGCGATTTATTCACATCTATTCACATTTTTAAAGCAGAACAGACGTCGGAGGAAATAATTTGTTCAAAAGTGACCTCTCTTGTCCACAGATTACATTCTGCTTCAAGGAATTCTAAGTTCGAGTTTTTATAATTATATGTTTGAAATAAAGGCCCCGATGCGATAAAATGACTGCTAAAACTATTACGCATTTGCTTTTTATCTACAAATTTAATAGAATCTTTCATTATGCAAGGGGGAAGCTCTATAATGGTTTAAAGGATAAAAGGAAACTGCATCCCAGTGCCTTCTGGGTAAGTTCTACAGCCACACCACAGCAATTTTTCCAATTATTCATTTTTCATTTACACATTACATTTGATCCATTTATAGTTATAATTAATGATTTGGAACATGTGTATCACTTACATTACAGCAGCAAAGTATAAACAGTCCTTCCCTCACCAGCATCTCTTCTCTCTCTCTCTCTGAATAAGACAAGACATTATCCTCAGTCATGAAGATGTTCCAGCATCAGAAAACTTAAAGTTTTACCTCAGCTTTACCTCTGAAGTGCAATGAAATAACGTTTATGGAATTATGCAGTGGCCAAGAAAAGGGTTAGACAAATTGAAGCTATTTTATATTTTAAATTCTTGAACTCATATTCCTGATGAAGCTTTGCACAACCTTGGAATCTCAACCAGCTTCATGAAAGCTTTTCTTAAAATTCCCAAGTAGCTTCTCAGTGTGTTTCCTAAATTGGGGAAATAATTTCATTTTAAGTAAAAGCTACTTATTCAAAATACATTTTCATTCCATAATAAAGTTATACATTCACTGAGCACTTTATTAGGGGCACTGTATTTATAATGAGTAGGGCCTCTCTTTACTGTCAAAATACCCTCAGCTCTTCATGGCATGGATTCCACAAGATGTTGGATGAATTCCTTTGAGATTCTTCTCCATGTTGACATGGTTGCACACAATTCCTGCAGATTTTCAGGTGCACTTTCATGCTGTGAATCTCTCGTTCTACCACATAGTCAATTCAATTCAATTCAATTTTATTTGTATAGCAGTGGACATTGGACATTGTCTCAAAGCAGCTTTACAGAAACATATAAACACAGGATACAGATTTTAAGAGTGTGAATTTATCCCTGTTGAGTGAGCCGGTGGTGACGGTGGTGAGGAAAAACTCCCTAAGATGATATGAGGAAGAAACCTTGAGAGGAAGCAGACTCAGAAGGGAACCCGTCCTCATCTGGGTAACAACGGATAGTGTGAAAGTAAAAGAAAGTTCATTATGGTTTTTATATGAAGTCTGTTTGTTGAACTAGTCCACTGTTAACTACTGGAGACCTGAGTGCAAAATTGTATGTGGTAATTGCAGTCCCAAGGCCATAGTAGCAACCGTAGTCTCAGCAACCACAGCAAGAATGTACCAAAGGTGTTCTAGTGGATTCAGATCCAGTGACTAGGAAGGCCACTGAAGGACACTGAACTCATTGTCATGTTCATGAAACCAGTTTGAGATAACTTTTCACCTGTGACATGGTGCATTATCATGCTAGAAGTAGCCATTAGAAGATGGGTAAATTGGAGCCATGAAAGGATGCGCATAATCAACAACAATACTCAAATAGGCTGTGGCTGTGTGTCAAGAAGACATTCCCCATACCATTACACCACCTCCACCAGCCTGCACTGTTGACACAAGGCAGGTTGGGTCCATGGATTCATGCTGTTGGTTCTGACCCTACCATCTGTGTGCCTCAGCAGAAATCCAGATTCATCAGGTCAGGCTATGATCTTCCAGCCTTCAACTGTCCAGTTTGGGCGAGCCTGTGCCCACTGCAGTCTCAGCTTTCTGTGTCTGGCTGAAAGACGTGGAACCTGATGTGGTCTTCTGCTGCTGTAGCCTATCTGCTTCAAGGTTAGTTTGTCTTTATTGTACTACTCTGTGTAAACTCTAGAGACCTTTTTGTGTGAAAATCCCAGGAGATCAGCAGTTATAGAAATACTCAGACCAGCTCGTTTGGTACGAACAATCATGTCACGGTCAAAATCACTAAGATCACATTTTTCTCACATTCTGATGGTTGATGTGAACATTACCTAAAGCTGCTGACTTGTAGGCTATCTGCATGATTGTATGCATTGCACTGCTGCTAATTAGATAATTGCATGAATGTGTATGTGTACAGCTATTCCTAATAAAGTGTTCAGTAAGTGTGTATGGGCATTAACGTCGGTATTAATGTTTCAGCCATAAACCATTATTAAAATGTCTTTAAGACAGTAAAAAAAATAAACATTGATTATCTTGTGTCTAAGCTTTTAACTGGTAATACAGTGGATACTAACAAACCACAAATGTGCTAAAATTATTAACTGCACCAATGTTTCTTAGCTCAGTGTTTTCATAGCAGACCCTCTCAGTACAACATTACTGTACCAACTCACTGTAAGCTGCTCACTTCTTTCCACTACATTTTTCACCAAATGACTACACAAATTTGCTATTTCTTACCATGTGAAATTTGTCCTACCTAAACTTGCACATGGTCCAAGTTGATATAACGTTTATAAATCGCATAGCAAGCCTTAATAGTCAAATAACAAAAAAAAATGTCTTATAGTACTGACTATATTTTAATACATCCCTTATTTTCACAGTTAATGAGCAGCGCCGTAAGGCTACCTGTAAATTAATAAAGTTATACATTTTTATTCACATTTTGTGCCTGGGTAGATGTTAATTTCAAGCCTTGGTTTTGTTGCTGTACCTTTTATTGATGTGGCATAAATACAGCTACACTGGTTCATTTTTAATCCCAAATGTCCTACTGAGTGCACAAGTAGAGGCTGAATGAGATCCTGCACTGGCTGGTAAGTAGTGATGACCTTGATGCTTGAATTCATCTTGTTATCAAGTGCCACAAACCAGCAGGCTGCTAATTACCGCCTTTAGTCTCTTATTCGGATTAAGTGTGTGTGTGTGTGTGTGTGTGTGTGTGTGTGTGTGTGTGTGTGTGTGTGTGTGTGTGTGTGTGTGTGTGTGTGTGTGTACTCCTCTCACTACTAAGCTGCAGGGAACATCTTTTTCACCTGTGGTGAAAATTATAGAGCAATTCTTGAGTCCTAAGAGGATTTGTACTTTTTCATCCGAATGGTGTACTCCGGAGCGCCTATTGACTGAACGGCAGCAGAATCTTAAACATTATTTGATAAAAAGTCAATCTAGATCTAGTTCTCTAACAGGATTTTACTGTATTTTGCAGTTGTATGTAGTACAGACGTGACGATATACCCGTGTGAGGGTTTACCAAGAGGGCGATTCCACAAAATACATTTTCAACATTAATTCTAAGAAAAGATGCATTTAACCATTCTAAACCATTCTATAGTGTTCTCGGCCAGCGATATCTCGTTTACTACAAGGTTTCTGGCTGCATTGTGCTCTTAAATAAGTAATAAGGTTGAGATTTTAGCATTGTATTAGCAAATGTACAAAATGGGGTTAATTAGCAGTCGTGCTAATGGCATGAAGACATTAAGGACTTTCTAATGACTTACTTGTAGTTCATATTTTGTTAAACTAATAATCACTATGTTTTTATCTGTCATTTTTGTAACAGGGTCGAACATTCCAAGTGACCTCGTCAGCCAATAGCAGAGAAAATACTTTTTTTTTAAAAAAAAAGAATGATGCAACTTACTTTTCTTCTTTGCGAGATCTTCAGGAAATGTGGCTGATTAAACACACACACACACACACACACACACACACACACACACACACACACACACACACACACACACACACACACACACACACACCTCCTGTTGAACATGTGACTTGTGGAATATTCCATATATTTTATAGGTGCAAATGTGCTCATGTTGTGGGACTACAGTTTCATAATCTGTGATGGATGTTTCAAGCATGAGACGTTAAATGGATTGAATTCAAGGTAATGTCTAGTTATTGTATGCTGGGTCTAGCAAATATGCTGTTTTAACTGAAATATGCTAATTGGTTGTTGTGAAAGGCATGCTACATACTGATTTGTAAATGTAATATCGATGAGACACAATGAAAAGGATTTGTAAAACAGGAGACGAGTGGAAATTTAAATAAAAAAAAGAAAAAAAAGGTATTTTGATTGAAGGCTGAACTCCACTGAAACATATTCTGGAAAGTTCTTTCACTAAATGATTGAATTACTATTTAATGTCAGCTATAAATTTATATAAGGAATGAAGCAATGTTCTGTTATACAACTGTTAAATAATTAAAGAACGACATTTCTAGTTATGTTTAATCTTGTGGAACATCCTCAAGACAAGTCTATAAAGTCCCCACACCAGACTCTCTTTTTCTTTTTTTTTTCTCTTGAATTAATAATAATTTTTTGTAAAAGATAAAAACCAGAAGTCCCTAAATTCTCTGTCGGGAAGATATACCGACTGTTACAGCTGACGCTGGAGAATCCTTCCATAAATGTTAAAAACGTCTCCTCACAGAACATTTTGTCTTGTTTTTTTTGTTGTTGTTGTTGTTTTTATCTTTGTTATTAGCCTTAGATTCTATACATCATATTCCAGACAAGTCCCTGTGTATGTTGTTACTATAGAAACGATGACATATTCGAATGAGTGCATTAATATAAATTTGGGATTTGAATTATAGCCAGAGCTGATGTTATAGAAAATGAATCAACACCTTCTGAGCAATCAGAATTGAAAATTCAACATCACTGTGATATAAAAGCAGAGGCATACTGTATATACCGGGTCATATTACATCATACGGTTATCATCTCTTTAATAAATTTTTTTTACAAAATTTTAAATATCAAATACTTCTTCTAAATATAATCCAGTGTGAGATTTGTGTTGTGAGTCTCAGCACTAGGACGCTTCTCTCTCATACATTTCCTTCATTTAGCCCTGGAGCAGAGACATAAGACACACACACACACACACACACACACACACACACACACACACAAACACAAACACACACACACAAGGCATGAAAGTGTTTGGTTTTGCCAGAGGCCTTACACAAGATAAAACGCTGCCTGACTCTCGGAATGGAGAATGGAAATGGCTTGAAGGATGGTGTCTTCTTTATCTTTCCGCCACTTCCTGAGGCTGTCATACCCAGCGGTCATCATTCTTCATCTTATCAACTTTCTTCCTTCTCTTTTCCTCCCTTTACTCGCAATCTCTCATCCACTGAGCGTGTGAAGAATGGAAACATTAGGGTATATGGAACGTGACCACAAAATTATATATCAGGCAAATAAATAATATAATTCTGTTTCATTCTACTGTATTCTATTTTTTCTTCCTTTCTATTCTATTCTATTGTAGCAAACATCTATTCCATCCATCCATCCATTCGTACTTTTTGTTTCTATTCTGCTCTGTTCTATTCTATTTTTTTTGTTGTTTGTTTGTTTTATTAAATCTAATTGTTTATTTATCTACAGTGCTCTGTTCTATTTTGTTTTTTTCTGTCATTTTTTTCTGTTCTTTTTCTGCTCTGTTCTAGCCATATTTTCTCTACTATTTAATTCTATCCTGTTCTCTTCCATTTTATTCTACTGTTCCCTACATATCTTTTGTGAAGGCTAGGCCATTTGTTCTCTGTAGGTTCATTTTTGTTTGTCTATTTTCTCTCTCTCTCTCTCTCTCTCTCTCTCTCTCTCTCTCTCTCTCTCTCTCTCTCTCACCCTAGCATCACAGCCTGCTTACATACCGGCCTTTTATGTCCCACCCCTGAAAACTGATTGGTTGACGTTGGCTATAAAGGCTAGGCCTGCTCCTAGTTTGCTCTGGTTTTTTCCCCTGGGAAGTTGGTATCTAGACGGTTTTGGTGTATCCAGTCAGATCTTGGTATCTTGATTGTAAATAAAATACCAACTTAGTTTTGAATTGCCATTTAGCTCCTCCTTTCTTTGTTGCAACCTGCATAACTAACCCCTAACCCTAACCCTAGGCCTGTCACATTGTTCTATTGTATCCTGTTGTATTCTATTATGTTGACAACTATTTTGTTCTGTTCTATACTGCTCAATTACATGTTTATTTCCCTTTTTTACCTGACCCATTAAAACACGGCCTGCATAACACACACACACACACATTCTGGTTTGAAATTTCCACGCCCATCTGACACATATAAATATAACTGCACTAGCAGGGCTAAGCCTCCTGTCTTTCAAAGAAAGATCATTTGATTAACATCTTTAAATTGGATTATTTTGGACATTTGGGGAAACAAGCACTACAGCACCAAAAATGTCAAATTTACAGAATGGTATGAAGAAGTGAGGCTAAGATTGATTATATTCTCGCCCAGACTGTAGATTCATGCAGCCTGTCAGTAACAGTCACGTCATGTAATTACACAGAGTGACACGCCCACTAAATCCGATCTCCATTTAGACTGTTGTGATTTATTCCATCCCACTGACAAATCATCGTCAGCAGGGATTGAGAAGGTGATGAAGGAACCTTAATGAACATGAACGAGGTGGATTATTTACTTTATTATATTACACAAGAGGATTTTGATTTGATAGAAAAGGTTACAGGAAGGAAACACGGGATGAACCCGGGACTTCCATCCATCCATTTTCTATACCGATTATCCTATACAGGGTCACGGGAGAGAGAGAATGGAGCCTCTCTCAGGGGACTTGGGGCACAAGGCGGGGGACACCCTGGACGGGGTGCCAAACCATTGTAGGGCACAATCACACACACTCACACACTCATTCACACACTACGGACAATTTGGAAATACCAATCAGTCTACAACGCATGTCTTTGGACTGGAGGAGGAAACCGGAATACCCGGAGGAAACCCTAGAAGCACAGGGAATACATATAAGCTCCACACTTAGAGGGCAGAAGTGTGTGTGTGTGTGTGTGTGTGTGTGTGTGTGTGTGTAATAGTTTGCCTGACATCATTCTTATTATTTTATCGACGAGACCGTGTGATATATGATATCGCTCAACCCCAAGACTTTTTGTGGTGAGCTATTGATAGACATTAGATTTTAGCCTAACATTTAATAAAATAATCAAATCCAAAGTCTGAATCCAGGCCCAGTGTTATTAATCCAATATTCAATAAATAAATAAAGAACACAACTTTGAACTGAACTGTCTAAGTGCATAGCTGCAAAATTAGTAAAGGACGTTCTTGTAAAGTCTTAGCAGTTAGTATTAGGTGTTAAGAGGACACAATGAGTGTTAAATCTGATGCCAATTTTTTTTTTTTTCAGTTTTCCAATACATTACACGTTTATACAAGCAGCTACATCGAAAAATATTTACATTTCTTTATATTTAACCTTTAAGTTAACTAGAACAAATTCATATTTTTTTAATGGCGGTCTGGCAAGCAGCAAATCTACTTGAAGGGGATAGAAACACAAACTGGAACAGTTGGAGGGGGGAGAAAAATACAACAAAAGCTGAGTAACAGACAAAAACAAAGGCACCATAACACAAGATGGAGACACACAAATAAAAAATTTATAAAGGAGCTCATTTAGAGCTTCATAAAATTGTAAACATTATTGATTAATAAGTATAACAGCGTAAAGTCTTTGATAAATAATGAAAAATAGCTGTTGGTTCTCAACTTTAAGTGTGTGTGTGTGTGTGTGTGTGTGTGTGTGTGTGTGTGTGTGTGTGAGTGTGTGTGTGTGAGTGTGTAGGAAAATAAGAGACACTTTCTAGATTTCACAATGTCCTTTATGGCCTCAGTTTCTTTTTATTTATTTATTTATTTATTTTCTCTTTTTATTGCCCACCGTTGTTTTGTCTATTTTTGAGACAGCTCCACAAGGGGTACAAGGTCGATTTCAAACGAAGAATCAGCTCTGGGATTTTTTTCCATGTTGTTGTGGTTGATGCTTATCATTTATTTATATATTTGTCTGTTTTCTTGTTTTCTGTGTGAAAGAAGTCTCAGCGCTGGATTTATCTGTCTACTCTTCCTGAGAGACCATGCTGGGTCAAGGCATGTCTCCCTTTTTCGTATTAGTGTGCGTGCCGTTGTATGTGTGTGGTTGAGGAAGGTGTGTGTATGTGTGTGTGTGTCAGTAAAGGGGTTTCCGTCCACCTGTGTTTATGCAAATGAAAAAAAAAGAAAGTCTAAATCTCTACAGAGTGGCTGAGGTGATAAAAGTGACCCATCATCTAAATATATTTCCTCAAGTGATATTTTTGTGTTTTTACAGTTTTACAGCTCTTGATTAATGTTGCTTGTTGAACTCTATTCAGGGACATTATGTAGCTGTGTGCAACTGAGCTCCACTTTCATAAAACCAGTGAAAGTGGAGGAGGAGGGGTTAATGAGGAGGTTAATGCATGTGTATATACTTAAGAGCCATTCTGTGTGACACATTTATCATGATGAAATCATTAGCACTAATGGATATAGCACATAGATCCAGATCATTCCATACCGAGATGCAGTGAGGCTGGAGGACAGGTGTTAAGCTTCTTCCAGGCCTTTCATACAACCAAGTGCACATTACCGTGATTCAACAAAAACAAAGAAAACCAAGCATGCTGCGTATTTTGGGTTATAGTCAATCATTTTTGAGAGGCAAGCTGCTGAACTGACACACTCAAACTGGGACAAAAAAAAAGTGATGGAGTGATGCAGAAGTGTAAAATGTTCTGATATTTGGAGCAACAAAAGAAAGAAAGAATGAAAGAATTAATGAAAGGAAAGTAAGAAAAACAGCGCTGGATCGACACAGAAGTGTAATGTGTTCTGATATTTGGAGCAAAGAAAGAAAGGAAGAAAGAATGAAAGGAAAGAAAGAAAAACAGCGCTGGATCGACGCATAAGTGTAATGTGTTCTGGATATTTGGATCAAAGAAAGAAGGGAAGAAAAAGAAAGAAAGAAAGAAAAACAGCTCTGAATCGACACAGAAGTGTAATGTGTTCTGGATATTTGGAGCAAAGAAGGAAATGAAGAAAGGAAGGAAGAAAAAAAGACAGAAAGGAAGGGGGAAAGAGGAGAAAGAATGAAAGGAAAGAAAGAAGGAATATATTTTTATTATTTTACTGCTATACTGTATATTTATTATTTCTTTTATTTTATTTTTATACTTAGCTGCTGCACTGATGCTCAAACTGGGACAAAAAATTGCTGGAGTGATGCAGAAGTGTAATGTGTTCTGGATATTTGGAGCAAAGAAAGAAAGAAAGAAAGAAAGACAGGAAGAAAGAAAGAAAGAAAGAAAGAAAGAAAGAAAGAAAGAAAGAAAGAAAGAAAGAAAGACAGGAGGGAAGGGGGAAGGAAGAGAAAGAATGGAAGAAAAGAAAGAAGGAATATATTTTAATTATTTTACTACTGTATATTTATTATTAATTTTTATTTATATACTTATTTACAAGCATAAATTATGATTTGTTTCAATTTACCTTGTTTACATTTTCTGTTTCGATATCACTGACTAAATGGAAAGCTTTTCATGTGTGTTTTTACACCTGCGTCTTCCCACACAGCCCTCACCAAATGGTTTGTTTTTTGCTTAATTCCATGGAACCGAATCAAACCGAAACCACGAACGACCCATAAACATCTATTTCCTTTATTCATACTCCATAAATAGAATAATAGCTGAGAAGTTGCTGAAGTATTACGCAATGCTGTGAAAAATCCTATTTCATATATAGGTTTGTCTTAAAATCATTGCATTGTTCACCATGAAAAATGACCAAACATCTGAGGGCATCTGAGTTCCTGTGGAGATACAGTGAGATCTTTCTGTTAGCAGCTTAGCGTATTATCTTGTATGAAACACTGTGTTTGGATGGTACATTTTCGATTACACCACCATTTTTTATGACAGTAACTGATGGACAAACCTTAGCTTTACAAGGACACGTACGTTTGAATGCTGTTCATAGATTTCAGTTCAGCATTCAATACAATCATTCCTCAGCACCTGACTGGAAAGCTGAGCCTCCCTCTGCAACTGGATCCTAGACTTCCTAACTGGGAGCAGCATCTCCAGCACCACCACATTGAGCACTCTGGCCCCCAGGGCTGTGCTCAGTCCACTGCTGTTCACTCTGCTAACTCACGGCTCGTACCACATCATCATGTTTGCCAATGACATGACGGTGGTGGGTCTCATCAGCAAGAACGACGAGTCAGCATACAGAGAGGAGGTGCAGCAGCTAACAGCCTGGTGCAGAGCCAACAACCTCTCCCTGAATGTGGACCAAAAAAAAGTGATAGTTGTTGACTTCAGGAGAACACGACGCACCCACACCCCGCTGAGAGTGAACATAGGCGGCTCCTCCGTGGAGATCGTCAAGAGCACCAAATTGCTTGGTGTTCACTTGGCCAGAGAGCCTCACCTGCTCCCTCAACACCAGTTCCATAACCAAGAAAGCCCAGCAGCATCTCTCCTTTCAGCAAAGTCTGAGAATAATCCATCTTTCACCCGCCCATCCTTATCACATACAGAAGGACTATTGAGAGCATCCTGAGCAGCTGCATCACTGTCTGGTTCGGAAATTGCACCATTTCAGATTGCAAGACCCTGCAGCGGATAGTGAGGACAGATAAGAAAATCATCACGCTCTCTCTTCCCTGCATCACAGACATTTACACCACGTGCTGCATCAGCAAAGCCACCAGCATTGTGGATGACCCCACACACCCCTCACACAAACTCTTCCTCCTCCTACCATCTGCCAAAAGGTACCGAAGCATTCACGGCCAGACTGTGTAACAGCTTCTTCCTCTAAGCCATCAGATTCCTCAATACTGAGAGACTGGACTGACACCAACCCACACACACACAAATGCACCCACCCACACACACACACACACACACACAAAACTGAACACCATTCCACTCCCTTTGCAATTTTTGCACATTCTTTCTTAAATTGCTTAAAGCAAAATACTGTATTGACCACATGCATTTTTACTGCTAACTTATATTTTATGTTTACATTTACAGCATTTATTATCCATCCATCCATCCATCCATCCATCCATTTTCTGTACATCTTATCCTACAGGAAGCCTTGCAGGAAGCCTAGAGCGTAAACCAATGGGCACGAGGCGGGGGACACCCTGGACAGGGTACCAACCCATTGCAGGGCACAATCACACACCCATTCACACACTACAGACAATTTAAAGATGCCAATCAGCCTACAATGCATGTTTATAGACTGGGGGAGGAAACCGAAGTACCCGGATCACAGAGAGAACATACACAAGGCGGAGACAGGATTCGAACCCCAACCATCATGCCCCCCAGCATATTTAATTACATTATAATAACTTTTTGTACTTCCATTTTTTGCAGTTCCATACTAGAACTGTGTACTGGTCGACGCTGCACAGTCCATTACTGTGCCTATTGTCCTGTTTTAGAAATGAGTGTACCGTCTTGTGCTGTTTGCACACATGCACTTTACGTGCTCCTGTGTAGGGAGCGCTGTGTTGTTTTATGTAGCATAACGTTGTTTCGTTTCACTGTGTACTTTACCAGCTGTATATGGTTGAAATGACAATAAAGCCACTTGACCTGATTATTGCTGTGCTAGGCTTTTGTAATACCCGGACCTTGGAAACACACACACACACACACACACACACACACACACACACTGCAGAGTCAGCACCAAATAGCAGGGCTTTTAAACCGTGTGGCAGAGTGCGCTGGTAATTTCCATAAATACACCTGACTTTGCCCTTTTTGAGTATTAGAGGAATTTTCACTGTCTTTTTTCTTATTAATGTTTCTCTCCCAGAAATGCTAACATATACACAAACACAGCATTTAAAGTTCATTTCCATTTCATCTCCTCCCACCCTGTATCACAAGCAGGAATCGTAAATATATTACATCAGTGCTGCTGCTGAAGAGCAGGAAAAAAATTTTTTAAAGCAGTAGCTGGGAAGATTAACAGGAATGTGTCATCTATTTTATGTCTTCATGAATTAAAAGGGGAAAAAACAAACACCTTACTTTTTACACCTTACTCAGGCTAAGTAATCAACCTGATCTTACGCAAATTAGAAATACAAAATTATAACTTGATTTTTTTTTTTTTAAGTTTCTCATTGTGTAAGCTTTTCTTGTTGGTAGTTTTTTTGTGTACTTTTTCATTTTAGCAATTCTTACTGTGAAATTTTTAGTGTTTCTTATTGTATAACACAGTTTCTTATTGTATAACACATTTGAGATGTTTCTTATTGTGTAGCTTTTCATTTTAGCAGTTTCTTATTGTGTAATGCTTTCTTTTCAGGTTTCTTATTGTGTAACCTTTAACTTTAACAATTTCTAATTGTGTAGCTTTTCATTTTAGCAGTTTCATATTGTGTAATCTTCAGTTTTAGATTTTGCTTATTGTGATTTTTTTTATTATTATTATTATTTAGCAGTTTCTTGTTGTTTAACTTTTCATTTTAACAGTTTCTTACTGTATAACTTTAAACTCAAGCCCCATCATGTAATTAATATCACAAGTACAAACCATAATTAATCTTCTCCATCTTCTATACCATCTTATATATCCTTCCTGCAGGGTCACGGGAAACCTGGAACCTATCCCAGGGAGCATCGGGCACACCCCGGGTACACCCTGGACAGGGTGCCAATCCATCGCAGGACACACAATCACATACCCATTCATTCACTGCGGACACTTTGGACACGCCAATCAGCCTACCATGCATGTGTTTGGACTGGGGGGAGGAAACCGGAGAACCCGGAGGGAACCCCCGCAGCACGGGGAGAACATGCAAACTCCACACACACAGGGCCACGGTGGGAATCGAACCCCCGACCCTGTTAGTTACTGTAGAAAGTAGAGTAACTGAAAGTAACTGAATATGAATACATTATTCAGAATGAACAGATAATGTGTACTAAACAGCTACAAATACAGATGTACTGTATAAATGAATATGAGACACATTGTTCTCTGCTGAATTTGTCAGCAGTTAGACAGTTGTAGCAGAGCTCCAGATCCAATACAGATTTGCACTGGCCTTGACCTTCTGTGTGAGATGTGAATGTCTGTTGCTTTTGTCAGTGGCAGGGAAGTTTGCTCTGCTCTTTTACTTGTTTGTGCCGTTTGGTGCTACCGCTCTGAGCGTTCTCAGGGCTGCTCGACCCTCTGTGCTGCAATGTACCTGTGCTAGATTTGTGTGGCACTTGTACAAATATCATTTCAGTTTAATATTTCCTTTTTAAAACATCCCTCTGTCTTCTCAGTAGAGCTGGCATTTCATGCTGACGCCATGAACCGGGGTCTCCAAGAACATTTTTTTTATTAACGTGTATATTCCTTATGCATGTCCTTTTGTTCTTGTTGTTCTTCATTATTAAATGAAAATATTACTGCAAAATCATAAAGAACTAACATTCATTTGTTGTGTTAATGAAAAATTACTTATTTTCCCAGCAGCCTTGTTTTTTTTTTGTTTTTCCAGTGTTTTTTTTTTTTTTTTTTCAAGTTTCTTGAGGCATAGCAGTAAGGTTAAACTTTTCGGTTTAGGTCACGCCCACTTCCGGTACAAATCTGAATACAGAAACAGATATTTGCAGCTCTAAACTGATACAGATCCCTAGTATAAAGCTACACTATACTCCCATTGGACTGTATAAGCTACAGGTCCGTTCGTATCAGATCAATTCCAATCTGGTTTCTGAACATGCAAAATCATGCAAAAACTATATTGAAATTCTAACCAAAGAAAGCAATTGTTCTGGATTTCCCCAGTTTGTAAATTTCCCTACAATTGCTCAAATTTCTAGAAATGTGTTGAAAAATGCTCATGCTGTGGATTGAACCTAAATTCAGTCGGTCCTGGATTTTACCATCGCAGTAATTAACACAAAATCAAGCAAACTCCACCATATTCGAAGGAGCTTACAATTTTTCAAAATTACCACAGATTTTCCACAGATTTGGGCCAAAACACACATTCAACTAAAGTCCTCTTCAATTCATGTGCATCAAATATGAGTACAGCAAAAAGGTCTCATTTACCATCAAACATCACTGCGAAACACCATGCAGAACAATTTTGTGCAATTGCGATTTCACCAATTCAAGTAGTTTTCCACACAAAAATCACAGAAAAAAAAAAAAACCCTCCGCAAATTGCATCGCAAATTTTTTTTAAAAACCCACAAAAAAATGAAGCATTTTTGTCCGCAACAATCACAGAAAAACTCAGTGGACTGGAAGCTATTCTGATTCACCGAGGACAAGTTCACTCTGCATGATATGCATCGACTCATTGATGAACCACGCTGAAATCCACGCTGAATGACTTGCACATTAATATTCCTGATTAACATACGAGTCCAAAATGTATATTGTAAAATAGGCTATGCTTTTTTTTCACTATTTTCATTTTGTTTAATGGTTTTTTACAAGAAGATACTGTAGGTACAGCCTTGTACAATAGATTACGTTTAATTTTTCGATGTTTGTCAAAACAATGTAGAAATACAGTTTTTAATCTTTTATCATCATACGTGTTCTTTAAAAATGGCAAATTTAAAGACGTAACATCATTTAACAATATTGCCTAATTAATGCCATTGCATCGCTGCTTATATCGTTTATATCATTTAATACTGCACTATTTTGATGTTGGGTTGTAAATTTAACATACCATGAGTTTTTTTCCCCCCATTGTGCTAAATGCTAATTGCATTAGACTTGTATATATTTGTCAATGAGCATATCAATAATAGGACTTCAGATTTTAAAAAAGTTCAAAGGTTTAGTCAAGGTCACCGAAGTTATATCAGAGAAATGCTTTTCAAGGCATTTGAACGTTCATATTTTGTTCTGGAAGCAGATCTCATTAAGATTATGGATCACATTAAGACCTTTTAAAAAATAATAATAAACAATAACTATTTTACACCCAAAATGTCACTTACGCACCTCTGCTTCCGAGCTCTTATGCTATAAATTGGCACATTTGATTAATCTGTAAACAAACTGCCTTTAATGCCTTAATGTAATGTATCAATTAATAGATTATATAAATTAATTAACTGAACAAACAACATTTTCTTTATAACAAACTGTCTGGTGGAGAAGAGAAACTAATTATATACGCAGCAGCAATAATTGTATGATTGTAATTACCAACCATTTATTTTCCTTTCTTTGCCAGAACCAATAAGCGCTTTAATCAAACCCATTATCAGGGGAGCGTTTTATTGCTGTGCTATTTCTTTTGGATTGTGGATCAAATAGTCAAAGCTGAAATGGTCCTGTGGAGAGTAGATATGATGGAACACAATTAACAACTGCGACAATAAAACACATCATTCTGCACACATTTACTGGGGTCTATATGAATTTTAGAGTGATCAATGATATGAAGCGTTTATATTAATGAGCAATTTATTCTAGTTTGCGAGTTAATTGATCCAACTGATGATTGTTGAAACAATATTCCATCGTTGTGTATTGAGTCTGGGTTCATGCGTATTGACTGTAACACATAGAGGACTGTAATTATCAACACAATATCAGGGATTAGTCAGTAGGACATGACTACAGTTCGAATTGTGTGTATTTGTTTCTGATGTTAAATATTTGTGCATGGAGTTCCCATGTTCTCCCTGTGCGTCGGGGGTACTCCGGTTTCCTCCCCTAGTCCAAAGCCATGTATTGTAGGCTGATTTCCAAATTGTCTGTAGTGTGTGAATGGGTGTGTGATTGTGCCCTGTGATGGATGAGTTGTCACGCCGTCCAGGACGTCCCCTGCTTTGTGCCCCAAGTTCCCTGGGATAGACTCCAGGTTCAACCGTGACCCTTTGTAGGATAAGCGGTACATAAAATGAAGTGTCAGTTTCATATAACTATTTCTTCAACAGCTAAATCATGAATCCTTAATCGTGCCACAGTGCTGCTGTATTCTCAAACCTGATTGGTCAAAAGGTTTTCATTCATTTTCTATGATTGTGTGATGAAGAAAGTAGTTCCAGCTGCGAGGCAAAGCATATAAACAGATTTGTTGTGTTCGGTTTATAATTATCGATTGGTGAAGGTTTGGTGAGGAGACGTTTATTTAACGTTTATGGAAAGAGTCTCCAGTGTCAAAAAAAAAAAAAAGAAGGTAAAGCTGTAGTTTTAAGTTTTCCGATACGGGAAAGTTTTCAGGATGGAAGGCTTTCTGGTTTCTCCTTGCTGTAACATGACTATATGTATTTCTTTGACTTATTAACTACAAAAGAGAGACAGAGAGAGAATGAGAGAGAGAATGAGAGAGAGAGAGAGAGAGAGAGAGAGAGAGAGAAGGAAAGGCTGGTGAAAGAATTACAGTTTATTGCTGTTATAATGCAAGTGATAGTAGGAACTAATTTGTTTTGCAGACAACCCACAACATGAAATGTAACTATAAATGGATTTTTTTTTTTAAAACATGACGTGTCATTATTAAAAAGAACTTACCAAATTTCTGTGATATAAGAGGAATAAAACATTTCCGGACTTCACACTTATGCTGTTGTAGGAAAACAATTAACTTCTGGGTGGTAACACTACGCCTTGTGTCGTTGATTACTTTTCTATTACAGCACACCCCATGCAGTTTTATTCCTCAGGTAAAAAAAAAAAAACCATTTCATTTACATCAAAGGAAAAAGAACTGTTGAACTACCTTGTAAATGCGCCCAGGCTTTTTGGGCCTTCTGTGCACAGCATCCAGCATGCATTATTAACATCTGTAACAGCTGGAGAAATAAAGGTCTTGTGTTAGTGATGCAATGTTAATAAGAAAGTTTCGAGGCCTGAGGAAAGACATCTACCATCATGGAATTTTATTACACCTGGTGTGTTTCTGTGGCTCTGGAGATTAGACGAGGTTTGGGTGAGATCTAGAGGGCTGATTTAGTGCAGAAGTGAGTATACGTCTCTGGCCCAGGGGCTCTAAGTCTCTCGCCTCCACCGGTCCAGGATAACTGTGAGGATTTATGAGCACAGCAAGCTGTCCACTGGAGCTTTCTTTAATAATTAGATGAGCTTGAGGGCCGAAGCCACCTCGTCCTCTCTCGCTCTTATCGGCTCATGGGCCTTGGGGCCTGGTGATAGGACAGAGCCGCATGTTCCTTTACAATGTTGTTCCGTTCCCTGTGGACGGATTTTCCATCATGCTCTAATAGTAAGTGTGCCTGCTAGTATTATAATAGTCAAACAGAACTGTGGCATCTTTTTAGACCCTTCTGACAGCTCAGTTAACACAGCAAACACTTTTTACCCTTTATGTTCTGCTTGGAATCGCGTTTTTCCTCAAAGTGGAACAATATATTATGATATTAAATAATAAATTGCATTTATTTTTTTTCCAACATGAAACTTAGAAGCAGAGAGGCTGGTGAGTGAATAATTGTCTGTAGCTGCAAAGTGATAACAGGAAGTAAGTTCAAATGTATGATGCGTCTAATATGTTTGTCACGGGTCAGAGAAGGAACTCTGAACTACAGTTCCCAGCAGCCACTGCACCTTACTACATCACAGTCACATGACCACCTGCACCTGAATCCCATTCTTGTTAACGAGCACTCATGTGTCTATAGCCACAGTTTGCACTGCGCTCCTTATCTTACGTCTGTCTTTCTTTGCCATAGTGTTTTGTCACGAGATCTTAGTGTTTTTTGTGTTTTTGTTTTGGTCTTTATTAAACTTATTATCTACACTTGCATCCGTCTCCAAATTGTGACAATGATAATACGTTTGAATTAGTAATAACTGGCAAATTGCTGTGATGTTTGAAGAATAAAACACCTCGAGACATGCTGTTCTAGGAAAATAATCAGCTTTGAGGTGATAACAGTAACTCTAATTCACGTTGGGCCGCTTGACAGCATCATTGATTGTTTTCCTATGACAGCATGCCCTGTCAAGTTTTATTCCTTCCTTATAGTACACATAGTAAGGGGCAGTGGTGGCTTGACAGTTAAGGCTCTGGGTTACTGATTGGAAGGTCAGGGGTTCATGCCCCAACACTGCCAAGCTGCCACTGACTACGTTTACATGGACAGCATTAATCTAATTATTGACCTTAATCTGAGTAAGATATTAAGGTGTTTACACTTTTAGAATACTCGCTTTTAGAATACTCCAGTCATGTACCCGTTTTACATGTTTTAGAACATAATCAGATTAACAGCCCAGATCATTACGTCACCACTCCATGCCGTACGACGTTCCTCCAGAATTTCACATAGTAACATACAGTTTGTCTTCAGTATGGTACAGTATACAGTTTTAGGTGTTTTTATTTAATTTTTTACGAATGCTTTAAGTTAATTATTTGTCATGCTGTACATGCAAATAGACAACTACTTGAAGCCGTATAGACAACTGCCTGAAGCCGTGGGTGTGTCCCAAATCGCGTAGTTACCGTCTATATAGTAGCCGAGATACATGTATTTTTCCCCACTACAGGCCTATGGTAGGAAAGTATGCGATTTGGGACGCAGCCGAACTCTCTTGTTCGTCGTAAAACGTTTGCGCTGCCGTGTGTTATCGTATCCTGTCGCAAAATGCGGTGAACCTACTCTGCTCCAGGGCCGCTGTATCATGGCTGACCCCGCACTCTGACCCCAACTTCCTAACATCCTGGGGTATGCGAAGAAAAGAATTTCACTATGCTGTAATGTATATGTGACCAATAAAGACTCATTATCGTTATAGAGTTGTACCAGGTCAATTCACACCATAGACTCTTTCTCCACCTGTACATGGATTTCATGTACATGGTTACATGTACATGGATTTCTTTTAAGATAGAGTCTGAATTGTCCACAATCATTTATGAACCTGTTACATCCACTGTGAATAAAGCTGTGAAAAATGGGAGTGACTGTTCATCAGGTACTGTGTGTGCACAATATTATGTCCTATTGATCCCAGGGGGTTTATCTATTACCATAGCTAAGTGCTTTCCAATGCTTTGTCGGTCACTTTATTGAGTAGCATCTGATTTGATGGTGTATAGCAATGAAGTAAAAAAAAAAAGATGTTCATTACTGTAGGTAAGTATGTATGGGAGTGTTATAAAAGGGAAATGGTTGCTTTTAAGATGATCATTTTGCCAGACACGTTTGTATCTACTGTATCAACCATTTCCCAACTGGCACACTCTCATTTCACCATGAAACTCTCAAGCACTTTTTCTTAGTTACTAACTGCTGATTTTATTTCTGAAAAATGTATTGAAAAGATGACAAAATAAGCTTCAGGTCCATATCAGTGGTTGAGTTTGAGTTGAATCTTTTTAAAATAAAAGTCGTCAAATGGGTTTCTACTAGCTTCTCTGCACCCAGAGGTTTATCTTTACCAGGGATGTAACACAGTTCCACTATCTGTATCTGTATCTGTATCTGTTTACATTTACATTTATTCATTCAGCAGACGCTTTTATCCAAAGCAACTTACAAATGTTTAGTGCTCCACATATCCGTGCCTGTATTTGGATTTAAACCTGACATGGGCATGGCCTAAACAAGAAGAGTTTATTTTTAATTGAATATGAACACAATCACTATGGCACCAGAAACGCTTGGAAAACACTCTCAGCATGGTGTGTGAGTTCTGGCTCTGACAGTTCCTCAACCTCAGCTACATCACTCGAGTTCATAACAGGTCTCAACTAAATATGTACGCAGATGTTTTTTTTTGGGGGGGGGGTTTATCCCACTTGAACAATTATAATTATAAATTTTGTTTGTACCTGCTGCAATATTTTCCAGTTAAGTTAGTTGGATGTCCGTCCATCCATCCATCTATCCATCTTCTACCGCTTACTCCTTTTCAGGCTCACGGGGAACCTGGAGCCTATCCCAGGGAGCATCGGGCACAAGGCGGGGTACACCCTGGACAGGGTGCCAGTAGTTAGTTGGATGTATTTCACAAAATATAAACAAACTAATAGCCTAATATAGAAACCCTGATCATGCAGTTACTACATTTACGTTACATTTATTCATTCAGCAGACACTTTTATCCAAGGCGACTTAGCGGAGAACAATACAAGCCATTTTTTGAAGATAGTGACAGATTCTGCGGTCCGGATTAAGGTTGGAAATTCATTCCACCACTGAGGAACAGTCAGTGTGAAGGTTCTGGAAAGGGACCTCATGCCTCGCTGAGTAGGCACTACCAGGCGTCGGTCATTAACTGATCGCACGTTGCATGAGGGAACATAAACTTCAAGGAGAGTGTTGAGGTAGGAGGGTGCTCTTCCAAACAAGGTCTTGTATGTGAGCATCAGGGCCTTAAATTTGATGCGGGTGGCTACAGGAAGCCATTGGAGGGAGATGAAGAGGGCTGAGACATGGGTTCTTTTGGACTGGTTGAAAACAAGGCGTGCTTTCATTCTGCATTCTGAATCATCTGAAGGGGTTTGATGGAGCTGGCTGGGAGACCCGGGAGTACTATCCATCCATCCATTTTCAATACTGCTTATCCTAAATTGGGTTGAAGGGGAGCCTGTAGACTATCCCAGGGAACTCAGGGCACAAGGCGAGGGAAACCCTGGATGAGGTGCCAACCCATCACAGGGCACAATCACAAACACATTCATACACCCATCCAAACACTACAGACAATTTAGAGATGCCAATCATCTGACAACACATGTCTTTGAACTGGGGGAGGAAACCGGAGTACCCTGAGGAAACCCCCAAATCACAGGGAGAACATACAAAATCCACGTACCAAGGGCGGAGGTGGGATTCGAACTGCCAACCCAAGAGGTACAAGGCAAACATGTGCTTTTAACAATGGTTATAAAAATATATATTATATAATATAAAATATAAATTTATAAATAAAAAATTTTTAAATATATATAAAACTATGTAAAATATCAAATTCTAAGTTAAATGTATCCCTCTGAGCAAGCCAGATGGGACTTAAGTTAGATAGTTACTAAAGGTGAATGAATGAATATTGTAAATACAGGTTAATGAACGTGGTCCTCATTTGACCCACAAGCTTCATATCTAACCACTCGCTCACGGCCTGCTCATGCAGCCATTTTAATTTTTCTCTTAGGATCGCAGTCTCAATGTAATCGTGCATCTCCTATTTGTGTCTGCATTTGTCCCAGCTCCAAAAACCATGCCAGTGGGGCATATTGTTCATTTCTAAATAATGTATTCATATTTGGTTACATATTGTTTACTTTGTGTTGTTTTGTCTCTGTATCCCAGGACTGGGGCAACAACTATGAAGCTGACAAACTGTCCGTTTTCATTTAAAACAGTTGCATCTCAGATCTCAGAGGGTTAACCACAAAATAGACAAATCAATGATGAGCTTCAGGAACAAACTGTCTAGATTGAAATCCAATAAATAGTACATAAAAAGTCTGTGGACCTCAGAGACAAAGACTTATGGACAGATGAGACCAGATCAAAGCACCAGGAAAAGAGAAAAGTGTGGACCTCATGATCCAAAGACAGTCCTTTAATTTGTGAAACATGACCATGTTAGCAATCCAACATGATCCTGAACTGGTACATCAGTAGAAACTGGTACTTTGGTAGATTTGAATAAATTCAAATAAAAAGAATTCAGGTTTTGATTTCATATCATATTTGTCTTGCTTCAAATCACTCAGTCGGAGAACATAATTAGAGTTCTGTAATTGAATTTCTTTGAGGATGTTGAACGAGAGCACATTACATTTTGTTAATGGAATAAAATGCTCTAAAACACAGTATTTCATTCATTCAGATTCAGTAGATAGTTTATGCTCATCTCGCACCTCCAGGGATGGGGGTTCGAATCCTGCCTCCGCCCTGTGTGTGTGGAGTTTGCATGTTCTCCCTGTGCTTTGGGGGTTTCCTCAGGGTACTCTGGTACTCCCAGTCCAAAGACACGTTGTAGGATGATTCTCCAAATTGTCCATAGTGTATGAATGGGTGTGTGTGTGTGTGTGTGTGTGTGTGTGTGTGTGTGTGTGTGTGTGTGTGTGTGCGAACATGCCCTGTGATAGTACCCTGTCCGTGGAGAGCCCAGTCTTGTGCCCCGAGTCCCCTGGTATAGGCTCCAGGCTCAACACGACACTGTGTAGAATAAATGATACAGAAAATGTAGATGGATGGTTTATGCTCATCAAGGTTATGTAAAGAACATTGGGCATGAGGTGAGAATACACCCTCAATGGGATACCAATCCATCCCAGAACATCATAAACACACATGTGCACACAATTTCGCATAGCCAGTCCAACTACTAGTATGTTATTGGTAGGAGACGTGAAAAAACCCACATGAACACAGGGGGAACATGAGAATCTCCACATAGATCGTCATCTGACAATCAAACTGTAGAGCCTGAACCCTCAACAGTACCTGCTGTGTTACCCTATATTATTTTATCCAAAATCCAATTGTAGCTATTCATAAATTTAGACCATATAGACCTCAAATTCTGATATTCAGACAGTGTGGTTAAAAAAAAAATCTGATATCACAATAACTCATCAAATGTTATTCTACGTATACTTGTATAAATCGTATAGATTACCAGAAAGTATTTTGAAACATAATAGCTTACAGTAAAAAAAAAAAAAAAAAGTAAAAAAAAAAGTAAAAATCAAAGAAAGGTGTGAAAACACTAAGGGCTGTAGAATAATTCTCAGGTGCCCTGCTTTACTAAGATCACAAAGTGAGAGTGCAACCTGAGAGTGTGCCATGTTGTAGGTGAATTGTGTAAATGCACACTGTGTTAATGTGTAAATGATGAGGACATGATATTTCTTGCATCTGTTAATCATCTTGAAAGCTCTGGCAAGTTTGGATCTCAAAGTGACAAACCGAAAACGTGTAATTTTTGATTACAGGAAGTAAGGCAAGTCGACCTATCATGTTCAGAATTTTACATGAACACAATATATTAGAAAAGACGTGTGTGTGTGTTCTGTTCATTAACAAAATGTGACTGAAAACAGATGTGAATGTGCAGCAACCAGGTGCTAACTGTCTTTGCAACTGTAATACCTGTCTTTCGATTGTACTAATTTGAACAAACAAGTGACGTACCGTCTTAATAAATTACACTGCTGTTGCTAAATTATCAGGCAGAAATGCCTCAAATTGCACATTCAGTAAGGCAAGCTTGTGAACGATTCAGTCCTGTGTAGCTATCAAAACTACCCTAGCAGTTTCTCAATCCGTATAGTTTACTAATTTGTTGTTTATAATGCTATGTTTAAAAAAGATATATTTCCTCGTAAGCAAAGTACTGAAAATTGTACGTTGCCTGGTTATCACATCATGATGTTTTCATATTGCTTCATTCCGATTCAGCTTGGACTACAGCTGTGAGTGAACGACACAGGTATAACAGCGCAACTAAACCCCTAAACCGTGCAAGACGATCCTCAGAACTTTCTAGAGGTTTTAAAAAAGATGGAATTGGAAAACTTCAAAATGGCTAAAACCCCAGATGGGAGTATTAAAGACTGTCAGTCAAACATGAAGACTTGAGCTGGTGGTTGTGAGTTTCCAAGTGGTGCCTTATAAACACCAAAACCCACATCATCCATTGGTGATAGCACTTGTGTGTGGAAATTTTTCCTCTTACTGTCACTCAGAAATTCTTCCCACTCTCTGATATCTCTCTCACCACCTTGCCAGCTGCATACAGAGGCAGATAAAGAGAATGGGGAAAGCTGGGGGTGTGGATTTAATTTTATATTAGTTAATAAAGGCATATCACTGTCTTCTCACTCACACGCTTCCTCTCAATGGATGTGCTTCCTGATTCTGCTATCTAACACTTGCTTTATTAGCAAAACACAGACATTGGCACTCCAGCGATCCTCTAACAGGTTTCCTGTGTGCTATCCAGTCAGGTCCTATTCTTGTATTTCTTCACGGCTGCTAATTAGAACGTGTGCATCGAGATGAGGAGGTGTGCTGGTATATCCTCAAAAGTGTTTCTGATGTTTTCTGTGCACTTAGTTTCTCTATGATCAGTTGTCACAGGCTAATTGCTTTGCTCATGTTGATTCTTTGACTAATCTAGAAAAGACATAGCTGTCAAGACAATCACATCTAGTCCAATGGAAGCAGGCTAGATTGGATTTGTGGAAGACTGGATACACCATCAAATGTATGATTAACCCCAGGTCTGATTTAGATAACTAATACACCTGTGTAAATGTCAAAACTTATCTACAATATACCAAGGCTTGTAGTCTTTCCTTCCATCTAACAATGCCTGGTTTGTTTGGAATTGGAAGTAATATTTTAGACTTTTGCTAATAGGCAGAATTTGCCAACTGCCAACAGTTGAAATTGTTCAACTGCTAAAGAGCCGCTGTTGAACCTTAGGTCCTAAATCTTATTACTGCTTAAAGGAGCAGTTTGTAATACTGAGAGCCCCCTGCTGTCTTTCAGGTAAATTTCAATTATGAAAAACAAGGATGAGTCTTCCGTGGGGTTGGATTGCTCAAAGCATACCCATAAGGAAGGTCATCAAGGACATCACAGCTGAAAAGGCCTCTCGATGGCTGTGGATCCGAAGCGGTGAACTGTGGTCTTCAGATGCCGCTTGGACACAAGTCAGACTCTGATTATCACTTCCTGGGTTGCTTGGGTGAGGGTTTATGATGTTGTATGATCTGAAACACCCAGTGACCCTAAGTTACATCACTGATGATGTGTCCAAGTGAATCAAAAGATCTATGAAACCTGTGGGGTGAACTGAAGAGGAGAGTCCACCAGCATGGACCTCGAAGTTTGAATGATCTGGAGAGATTCTGTATGGAGGAATGGTCTCAGATCCCTTGCCATGTATTCTCCAACCTCATCAGGCATTATAGGAGAAGTCTCAGAGCTGTTATCTTGGCTAAGAGAGGTAGGACAAAGTATTGACTAAAAAGGGTTCGATTAATTGTTGCACACCTATATTTAACAAAGGTATTTTTTTGATAATCCTGTGTTTTGTTTACAATTGTTTGATATCCATGAGAGCAGAGTAGTTTTGTGATTTTTTTTTTTAACAAAAGATCAAAAGGTTAAACAATAAAAACCATTTTTCACAGGCTTCTTTACTCATATTTACCAAGGGTGCCAATGTTAGTGGAGAGCACTGTATATATATAAAGTTTATTTTTGAAAAATGACAAAATGTACTTTTAACACACCCTTTTCTTCAGCCAAATAAATCCATGTAAATGGAAGTAATAGTAAAGCAAAAAAAATAATAAAACAAATATCATGGAATGTTAATGCATCATATTATTCAGTCTGCATACAGAGTGTAAGGCTTTAATATAACAAAAAATAGAGTCTTATTGTTGCAACACATGCCATTGCAGCCACTGATATCGCACAATAATACAAAATGCTCATCCATTTAACGTCTCAGACTTCAGTGTCTAGTTTTGACAAATAGCTGATTTTATATAAAATATTTCCATTTTTTATAAAACTGCTGAGCTACACAAGATCAAGCCTGATGGGACATTAAATTAGAAATCACATGGAAACTGCTGCAGAACATGTTTCAATCCACAGCATAATTTCTTGCAACCTAACCTTATGAGTAGTCTACGCATCCCTTCTGTTCCATCATACAACCCTTTTTTTTCTACAAGTACCAAAGCATGCACAATCACGATGGCAAAGTCTTCTAACTGAAATTTCCAGAAGCAAGAGTAGAGCAGGTGAATTCTGGCTTGAGTGATTTGGTAATTGTACGTATTTCTCCGAGCTTATACAACAGCGCCCCCTAGTGTATGTTTAACAAAGCTTGCCAAGGCATCCATACGGCACAAACTTTTAACTGCACTCCTAAACCTGTTGCTTAATATTTCCAACCTTCACTTGCTTTAATATTTCCAATATTTTCAACCTTCATGTGTGTGTCCATGAGTGACTGTATTCTGGGACAATTCAATTCAATTTTATTTGTATAGCACTTTTAACAATGGACATTGTCACAAAGCAACTTTGCCAGATAAGCATTAGTTTTTCTAGTATAGGCAGTAATCTTCCCGAGATAGGCAATATTGCTCCTGAGATAGTCAGTAATGTTGCCGGGATAAGCAGTGATGATCCTGTGATAGGCGTTAATGAGCCTGTGATAGGCAGAATTCTTTCAGGGATAAGTAGTAATGTTCCTGTGAGCGGCAGTAATGTTCCTATGATAGGCAGAATTGTTTCTGGGATTAGTAGTAATGTTCCTGTGATAAGTAGTAATGTTCCTGTGAGAGGCAGTAATGCTCCTGTGTTAGGCAGTAATGTTCTTGTGATATGCAGAATTGTTTCTGGGATAAGTAGTAATGTTTCTGTGATAAGTAGTAATATTCCCGTGATAGGTAGTATTGTTCCCGTGTTAGGCAGAATTGTTTCTGTTATAATTCAATTCAATTCAATTTTATTTGTATAGCTTTTTACAATAGACATTGTCTCAAAGCAGCTTTACAGAAATATCAACATGGTATACAGATATTAAAGGTGTGAATTTATCCCAACTGAGCAAGCCACTGAGTGGCGACGGTGGCAAGGAAAAACTCCCTAAGATGTTTTAAGAGGAAGAAACCTTGAGAGGAACCCGACTCAGAAGGGAACCCATCCTCATCTGGGTAACAACAGTTAGTGTGAAAAAGTTCATTATGGATTCATATGAAGTCTGTATGGCCTTAGGAGCAGCCGTAGTCCCAGCAGTCTGGAATTAGAGAAGATTTGAGCTCCATCCAGAGGCAGAAAGGATCTGGATCTCTAGTATCTCCATAAATTCGTGTGGGGCTCGCCGAAAGGAGAGAGGGAGAAAAAAGAAAAAAAAGAAAAAAGTAGTTCCTGTTGCAGCACTGTCCCTGTGATAGGCAGTATTGTCCCTGTGATAGGCAGTATTGTCCCTGTGATAGGCAGTATTGTCCCTGTGATAGGCAGTGTTGTCTCTGTGATAGGCAGTATTGTCCCTGTGATAGGCAGTGTTGTCCCTGTGATAGGCAGTGTTGTCTCTGTGATAGGCAGTATTGTCTCTGTGATAGGCAGTATTGTCCCTGTGATAGGCAGTATTGTCTCTGTGATAGGCAGTATTGTCCCTGTGATAGGCAGTATTGTCTCTGTGATAGGCAGTATTGTCCCTGTGATAGGCAGTATTGTCTCTGTGATAGGCAGTATTGTCCCTGTGATAGGCAGTATTGTCCCTGTGATAGGCAGTATTGTCCCTGTGATAGGCAGTATTGTCTCTGTGATAGGCAGTATTGTCCCTGTGATAGGCAGTATTGTCTCTGTGATAGGCAGTATTGTCCCTGTGATAGGCAGTATTGTCTCTGTGATAGGCAGTATTGTCCCTGTGATAGGCAGTATTGTCTCTGTGATAGGCAGTATTGTCTCTGTGATAGGCAGTATTGTCCCTGTGATAGGCAGTATTGTCCCTGTGATAGGCAGTATTGTCTCTGTGATAGGCAGTATTGTCCCTGTGATAGGCAGTATTGTCTCTGTGATAGGCAGTATTGTTTTGGGATAAATAATAATGTTCCCGTGATCGTCAGTATTGTTTCTGTGATAGGCAGTATTGTCTCTGTGATAGGCAGTATTGTCCCTGTGATAGGCAGTATTGTCTCTGTGATAGGCAGTATTGTCCCTGTGATAGGCAGTATTGTCCCTGTGATAGGCAGTATTGTCTCTGTGATAGGCAGTATTGTCTCTGTGATAGGCAGTATTGTCCCTGTGATAGGCAGTATTGTCTCTGTGATAGGCAGTATTGTCCCTGTGATAGGCAGTATTGTCCCTGTGATAGGCAGTATTGTCTCTGTGATAGGCAGTATTGTCCCTGTGATAGGCAGTATTGTCCCTGTGATAGGCAGTATTGTTTTGGGATAAATAATAATGTTCCCGTGATCGTCAGTATTGTTTCTGGGATAAGTAATTCCTGTTGCAGTATTGTCTCCGTGATAGGTAGTAATGTTCATGTGATAGTTAGTATTGGGATAGGCAGCAGCTTTCCCTGGTTGGCAGCATTGTTCCTGAGATAGGCAGTAGTGTTGAGTAAGACTAAAAGTCGACTATGTCTACATCTATTTATTGTTGGTTTTTTTTTTTTACTGCTTGTTATTGCACAGGATTAGAAGTTCGCATTTTCTTTTTCGGACTGGCATAAAGTTGGTTTGACGTTGGACGTTTGATATTCGCGGATATGCGGAAATTAAGGGACCGCCTCTAAAGTTACATACAACATTGTTAAACACATTTCTAACTTCAATAGCATTTGAAGGGAATGAATTGCAGTCATATAACCAACTGGAAGGTGTTCACGTAAGTGTCAGGTATGATGCACACCTCTTAGATTTCTGATATTTATTAAAATAAACTATTAAATCATATGTAAATATTGCCATGTATTTTATTACTGCATGGGCTCATACACAAAATATACCATCATTTAAAGCTCAATAGCATTTGACGGGAATCATGTACAGTCATATAACCAACTGTAAAGTGTTCATCTAGGTGTCAGGTATGACGCACACCTTTTATATTTTTGATATTTATTAAAAGAAGCGATTAAATCACATGTAAATTAGATATGAATGTCACTACTGAATGGGCCCATACACAAAATATACCATAATTTAAAGCTCAATAGCATTTGAAGGGAGTGATGTAAAGTCACACACCCAACTGTAAAGGGTTTATCTAAATGTCAGGTGTGACGCACACCTTTTAGATTTCTTATATTTATAAAAGTAAGCTATTAAATCATATGTAAATATTGGCATGTATTTCACTACTGCATGGGGTCATACACAAAATATACCATAATTTAAAGTTCAATAGCATTTGACGGGAATTACTTATAGTCACATACAAACATACACACACACACACACACACACACACACACACACACATATACGAATATATATACACATATGTGTGTGTGTTACTGTGTTGTTATTGTATATATACATACATATATATATGTATATATATATTCATATATACTCATATATATATATACATATATATATATATATATATATATATATATATATATATATATATATATATATATGTGTGTGTGTGTGTGTGTGTGTGTGTATGTATGTATGTATGTATGTATGAATATATGTGTGTGTATATGTGACTGTAAGTCATTCCCTTCAAATGCTATTGAGCTTTAAATTATGGTATATTTTGTTTATGAGCCAATGCAATAATAAAATACATTGCAATATTTATATACGATTTAATAGCTTATTTTAATAAATATCAAAAATCTAAGAGGTGTGCATTATAGCTGACACCTACATGAACACTTTCCAGTTGGTTATATGACTGTAATCATTCCCTTCAAATGCTACTGAAGTTAGAAACGTGTTTAACAATGTCGTATGTAACTTTAGAGACGGTCCCTTAATTTCCGCATCTCTGCGAATATCGAACATCCAACATCAAACCAACTTTATGCCAATAATTGACTTTTATTTAAATGTATAGCCCGGAATGATTTCCAATCCCATTATATTGCTCAAGAACGCTTAATTTTGTCGAGCGATTGTAAAAAAATAAATAAAAAAAAAGTAAAAAAAAAAAAACGCAATTAGACTGCGCGTGCGCAAAGTTGTTTTCGCCGTTACTCGTTTCGTTAAGTTTGTCCTTTCGGCTGCTCCGTAGATCTCCGACATATTGTTTTTGAGGAGCGATTTCTTGAAGACCCTGAGGGAGCGAAGATTATTTCATTTAGATCATCACAGGGCGTTCAAACTACTTCCCTTGTAAAGACAGCAAGATGGGTAAGTCTCTGTGTGATCTGGTTTTACATACGTTTGGGTGATATTTGTAGTTTGTAGACCTGGAAACGCCCGACAGCTAGCGCATTTTAGCCGCCTCATTAGCAGCCACGGCTGGTACTAGCTAGCAAGCCAGCGCAGTTTGGTAGAACCTCAAACGTCTCCGTGTTGGTCGTGAAGTCCACTACATAGCTCGTGAAAGGCATTACTGTCATTCCTTACGTAGTGCCCCTGTGTAGGGAGGAAGGGTGTCAGTTGGAATTCAGCCTCAGTGTTGTGTTAGTGTGGTGAGTTAGCGTAATATTGGAGATTAATGAGGAAGCATTTTGTCGCTGTAATGTGTGTCTCTTTAATACCATGGTCACTTTAATCATTTAGTTAATCTCTTAAACTATATTTATCTACGGTAAAACGTCAAAAAAAATCTTATTATGCAAAATCTTAATTTGTCTAAATATTTTATATGTTGGGACTGTTATTCTTACAATTCTGACACTTATTTACTATTAAACATTCCTATTATTCAGTGATTTAATTAATCGACGTGTCAACAACAGACAAAGTCCATGTGATAACATGCTGGTTTTGTTGACTCTTTTCAGGAGAAAATAGCTGATGCATGCTTTAAAAAAATCGCCAAATGACGTCATTGGCTAATCTGCATATTCATTGAATCGTCTTGATTGTTTTTTTTGTTTTTTTTTTCGTATCATGTTTTTCTTTTCCTTTTTTATTCTGAAGACGCTTGGATTAGACCAGAGTAGAGTTTCGTGAGAACTAGGCTGCGTCCAGATGGATCGGATAGATCCGATTTTTAAAACGTTGTCTCTTCAAAAATTTTCCCAAAAACCGTGCAAAACACTACAATACAGGGTTGTTACGGTAACAAAATTTCAGTGAAATTCCTCGGTACTCAGTACCAATTGTGGTACCAAAGCAAAACACAAAAACATGCTGAATGAACAATACACTCTTTTATTAATAAAGTTAAATATCAATATACAGTGTGTTTTTAAAAATGGCATTCTGTATACTGCATGTATATCATTATTATTACAGCTACTAGAGTTATCCAGGCAAGAATAGAAATGTTTTTCTGACTGACTGATATTAGAGACTTAAACAGTGCTAGCCATATATCTATTATTTTCTAACACATAAATTTCAGATATTTCGCTCATCAAAAAGCCTCTGGGGTGTAAAATTAGTACACCCCATCATGTCCTCCCATTTATTTCACCCCAATAAAAGTTAAAGCATTAAATGGTTAATAAGGACTCCTGACCGTATTAGCGTTAAACGCGCGTATGCTAACCATGAGGTAAACAAAAATGAGGATGTTTTCTTGCAATAATACACTCCAATTAAACTATGCTACAACATTCATAATGCAACCGCTACCATCATTTTAAACTCATCTGCTTGAACTGCTTTAATAAATACTGCGAGTATAAATATAGCCGTTCCTCCTGAAAGCACGGTTAATCTAGCGGTACATAAATGTCAGGGGAGTGGCTTTTACACACTTAGCGGTAATAGCACTGAAAGTGGAAAACGAGCGTCTGAGAGAAATACATGTATTTCGCCTACTATATGATGGGTAAGTATGCGGTTTCAGAAGAAGTACCAGTACTTTTTGCAATCCTACTTCAATGTGAAAAAAGTGGGGTTTTTTTTTCAAATGTATCCTTCTTGGGAGAGCGTTTTTGGAATGCTCTGTGTTTTCGCTGGACAAACAAAACCCGCTGTCTCAGTGTGGACAGGAGGCCAGAACGTACAGTCTCGACTCTGAGGTCACGTCAACGTTAATCTGGATGAATCCGAAAACACATGTTTTTCCTCTACATTTCGGCATTCGGTCCAGACCGAGACAGAGTTTTTGTCAAGCGGAAACACGGAGCTTTTCGAAAACTCTCTCCCAAGCGGATAAATTTGAGAACGGTGTTGTAGCGTGGACCAAGAAAACGGAGATGTTCTAAACCAATGCCGGATTTTTAGCCACATGAGACAGTCATGTGACCCATTCAACTCAAAACGGACACAGACTTGATGCAGTTGGTGTGCCTGATGTCCAGTTTGACTGCACTGTTAAAGATTCGCGTGAATGGAAAGCTTGGCGTGTGAGCTGTTCTGTGTGGAACGAGCAGTGTTTGGGGGGGGGGCGTTTGAGTAGATAGAAATCTTATAACCCAAAATGAAAGTGCAGTTTTCGGGTCTCTCCGGATTAACGTGGACGTGGCCTGAAGCAGCACGTCAGAAGTCAGCGTTTCACTCAGCAGTGTGAAAAGTGTGCGAGATTTCTATAAAAGGTGGTCGTCGAATGTTTGGAAAGCGAAACTGAAAGAGCACATGACCCGTCAAACTAGTTGCAGTTATATTCATCGTGTGTTTCATGTTTCTCATAGAAACAGAAACGGTGTGCAGGCCCACAATGCTGTTGGTGAGATATGAGATCATCTCTACCTATAGAGAGCGACGCGAAGCTTCCAAAGCTTTCATTCTAACCCTGTTGATGACCTCATCCCGCTCGATCCCTTGCACTCCGCCTTTGGCTTATCCTCTAGTTAATCCTCTTAGACCTTTATTATCGAGGAATTAAACACAACAAGGCGTGCTGTTATAGGAAATGATCAGCGACAGGGTGGGGTGAACAAGCGCGTTAAATATAAACCTGTGATTTGCCCTTTTCAGTCTTTCTGGAGAATTCATCAACACCTCTTTGAGAACGCATGCACCAGAAGGGATCTTTCTCTTCTCCTCCTGTATCCGAGTCTCTGTTTTAGAGTCTGACTTTATCCACGTGGCTCCGGTGACCGAGGCCGACGGCGCGCTGCTATTTTCGAGGTGCATGTGATGTACAACTATAACTGTAACGCTGCACTCGCTGAGCTCTCGCTTTACTGGAAAACTAAATTTGTAACACGCGGAGGTTTTCACCCTCCTCTGTCTCTCAGGAAGATGACTAAGCACTCGAGTCTGCAGCCGTACTCGACAGAAACGTGCCGAGTCATCGCAGGGTTTTAGACATTTTGAGTCTTTTAAACCTGCGGGATACGGTCAGCTCCAGAAATATTGGAGCATAGTGCGAGTTGAGCGAGTGCTTTTTGGGTTCGTTTGCTTGAAGTACGTTCGTGTGACGTAGATAACACGGCAGGACGCTGTTCAAATCACGTTCGGCCATAGAAATGTTTAACAGAGCAAATGTTCATTTTTTTTTTTCTGTTTTACTTGAGGGTCATGCGATGCGTTTAGAATCACTTAAGCGGTCATCCATGACTTCCTGTTTCACAGAGTTATAAGATATGAAGTGACGCAGCGTCCACATTCCCACAGTAACACGGTAAAGAGCGTGTTGAAACTCATAAATTTCGTTGTTTTTTATTATTATTTTGGTGCTATTATCAATCCGTACAGGATTTCGCAGACTTAAATAAATACATAAATAAATCAAATTTGCGCCTGATTTTGCCGCTCAATTTTTTTCAGCTTTTGCAATGCAACTTGCAGGATAACTACTCAAATCAGCGAAACTGCAGTTGCTTGAAATGTTTTTGCACGGTCTTTGGCGGTGACATTTGTTGGTAAACGAGACCAATGAGAGCGTATTTACGTTCGCCGCATGTGAATCGAAGAGGGCGTCGACCGAACGAAAAATAAAAATGTATTTTTTTTTTTTTTTTTTTTTCCATTTGCGGCATTTCCTAGATTTTGCATTCAACGTCTGCGATCGCAAAATCCTGGAGGGATCGTGTATTGCGCCGCAGTGGACGTCTTGTCTGTCCCACAGCGTTCCCCAGCCACACGTGGTGCACGTGCCTTGTGGAAACTAATGTCATCATCGGCTAAATCGCACACGCATGGTTACTTGACTTCCTGAGCACGAGTCGCGTTCTCGTTCGCAGGAATCGCGGCACGGTTCCGGCGCAACCCAAAGTCAGACCGCCTCCTACCAGGTAGTCTCGGGTTTGGTACCGCGGTCCGCTTCCCGAGCTGTCCGCGTGATGGCGTTCACATTACCAAACCGTTCTCTGTTTCGGACTAAGCTCCCAACGCTTACCCGACGCTGAAATCTGTACCAGGCATTCAGTTCAGCGGCTTAGATCTAATCATATCTGAGGTGGAGTCTGTATTAAGACACTGTGTTAAGCTGTTCTATAAACACTCCACCTAGAAAAAGCGTCTCACGATGACCGAGCATGGCTGTGTGAAGTGCACAGTAGAGCTGTGTTGTATTAGAGATAATGTATTTCACACAAGCAAAAGCATTGAGCTTGTTCAAACCAGGCTTCCAGACTATTATCGCTGAACGCTCTTCGTACCACTCCCTAGAGAGGTGATGTAGGATTGTCGTGTTCCTCAGACTGGTCATGTTTTGCACAGAGGTTTGCATTTGTGAGCAGTTCCTGCTTTCACAAGCAAAACATCACCGTACGACTGACCCACTTCCCCTTTCATTACCAGACCTCGTCTCTTCTGCCGCCACCGCCGGTGCTCCGGTTACTTTCCTGAACTGGGTGCTTCTCTAGGAATTGCTTGTAGGATGTTATTAGAGCTTTTATGAGGCGTTCTTAGAGTTTATAAAATGCTCATAACGAATCATTACCAGCTCCGATGATTTATGAATGAGAGTTCTGGATCCACCAGAGTGTTTCAGATCATCTTAGGAAGGGGTTTTTTGAGATTCAGGTTTTTGAGATTTTTTTTGTCTTCTCTTGTTCCTCAGAACCGTCAGCGAGTCCTGCCAAGGATAATTACAGGATGAACCGCTACAAGAATAAAGCGCTTAATCTGGAGGAGATGCGCCGGAGACGAGAAGAAGAAGGCATTCAGCTGAGGAAACAGAAAAGAGAACAGCAGGTAATATTTCTCTTTAGGCTTGTTTCAGAGCCGTTCGACTAACACAAGAAGCCTGTCCCGTCCTGTACAGGTGTTACTCTGGGGTTTGAATTCCTTACAGATCGGCAGGGGCTCCGGGTTTGGGGGGGGGTGTTTCCTCCCCTCTTTCTTACGCTGTTGATGATGCGTCTCCACAGTCATAAAGCTCCTAAACCTCGCACCCTTATAATATTACACAAACTTTTTGTAGCTAGACACTGCTTTAACTATAAAATAAATTCTCCTCAGTATGGATTTATTTCCATCCACCCACCTTATCCTATAGGGTCACGGGGAGCCTGGGGCCTCTCCCAGGGGACTCGGGCCATAAGGCAAGGCGGGGGACACCCTGGACTGGGTGCCAACCCATCGTAGGGCACAATCTCAATCGCACACACTCCGGACAATTTAGAGATGCCGATCATGCCATGGCTCTCCCTGTCATCTTGGCCATATATTTTCCTTTTTGGTGTTTGGACTGGTTTCTTTACTACCGTGTCCACTGTTCTAGATTTAAAACCTTGCCCATTGATTGCTATATTTGGGGTTCCTGATGCCTCAGTTCCATTAAACTCTCTACAAAAAGATATTATCACTTTCAAATCCTTCATAGCAAGACATTCCGTACTGTTGCATTGGAAGTCTGCTAAATATCCATCCATCTCCCAGTGGCTTTTTTTTTTTTTTTTTTTTTATAAATAACTCAAGAAAATAAAATGTATGATGAGGGGTTGTACTGACAAGTTTTTCTGTAAATGGTAACTCTTTATTTCATATTTTATGGAGTTACATCCACTTCCCATTTTAATTTTTTGCATGTTGTTGAATATGTATAAACAACCGGGTATAGATATTGGTTAGCCGGGGTGTTTAGTTGAGTATACTCTTTAATTTAGTTTTTCTTTATACGCTTTTTTTCTTCTTCTTTTTTTCTCTTTTCTTTTTTTTTATATATATATATATATATGTGTAACAAAAAATGTGAATTGTATTGTAACTATGTGACAGGAAGTATGTTTTCTTTCTCAGTAAAAATATTTTTTTTGGTGGGGGAGGGGGGGAATATGAGATGCCCACAGCGCATGTCTTTGAACTTAGGAGGAAACCGGAGTACCTGGAGGAAACCCCCGATTCACGGGGAGAACATGCAAGCTCCGGATTTTTACCTTGCATTTTCTCGTGATCACACCAAAAAAATAAAGTTGTTTTCTCACAACATCATTTTCTCATGAGGAAAATCTTGTGCCTCGCCAAATGGGACTGGTGTTGCATGTACGTTGGCGTCTCCTCCATCGCCATCGTTAATGTAATACTTTCCCGCTGTAGAGCTGGATTTTATCTCCTCGTTAAGCGAGAGGGGTGTCCCCTTCTCAAGTGTCGGACACTGACGTGGAACTCGTCGATCGCTGACCGACACGGAGAGCGAGTCCCTGAGCAAAGTGAAAAGCTTTTACTGCCTCCAGAACAATAAAAACAACGTTCTGTCGAGTACACAGAAAAAGTCGTGATCACGAGAAAACGAGAAAGAAAAATAATAATGCGTGGCCGTTTAGGACGTCCGTAAATGTGAGATGGATAAGCAAGTTTAATTACAAACATCACCGGAGTAAAGGTTCTCTCTGGTACTTTTCCTTTATGCTAACGGCTAGGGTGACACGTTACGCTGTACGCCACGATACTATACTATACTATACTATACTGCCTATCTGCTCTTTCTGCAGTTGTTTAAGAGGAGAAATGTGGAGCTGCTCAACGAGGAAGGAGGAATGTTCGACAGCCCTCTCATGGACGCTTTTGTCAGCTCCAGCACAGCACCAGTGAGTCAGAGCCTCTTAACCTACATAATGAGTGTTCATTTGCTAACCTGCAGTAATCCTGTAATCACCAGCAGCACCACTTCATTTCTGTTGTTGTTGTTGTTGTTGTTGTTGTTGTTGTTCTAAAGATTCTTTATGAAGAATAAGCAGAAGTCGTGTTTATTTGGTCACGTGCACGTTACAGCACAGTGGAAATTCTTTTCTTTGCATATCCCAGCTTTGTTAGGAAATTGGGGTCAGAGCGCAGGGTCGGCCGTGGTACAGCACCGTTGAGCAAAAATGATGTAAAGTATCGGGATGTCGTGTGCTGATTTTTTTTTTTTCTTTTTTCAGGAAGGAGTCATAACCCGAGACATGGTGGAAATGCTCTTCTCGGACGATCCTGAACTGCTGCTGGTTACCACTCAGAAATTCAGAAAACTACTGTCCAAAGGTATCCAAGACGCGCGTTAATTACGAGTGAGGTTCTCGATTGTGATTGGCCAGGGGGTGTTAATTCGTCTTCTATGACAGTAGCTATGACAGTAGTGTGGGCTGGAATTCAATTCACAGCTTTATACGAATGCGTTATTTCTGATACGTTATCGTTTCTCTAGGAACAACCCATTCACTGGTCTTGCACGGGGGACGCGCCACATTATCTAAGCCCAACAATGAACAGATTTGGGGGGAAAATATTTGTTTGTTTTTGTAAAGAAGGAAAACATGTAGTTGAAGTTTTCTGTTAGATTTAACATTTCTGGAAGGAGTCTCCAGTGTCAGTGCTTTGTAACAGTCAGAGGTGTAAAGCTGTAACTGTAGGTTTTCCACCACAGGAGTCTTCAGACCTTCTGCTGTTATTGTTTCTCGTGAACATGACAAGCTGGTATTTTTTTGTATTTTTTTTTTATTATTATTTATTTATTTATTTTTAATCTCGTTAACTTTTAGAGAAAGTGAGGGAAGATAGCTGCAGCGTTGTAAGCGACCCCGTGGACGTTCCACAACAGTGAAAGTAAAACTAAATGGATAAAAATACAACTTGTTCTTGGCTAAATATAAGAGAATTTTAAAAAGGAAGTGGTTTTGTAGGAAAATAATCCGTGACGAGTAAAGTTCAACCGATCAATTGGTTTTTCCGGATAATCGGCAGCGATAACTGATTGCCGGAACTATCGGTTATCCGCAAAAATCCACACCGATGGTTTCTCGCAGCTGAGAAGGGTCCGCTGTCATTATATGGTACGAGAGCACCTAGAAAGAAAACCATCACTGACCAATTTTGTTGTGTTATTTGATTCATTTCGTTATTTGGAGTGTTACTTTTTGGTTCAGGTTGGATGCATCTTTTATTTACTTTCATATTTATTAATAATTTACATCTGTCAATATTTCTATTCTCGTTTTATTTTAAAAAGTACAGTACATTTTCACGGTACAGTCAGTACGGTTTATTTTTGTAATAAGGTTCAGCAGTGTTTTACTCCGAGTGCTACGTTTTCATTCAGCATCAGTTTTAAAAACTATCTGTAGATTAATTGGATATCGGCAGGTCCTGCCCGACTTTGTTACCGGGACCTGTAAAACCCGGTACCGGTCCACCTCTAGTCACAAGGTAGTAGATCACACTACCTCGTCATTGATTATTTTCCTATAACACCATGCCTCATCATGTTTAAACTTCTTACATATGCCCCATGTTGCTGAAGTTTTTTCTTGCCTCCTGTTCTTGCTTGTTCCAATGTGCATGCCAAACTAATCAATTCCTGACCGTTATTACGCAGAACCGAACCCACCCATCGATGAGGTTATCGGCACTCCAGGAGTCGTAAACAGATTTGTAGAGTTCCTTGAAAAAAGCACTGATTGCACGTTGCAGGTAAAAAAAAAAAAAAAAAAGAGAGAGCTGCTGTTATTCCCCATTCCCATGTCATTCTCTTCACTTTATGATGTATTTACTCACTGCGTTAACGTCGGTGTTTGTTTACAGTTTGAAGCAGCATGGGCGCTGACCAACATCGCCTCCGGAACGTCTCAGCAGACTAAATTTGTGATCGAGGCAGGTGCGGTACCGGTGTTCATCCAGCTGCTCAACTCCGAGTTCGAGGATGTCCAAGAACAGGTATGGCATTCGTAAACGGAGGATGAAGGCAGCATTTCAGCAGCGTGCTCGCCGTCGGGATATTCATGGGCTTTAGTTGGATATGCTCCAGTGGAGCTGCTCGAGCCAAATTAATTCTCTTAATCATATTGAAATGAGTTGCAAATTAGGTTTGAGCTAAATGCAAAAGATAAAGGGAGGGAATACATTTCTCTTGGGCTCTGTCCAACACTAATTAATGTTTTGAAGGTTTTGTTCACCTCTACAAGTGCGGTGAGCAGGAGAGCATCTCAGAAAACGTCGCACCTTGAAGTGGATGGGCTACAACAGTAGAAAACCGCATCAGATCGATGTACTGTGCGTTCGGAGACGCTTTTCTGCTCACCACGGTTGAAAAGAGTGGTTATTTTAATTACCGGGGCCTACCTGTCAGCTCGAGCTTTTACTCTTCACCTTTTATCTCTGGGTTCATTTTTTTTATTTGAGAAATGAATGCAAACTCCGCAATATTTGGAGGAGTTTGCAATTTTCCAAAATTACCGCGGATCCGGGCCGAGGCGCATCACGTGACATCATCACAACACGCGTTCAGCCAAAGCCGTCTTCGGTTCACGTGCGTCCTACACTAGTACAGCTAAAAGGTCTCATTTACCAGCAAACATCACTGCGAAAGATCGTGGGTTTTGCACGATCAGTTTCGCCAATTCGAGAAATTTTTTTAAAAAACAGCCGCAGCAAAATCGGGCTTTTTTTGGCCGCAACATTCACTAAAAGCTCTGTGAAATCCTGTACAGACTGTCTGCTGATCTGGTAGAAATGTGTTTATTGAGTTCTCAGTTCTGATTGGTCAGAAGGTGTTGATTTGATTAATTTTCTATAACGTCAGCTCTGAGAGCAGTTTGACTGCAAGGTAAGTCACAGGATTATGTTAATGCGCTCAATAGTATGTTAGTGTTTCCATAGTAACAACTTGGGTAGTGGGGACACTTCACATAAACAGCAGACACATTAGCGTCTTGGCTTTAACCATAGCATTTATGAAATAAATTATTATGGGGGGGGTGTATATGTGTATATAATATATATAAAACCCTCGCTGAGACACCTGAAAAGTTAAAGCAGCAGTCCGACTGAATGCAAATAAAATTCACTGAGCAGAAAGCCTGTTTGGAGAAGAGGCACGTGTTTCTCCAATCTTTTACTTTCACTTCACTCCGAAGAACTCTGAAGAGTGGAGGATCTGCTCGTTATTAAATATTCGTCACACACAACTTCTGCCTCGCTGTTTTCTGATTGTCTTTTGTTGCTTGGCACACCAGAAAAATATCGAATCACAGGCAAATAGAATAGCGGCCCGAAAATCCGGCGTGAGCGTGGCCTAACACCATCAGAACTAATGTTACGCGTTGAAGTATGTGATCTGACGTTATCACGTGATCAGATAATCTGTATGCTACGAAAAATAAGTCCTTCTGTAACCGAGTAGGAGGAGTCTGTTAACTGCAATTTGCATTAAAATATGGGTTCTAATAATATCTACTACAATTTTGTTTTAAATCATTTATGCCTTTAGCATTAAGAAATGCCATCCACAGACATACACCAGGGTTTTATGATCATTTTTATTACTATTATTTATTTATTCATTTGGCTTGGATTTTCTTGTTAGCAATGCTGACAAATCTGTACATGTTGTTGTTGTTGTTGTGTACTAGCAATCCATCCAATTTTCATATTTGTTCGCACCTCTGATTTGTGAGCTCGAGTTGAACGCAGCAAATGTTCAACATTTCGGTAACTCCTTCCTTTAAGAACATTTTATTAACAAAATGAACTGGAAAACGATTAAATTTACACGGCCAAGAAACCATATCGCTCCAATCTTACAAGTCTGGTAATCTAGCGGTCATTGCAGGAAATGACATCACCATCACTAAGCAATTTAAAACTTTTCAGAATTATTTTAAATATTATAATACACATTTTTCACAATCATTAGAGAGATATATAAAATAGAGAGAGAGAGAGAAATACATAACTTCTGGCTCTTACAGTTTTTTTGTTTTTGTTTTTTTAATTTGTAGTCACATTGATCTTGTGAAATTTTCTGTGCCAATTTCCTGCGATTATTTATTTATTTATTTATTTATTTATTTATTTATTTAAGCCGCATTGCACAGTCCCGTTTCGAAAATAAGAAATTAATATCGAGTGACTACCATTTCAGACACAATACGGCCAAATAATTTGTTTATTTTTGCAAACCTTACGAACGGAAATAAATAGTAACGGAAATAATTAGGTGGTAACAGTGTCGCACCCCTTAACGCTGTTGATCATTTTCCTATTACCTTATAAAGTATGTTATTCCTTTTTTATATATATATATATATATATATATATATATATATATATATATATATATCACCATCAGTGTTTGTTTGATTTCTGCCTCCCGTCTGATTGTGTGTTTTTTGCTTCAGGCGGTGTGGGCGTTAGGGAATATTGCAGGAGACAGTGCCATGTGCAGAGACTTCGTACTGAACTGCGATATCCTTCCACCACTGTTAACGTGAGTGCTGTTACACCACACCAGAAATAAAGTGTTGGGAACATTCTCGGTTGTACATGTCACTTCTTATTGTTTTATAGACCCTTTGAAAGGCTTTACTTGAATTTTGCCTGATGCCTGGTTCTCTAAATGGTGGCGCGGTTTATTATTGTCCTTCCCATTCAGGCTGCTGACCAAATCAACTCGTCTCACAATGACCAGGAATGCTGTGTGGGCGCTGTCCAACCTCTGCAGAGGCAAAAGCCCACCACCCGAGTTTGAAAAGGTCTGTGTCTTTCACTCTGTTTGCTCCTCAACATTCTATTCCACTATTCCACGTTACACTTGCCCTACTCTCCATGCTTATTACTATCCAGAAGGTGGTTAATAAGTTTTATATACACGAGCGTGTGAATGCAGGCCTATGCGCTTTGCTGCCGTTCCCGTCCTTATTTTGTTCAACTGCGCATGGCGCGTTTAGGAGGTGGAGATTTTTCTCAGTCCTGCGCCTGCCAGCCTGCATTCCAGAGAGTTGGGCTCAAACTTTTTTTTTTTTTTTTTTGTTAGAAATGAATCTACCCTGGATAACTGATATTACAAGTTATATAGAAACTACAGGACGACCGATTAGTGGATTTTTACCATTATCGATTTGTAAGTCAGGTGGTACCTACCTGCCGATAACCGATTAATACAAACAGTAGTTTTTAAACATTGATACTGAATATAAATGTAACACTCAAAGTAAAATATCGTTGAACTTTATTACGAAAAACAGTAGACTGTCCCATGTAAATGTGCTGTACTTTTTTAAAAATGAACTGAATATTAATATATTCAACTATTAATAAATCTTAAAGTAAATAAAATGTATACATCCAAACTGACCTAAAAAGTAACACTCCAAATAACAATTAAATAAAAATAGAGGCATCCAAAATGAATTAAACATTTAGAATAACACAACAAACTCGGTCAGTGATTCTTTTTATTTCGCCTCTAGAGGCCGCTCTTGTACTGTATAACGACAGCGGATGTAGATTTTTGCTGATAACCGATAATTCCGGAAATCAGACGATCGCTGCCGATTATCTGGTAAAACCAATCAGTCAACGTCTAATAGAACATGAGACTTTCAGTGGCGTCTGAGATTTATTTTTATGATAAAATTTCGTTTCGAGTTAACTTTTATTTTTTTTTCTTCAATCAGCATGGTCTGTTTTCACTTTGGTTAACAGTTTTCTACCCACATTGCTACTGGGCTAGCTTCTGACCGTGGTGCGGTTGGATTTAGCCCTTGTTTCACGTCTACCTAAAGAGTACTTTAGTCTGGCCAGCTCTCTCACTTCATCAGCTGCCACACAGTCACCATTTATACACGCACTACCATCAGTGCCACTGTGTAGATTGCTAATTAGCCAAGTCAGGTCTTTGTTGTAATTCGGTGCTGCTGTGTCGTATATCTACGATGACTTTCTCGTCAATGACTTCAAGCGTGGCTGAAAAACACTGAGCGAGAACTTCTCACAAGAACATCGACCGACATACTAGCACCGGAATGACTAAGAACATTTGAAATATTTCAGCATGCACGTGTATTTAACGTGTTTTGTGATGGGCTTCTGCTGACCTACTGTATGTGCTGGCAAATCTGATCTAGAATCCACACCAAGAATGAAGCGTTAAGCAATTAAACAAGACGTAGTGACACTTTGCTTTTTAAACCTCCAAATTCACCTGGGTTTCTAATTGAGTCGAGAACGTTCATTTGCTAAACAAATGAATTTGTTCGAGTTTCATGATGGTCGGATGAGACGTCTAACGACACGTCACTGTGGTACAAGCTCTCCGTTCTAAAATGTCTCTCCTGTCCGTGTGCTTGTTTATTGATAGATTTATTTTGTGGTTGTGTGTGCTCTGCAGGTGTCTCAGTGCCTGCCCGTACTGTCCCGCTTGCTGTTCAGCAGCGATCCCGATCTGCTGGCCGACGCGTGCTGGGCTCTGTCCTACCTCTCAGACGGGCCCAACGAGAAGATCCAGGCAGTGATCGACTCGGGAGTCTGCAGGAGGCTGGTAGAACTGCTCATGTGAGTCTCGATTGCGTCTTCCTTTGGCATTCTTTCAGCACATTACAGTTCTCTGACGTGACGTGGTTCTGTTTTTTCGTCATTTTTTTCCAGGCACTCTGATTATAAAGTGGCTTCTCCGGCTTTGAGAGCCGTTGGGAACATCGTCACTGGAGATGACATTCAAACACAGGTAAGTGCTGAGTATGTTTTGTTGTTGGGAAGTGAACCTGATGAAATTAAATATTATAGGTATTGGTTTGACTCTCTCTCTCTCTCTCTCTCTCTCTCTCTCTCTCTCTCTCTCTCTCTCTCTCTCTTTTTTATTTATTTGTTTTTGTTTGTTTGTTTGTTTGTTTTATTACAAAGGTGGTACTGAACTGCTCGGCTCTCCCATGCCTCCTTCACCTGCTCAGCAGCGCTAAAGAATCCATCAGGAAGGAAGCCTGCTGGACCATCTCCAATATCACAGCAGGAAACCGAGCTCAGATACAGGTGCGTGCACACACCTCACCACAGCTGGTGTGCAAATGGGTTTTAAATAAATATGCACCAGTGAACCAGAAAAAAGTATCCCAAATCAATACCTAACCTGTTGCCTCTCTTTAGACGGTCATCGACGCGAACATCTTCCCCGTGCTGATAGAAATCCTCCAGAAGGCCGAGTTTCGCACCAGGAAAGAAGCAGCATGGGCCATAACTAACGCCACATCAGGAGGCACGCCCGAGCAAATCCGGTAAAAATGACAAACTCTGGTGACGTCGTACAGCTGTCTTTATTTCTTTCTCTCGCTCCATCATGTGTTTTGCACCACAACTCTTACAAAACTCCTTTTTTTTTTTTTTCTTTTTTTTAAAAATTTTTTTATTTTAATGCAGCGTTTATGGAAAAATCTCTCCATGTACACTCAAAACGCTGCAGTATAGTGGATCAAAATCTGTTACTGTATATCAGACACTTCAAGAATAGCATTAAAAGCACATGTGCTGTGCTATAGAGAAGGAACAAATACAGAAAAACACCATGTCCAAAAGTTTTAAAGAAAAAAAGTGTTCACCTGAGTCTTATCTAGTGCTTTTTGTACCGCTGGAGCAGTACAACATGTAGTATAGTCTGGTGCAGACAAATCAGTAGTGTTTCATTTCTGGCTCGGTTCAGTGCATCTCAGATGGTCCATTATAAACGGTCCACCATTGTTTTGTTTATTATTATTATTATTATTTCCTTATTTTATTTATTTATTAGTGATTACCTCTGTATTGGCATTGCAAAATTACCAGTTTTTATTTATTTATTTACTTACTTATTGCTTGGTTTAACTACGGTGGCCTTTGTGTACACACAACAAATTTTGGTTACTGTTTGGTTAAACAGCTGTTTACAGAAACCTCAATATCTCGGCTCAGGATGATCCGAGCTCCTTGGTACTAAAACTGATCTGTAGAACACATTTACAAGGTGCATCGCCATATATAAACATTTTGCACATTCATGTTCTTTAGACTTCTGATGCTCGAGATCGCTCACAGTTCCACTATTATGGTAAATTTATAACCATAATAAGAGTTCGAGTGTCCGTCTTCATTTTTTTTTTTTTAATGGAGTACTTGGGTAAGTATAGTGTCCAAGCAAAAATATTTCAGGTTTGAGACTTTATGTATGTATGTATGTATGTATGTATGTATGTATTTATTTATTTATTTATTTATTTTTATGGGGACGAGAAAGCGCATTTCTTTTAAATTCCCCTAACTTTCAGGTTGAATATCTTTGATCAGGGACCATATACAAACCTGAAATTTTCACCGAAATAAGTCCTCTATAGTAGCATTCTGCTGTAAAAAATTGAATTGCCATGACACAAAGATGGCGGTCATAATTAAGCCAAATAAAATAAATAATGAATGAATAGATAAATAAAAACACTGGTGGTTTTGAGATATGAGAGGTAATCACTCAATTAAGAGAACAAATTAGGAAAATTTAAAAACAACCACCAATTAAAATCAAGCAACCTGCCTTGGACCACTTGAGATGGAATGACCCAGTAGCAATAACCAGCTCAAGTCAACTTCACTATAACATAATGACTAGTCTTGATAATAGATGTAAGGATATGTCAATCTGTGAATAATTCAATCATTAAAATCTCTTACAGATAACATAACCCCCCCCCCCACACACACACACACACACCTCCCCCCTCTCAGTAAATGATGCTTCTAATGTACACAGCCGGTGAAAAGTTTAGATACACTTGTTCTTTATCTTCATTATTATTCTAGAATGTGGAGAGAAAATAAAGTCATCAAAATTCTGGAGTAACACAAATGGAACTATGATATATATATATTTTTTTTTTTTAGTTTTTTTTTTTTTTATCACAACACAATTCCCAAAGTAATTTTATATTTTGGCATCACTGTAGACCCCCTTTTTGCCTAGAATTTCCAGAAATGTATTCTTGCCGTTTTCTCACCCGATTTCTTGAGGAATTTCCCTGAGATGCTTTTTAAACAGTATTAAAGGAGTTCACACCGACACTGGACACTTATCGACTACTTTTCAGAATATTTAAGTCATCATTTTTAAAAAAATAAATAAACACATTTATTTTTGTAAATAAAATGTTAGTTTTCTAATGGAAGAAATGAATGTCGGAACGATTATTTTTGTCAACTACACATTTCAAACATTTAATCATACACCTTCAGAGCAAAAGCTTTTTATGATCATGAGAAACATTTGTCAAGTGTCCACAAACTTATGACCGGTAGTGTATTTGCTGTCTCTACTCTTACATTCCTCACTCTTTTTCTTTTCTTCTCTGTAGGTATCTGGTGAATTTGGGCTGCATTAAGCCCTTGTGTGATCTGTTGACGGTGATGGACTCCAAGATCGTGCAGGTGGCCCTCAACGGACTGGAGAATATTCTGAGACTGGGAGAGCAAGAGGCCAAGCAGAACTGCAGTGGCCTCAACCCTTACTGCAGCCTTATAGAGGAAGCCTACGGTAATGTGTTTCCTTTATCTTTAGGTACATAGTAACCTACTGGCTAAAAGCTTGCCTTACAACGGAAATCGGGCAGCATTCCAACTACAAGCATCTGATTACAAACTGCATCAGTCAGGCTTGTGTCCGTCTCATTAGGTCACGTAACGAAATATGCGACGTTCAGTGTGTAAAGGAAAAAAAGGGTAGCAAATTTTTGACATCTTTAGGCAGGCAGATTTCTTAGAGTTATTTCTTATAAAACTGGCTCTTTATCCAATATGATGTTTTGCAGGATGATATCCTAGGCAAGACTGGAAAGTAAAACGATGTGAAATATATAATGAAGGTATTGAAGTGTGTTATAGCAGAAAACCCCACAGACACTGTCCAATCACGGGCGTCTATGAGCTCATGTATGTGGAAGGGGTCAGCCTTCACCCTCCTTGTTTGTTAGCTGTTGTGTGATAAGAACTGGCTAGCGGATGGGAATTGGCAAATAAGCAAATTGTGAGAGAATCAGAGAAGGTTTTTTTATTTATTTATTTTTATTACAATTTTTTAAATTTTTTTTTTAATGCTTTAAATGAATTTATTTTTCGGAAAAAAAAAATTGGTCTCTCTTTCTAAACAAAGAGTTGCAGTATTGCCATGTAAAATATGCTACCTATTAATTAGAGGCTGATGTTTCGCCTTCTTGTCCTTCAGGCCTGGACAAGATCGAGTTCCTTCAGAGCCACGAGAACCAGGAGATCTACCAGAAGGCCTTCGATCTCATCGAGCACTACTTCGGCGTGGAGGAGGAAGACGCCAGTCTGGCTCCGCAGGTGGACGAAGCCCAGCAGCAGTACCTTTTCCCTCAGCAAGAGGCCCCCATGGAGGGCTTCCAGCTCTAATCGACCTCCCGACACTGGGTTAGGCTCCGTACGACACGTCCAGGACCTTCCCGTGCCCGTATCTGTACTGCAGGCCTCAGCACAGCCACATACGCAGATTAATCTAGACCGACCGAGAGGAAGCGCGCTGCTTGCAGATGAACTTGACCACTGTTTCACTCATACGAGACTTCAGGAGCTGGGTTTTTATTTCATTTTATTCTGTCTTAATTTAAGTAGTGCCACTTTACAGATTGGCTCCGGGCAAAACAAAACAAAAAAAAACCAACCAAACAACATTTCTTCCTTTTCTTATCTTTCTGGGCGCACATTCCCAACAGGATCTCATGAACCCGGTGTTTTTCTCCCGCTTCATTTGTCTTGGGTTTTAATCCCATGTGTGCAGGCCTTTTTTTGGAAAACGACGGTTTCTTAGACGTTCTTGGCGTTCTGCTAAGACGAAGGTAAACTGTCGTTGGAAGACACCTCGCACACTTTCCAGAGGCTTGATGCGCTTCAGATCGCGCCGTCTATTTTTGTCCTTCTGTTTCTTGCGCTCTAATATTTGGTTTGGTAGTTCAAGACTGAATCCTGCAGTGTTTAAAATGATATCCAGGGCTCGAGGTGTTTTTTTGAAAGGCGGAATAATTCGTCGTCTACTGTTTGTGGTGTGCGGTGTTCTGAATACGTATAGATTTGCGATCTCATTCGATTTATTCATTAAAGAAGAAGAGTGCATAGTGTAGGGCTGGGGTTTCACGAGGCTTTAGCACGAAGTTGAATCGTTTGCTGTGTGTGTGTGTGTGTGTGTGTGTGTGTGTGTGTGTGTGTGTGTGTGTGTGTGGTTCAGCACCAACACAGCCATTCTGCTTTCCCTTTAAGTAGTTTGGAGTTCGGTTTCTTTTTCGTTTTCCGTTGCAGATTGGCGTAAAGCGGTGCTGCAGACTGTGTTACGATCTTTCCAGAGTTAGGCCTTTGCATGGTTTTATATTATTCTATCAATAGTTTCAGTGTGTCCCTTGCCAGGTTTTGCAATTATCTATTAATCCGCAATTTCACGATTGCACTTATCCTTACGCTCTTGTTGCTTGGTTTTCAGCCTTCTTATTATTTCTTTTTCCCTAAAAGTGTTTATTTAATTCGTTATATACATTTACTGGCAGTATAACAAAGATGGTAAGGGATAAACATTGTTTAAAAAAAAAAAAAAAAAAAAAAAACAATCTAACATGTAAGAGATATATAAAATATATATATATATATACACACACACACACACACGTGCGCACACGAGTATAAGTCGACAGTTGCACACACACAAGAACACGAAGGAGAAAACCGCTTCTATAAATCTCTTTTCTGATACTGTTCATTCATATGTTTGTTTTTGGGACTCTAGGTACTGCGCAGAGGCCAAAACGTGACGTCCTGTGCTATTTAAACGTGCAGCACGTACGTGTTTAAAAGAAGAATCGAATCGTAATCTCGAGTTCTGAAGCAGTTTTCTCCTCCGTGTACACTACACCGAGTCCGTGCGAGTGTGTGACCGAGTAAAGGTTCGAGAACGAGGAACGAGACCGTGACTGACGGATGTCACGTGAAGTGGCGAGGAAGGACTTTCGATCGTGATCTGGTAGCTTGCATCGCTTCCGATGTTCGCTGCGAAACTTTATAGTATAGTTAGATGAGTATGTGCTATACGTACGTATACATGTATTTCGAATTCGTGTCGTCCACTGTTTGGTGTAATGCATGATCAGCGTCGAGGACGGTGTACTAGCGTTCATGAGTATATCGGTCAAGCTGAGATTTATTTTATCTTTTTCTTTTTTTTTTTCTTTTTTGTAAATCTTGGTGTTTCAGCTAAATATGAATCTGTTTTATTAAAATCGTGCCTGAATTTCCGAATCTCAGTTTTCCTGAACCGTCACTCACCAGAGAATTTCTTTATGTACAAGTTCTCCGATTTCATAAAGCTAACTGGAAAGTTCAGGTTTGTTTTTGTCCGCGTTTCTAGATTCGTTTACAGTTTTGATACTCGCATTTTTAAGAGCTGAGTAAGACCGAATCTTCTGGTGAAGGATGGCACTCCCGTAAAGGCAAAATTGAAGTGAAAGTCCGAGCATGAGCACCGTCTCTGACTCTGGCAGAAATCTATAGTTGAAAAGTTGACTATAATCAAAGGAAATGAAACCGTTTGAGCCGTAGTTCGCTCGCGTTCTTTGCCTTTAGTGGTTCAGCTCTGCTTGTACGGTTTGTGACCTTTTCCTTTGCGTAGTGCGTGAGAACGTTAGCCGTTTCCCCGTAACGCGTCTTTTTCCGTTTCGCACCCCTACTCGTCAAGGAAAAATCCACCCTGAGCGGCTCCAGATTACTCATTCTCATTTTGATCTACATTGGCATCCAGTAAGTTTGTCTACGCGTCGGTCCGTTTTCACTTCGGTTGACTGTTTCCTACCCACAATGCCATTCCATGACCTGCTGATAGCGGTGCGATGGGATTGAAATCTCTACCTAAAGAAACCGCCGCTTGATGGCGGTTCGATGGCGACATGAGCATGAGTCCAGCGTTTACCGTCTCGGTTTGACGAAGAGAAGCAGCTCATTGAAGACGAGAAGATCATTGAAATGTTTTTTTTTTTCACCAATTGCAGCACGTTCACACTACATCAGTCCAGTTGTGGAGTCTGAATCGCTACGGTTTGGTTTCTGACTGCGTGTACTTAAACAAAACGATAACTTACAACAATAAAAAATAAATAAATACCAGAAGAGGCGTGTAGGGCTGGAAAACGCATTCTGCTCTCACTGGCCAGTAAACGAACCTTTACCAGTGTGTAGGACTCATAAATAACCAGCTAGGTTCTAGAAATAACTCGTTTTCTCCTGTTTTTCTCTTTTTGTACAAATCTTCACAAACACGTAGCAAAAAGTTTCAATTCAAACAGACTAAACGCTCCATGTGCGAAAGCTTCCTTAAACACCATTGTACCTGCGCTGAGGATGACTTCACGACCACGCCTCCTCGCAGGCATAAAGTTTTATTAGAATTAGCACCAGACTCGTTTAACTCCTCACAAATATTTCAATGTAAACACATCGAGTGTGTTTCAGGGTGGACTTCTCCTTTAAGTGCAAGCTTTTTTTTGCTGTTTTTTTTTTTTTTTGTTTGTTTGTTTGTTTAAACTTGTTTAGGGTCATTTTATATAAAATGGCGCTTTCAGCTGTTCGGTCCCTTACAACAGTTCATCGACTGAGATCAAGTAAGATTTTAGTTGAACGTAAACGCTGATAATGCTATGGGAACGCCGAACCATGGGAAACTGGAGTATGCAGATATGATTTTTGCTCTTGGAGCTCTATGTGCGGATTTTTTTTTTTTTTTTTTTAGGGGGAGGGAAAAAAAACCCGCTTGACCAGATTACAGATTGCAAGGAATTTTGCAGCTGTCCGTACACGTGTAGATAAAGGGGGTAAGGGGTTACCGGGAAGAGGTTCAGTTATTCTGAAGTGTATATACGTGTGACTTTCCTCTGTCTGTGAGACTGTCGGTGGAGGGCGTGGGGGTTCAATCGGTGGACACAGAAAGAAATCAACAAATTGATGAAATAAAATGCGAATGCACTCCTTTTCACAAAAGTGCCAATCAGACCAACGAAAACTGGGGGCTGATGATGTGGATCGATTCGTCTGATTACGTTTTTTTTTTTGTTTTTTTTTTTTTTTTTACCTTCTTCTTTTCATCATTTCTTTATTTACTTGAATGTGCACGTATCCGTGCAGATGTTGCTGCTCTGTTATTTTCATATCTTATGGTAATCACATTAAGCGGTTACGTTATCTTGTAGTTTCTGTAGACATGTGACGGTCTGCTGTTTGTACACCAAATTGGTAAACTGAAAGAAAAAAAAAAAAAGGAAAAAAAAAGAAATTTAAGTGCTAATTTAATTTAAATCATGCTGGACTAATTTTTTTTTTTTTTTTTTTTTTTTTTTTTTTTTTTGCTTTGCATATAAGAGTACCCTTTTCATACTAAGATCCAAATATTATGAGAGATGTAGAAATGTGGGGTTTTTTTTTTTTTTTTTTTGTTCTTCTTTTCTTCCCCCCCCTGCAGCACTGTGTTTATGATGTTGCTTGCATTTATACAGTTCCGAAATCTCTAGTTCTACAGCAGTGTGTAAGCAATCACGTCTCCTCAATCGCTGAAAATTTCGATCCGAACAGGTTTAACTTTCAGGGAAGGAACACAGGTAGAGCCAGTTGCCTGCAGCGACCGCTGAGAAATCCGTCACGTGCAGGGAATATACCAAGCTTCAGTTCAGGCTGAAGCATGTCCTATAGAGAGATTTATCAGATCAGGGCTTCAGAAATCGCACGCAAGTTGCATTTCAATCAGTAAATTTTTATGCAGACCTGATGTGGACAAGTTATTATTTCCTGATGCTCTCCCTGATTAAACACTGACTTCCAAGAAGTGCAAAAATTGCTAAAGGCCACATATGTACAGTCGAGGCTTTCTGGTCTTCCGTCCTAGATCTTGTAGATGATTATATCTTCGAGACTTTTTGTCTCCTCCAAATATCTGAAGCCTACTGCTTGGCTCTATCGTCAAAAATAAATTTATTTAAAAAAAAAAAATGTAAAAAAATTTGAAAAGGCAAACTCGTATGTTTACAATGCTACATGTTTATACATATTAAATTGTCAATCCATTCATTTTGCCCTTGGTGGAGATTTGTGTCCTGGTCCTGTAAGAAGTTCTTTTTTTTTTTTTTTTTTTTTTTTTTTTTTTTTCCTTTCTTTTTTATGTATTTATAAATCTGTTTTCCTCCTCCTTTTTGCCAACTATTACCCATCTCATACTGTGACTGACTTGACTTTACCGACCGTATGAATGAGCGACACATAAAAAAAACATGAACATGTACATTAACAATACTGTACAAATGTTTTAAAGAGATTTAAAAGGTTTGTCCAGAATGCAAATAACATGCAAAAAAAATAATAAAGAGAAACAAATATTGTACTGTCTGAACTGTGGGGTTTTTTGTGCTTGGGGGTTTCCCAATAAAATAAATAAATAAATAAATAAATAAATAAATAAATAAATAAATAATAGTAGAAACTGATTGTTAGGTAGTTGTGTTTTATATAATAAAAAAAATAAAATAAAAGGTAATTTGGTAGTTCTTGTCCAACCCCTTTTTATATATTCCAACTCTGGTTTCTATCCGATGGGCTTTATCTCAGTGTTTGAACACACCAGCACAAACAGCTTGTTTAATGACTTTCTACTGATCAATAACGTGTTAACGTTTTTTCATTGTATGACTTGTTTAATCTTGTTTGTTTCTCTTGGTTGAAAAAGATGTGCTGTCTTTGACCACTTCCATACTATATATATATATGTATATATGTGTGTGTGTATATATTATATATATATATATATATATATATATATAATTTTTTTTTTTTTTTTTTTTGGTGGAATCAATATAACTAATTGACGTTAATTTACTGTATGTATACACAATGCCCTCCACTAATATTGGCACCCTTGGTAAATATGGGCAAAGAAGGCTGTCAAAAATTGTCTTTTATTTGTTAACCATTTGTTCTTTTGGTTTAAAAAAAAAGAAATTCACAAATATACTTTGCTCTCATGGATATCAAACAATTACAAACAAAACATAGGTTTATTTGAAAAAATCTTTGTTAAATATAGATGTGCAACAATTGTTGGCATCCCTATCAGTTCATATGAGAAAAAATATATTTGAAGTATATTCCCATTGATAATTTACATTTTTTAGCACACTTGGGTGACTAGGAACAGGAAATTGTTCAACCAAGACTTCCTGTTTCACGGGGGTATAAATATGAGGTAACACATAGGTCAAATTCCCTTAGTCATTCATAACAATGGGTAAGACCAAGGAATATAGCTGTGATGTGCGGTAAAAGGTTTTTGAGCTTCACAAAATGGAAAGTGTCTATAAGAAACTAGCACAAGCATTGAAAATGCCCATTTCCGCCATCAGGCAATAATTAAGAAGTTCCAGTCAACTGGAAATGTTATGAATCAACCTGGAATTGGAGGTGTGTGATATCGTCTCAATGCACTGTGAAGAGGATGGTTTGAGTGGCCAAAAAAATCTCCAAGGATCACAGCTGGAGAATTGCAGAAGTTAGTTGCGTCTTGGGATCAGAAAGTCTCCAAAACTACAATCCGAAGTCACCTACATCACCACAAGTTGTTTGGAAGGGTTTCAAGAAAAAATCCTCCACTCTCATCCAAAAACAAACTCGAGTGTCTTCAGTTTGCCAGACACTACTGGAACTTCAAATGGGATCGGGTTCTATGGTCAGATGAAACTAAAATAGAGCTTTTTGGCAATAAACACCAGAGGTGGTTTTGGTGCACAGAGAGAGGTAGCCATAAGGAAATGTACCTCATGCTTACGGTTAAATATGGTCGTGGATCTTTAATGTTTGGGGCTGTTTTTCACCTGGACATTTTGTTAGGATACATGGCATCATGGACTCTATCAAATATCAACAGATATTAAATGAAAACCTGAAATGAAAGCTTAAAATGGGCTGTGGTTGGATCTTCCAGCAGGACAATGATCCAAAACATACATCAAAATCAACACAAAAATGGTTTACTGACCACAACATCAAGGTCCTGCCACGGCCATCCCAGTCCCCTGACCTGAACCCCATAGAAAACCTGTGGGATGAACTGAAGAGGAGAGTCCACCAGCATGGACCTGAAATTTGAAGGATCTGGGGAGATTCTGTATGGAGGAACGGTCTCAGACCCCTTGCCGTGTATTCTCCAATCTCATCAGGCATTATAGGAGAAGACTCAGAGCTGTTATCTTGGCAAAGGGAGGTAGCACAAAGTATTGACTAAAAGGGTGCCAATAGTTGTTGCACACCTATATTTAACAAAGATTTTTTTTTAATAAATCTGTGTTTTGTTTACAATTGTTTGATATCCATGAGATTAGAGTACTTTTGTGATTTTTTTTTAAACAAAACACTTATGGATTTTATTTTACATGAATGATAATCTCCGTTTAGAAGCGAGGCCGCATATATCAAGCTAGAAAACTCGCGATTAGAGCACCGACCAAAAGTTTACTGATGTGACGTATGAATGGGGTGGGGCTTCCACTGGGAGTCAGTTAATATCAAAGAGTTCAAACACCTACATAACTGTCATTCCAGAGTCATGTCAGTTTAATTACTGTATATTTTTGAGTGTTAACTCATAACAGTGTACTCAGATAATATGTGTAATGGTTGATAAGACTGTGTATAACAAGGTATTAGCAATAAATAACATTGTCATACAGCCAGCTTTCCTCAGAAAGATCTTGCCAAACTGTTGCAGGTTCTGAATCACAAGGGTGTGTATCCATGTTTGGGAACAAAAACAGCTTGGTTTAACTAGTAACTGCAAAAACACCAGACAAGCTGGTCAAACTGGCAAACCATCTTTGCCAGCTGGTAAGTGCTGATACTGGAGTAAAGGAACAAAAACAACAACTAGGCAAATATATAAATGTCATTTATTGATCAGATAATTACTGATATATATATATATATACACACACACACACATACATACAAATATTGATAATTAATAGAGCTGCATAACCTTAGGCTATTTGTAACCTTAGGCTATTTGCTAAATGTAAAGGCTATTTACATTTATAGGAGTCTCCAGTGTCAGCATTTTCTCCAGTGTCAATATGATTTCTGCCATGAGAAACCCCCCCCCCCCCCCCCCCCCCCCCAAGAATGTGTGGTTACGCCCATGCTCAGTAACATGACAACCTGTGTTTTTTCTTATTAACTTCAACAGAGAGGAAAAAGAAACGAGGGAACGACTGTTTATAGCTGCTAAAATATAAGTGATATCAGGAACTAACTTTTCTCACAGGCATTCGTCAACATTAAACGTAACATGTCATGTATTAATAAATTAGAAATTGTAATCGTTGGCAAATTTCTGTTTTATATTCCCGGTAAGACGAATAAAACACGTCAGAATGTAGGAAAATAACCCACTTTGGCAAGGTAACGGTACCAACGCTTCGTGCCAGGCAGCATCACATCACTTCGCTGTTGATTATTTTCCAATAACAGCATGCTCTGTTATGATTTATTCCATACATAACTTTACTTACGATTGAGACACACTATATGTCCAAAGGTTTGTGGACATCTGACCATCACACCCATATGTGGTTCTTCCCCAAACTGTTGCCATAAAAGTTGGAAGCACACCATTGTCTAGAATGTCTTTGTTGGCTGTAATATTATAATTTCCCTTCACTGGAATTAAGAGCCCTAAACCTGTTCCAGTATCACAGTGCTCCTGTGCACAAAGCGAGCTCCATGGAGATATGATTCTAACTTCAATAGCATTTGAAGGGAATTAATTACAGTCATATAACCAACTGTAAAGTGTTCATCTAGGTGTCAGCTATAATGCACACCTCTTAGATTTCTGATATTTAACAAAATAAACTATTAAATCATATATAAATATTGCCATGTATTTTATTACTGCATGGGCTCATACACAAAATATACCATAATTTAAAGCTCAATAGCATTTGAAGGGAATGACTTACGGTCACAAAACCAACGGTAAAGGGTTGATCTAGGTGTCAGGTATGACACACACCTTTTAGATTTCTGATATTTATTAAAATGTGCTATTAAATCAGATGTAAATTAGATATGAATTTCACTACAGAATGGGCCCATACACTAAATATACCATTATTTAAAGCTCAATAGCATTTGAAGGGAATGAATTACAGTCACGCAACCAACTGTATAAACACACACAAACACACACACACACACACACACACACACACACACACACACATTGGTTATATGACTGTACATGATTCCCTTCAAATGCTATTGAGCTTTAAATTATGGTATATTTTGTGTATGAGCCCATGCAGTAATAAAATACATGGCAATATTTATATATGATTCAATAGTTTATTTTAATAAATATCAGAAATCTAAAAGATGAACACTTTCCAGTTGGTTATATGACTGTAAGTCAGTCCCTTCAAATGCTATTGAAGTTAGAAACGTGTTTAACAATGTCGTATGTAACTTTAGAGACGGTCCCTTAATTTCCGCATATCCGCGAATATCGAACATCCAACATCAAACCAACTTTATTCCAGTTCATACATGTTTATTTTAGCTTCGAAAATACTTCTAAACATGACTGACTTGTTGGCCAATACTGACTTTTCCCTTCCTGCTTCATAAATAAACCCCTTTAACTTGAAAAACAAAAAACAAACACACCACTAAGGAACTGAAAGTGTCTCATTTTGTTGTTTTGTTTTGCTTTGGCGCCTCTTTTCCCTCCTCAGTATTGCAGCCAAGGTGGCAGCAGCTTCGGCGGAAACGGAATCATCCATCCTCCAATCGGGTTCCAGTCTCTTCTTTCTGTTTCCGGCGTCCGTTGGCTGAAGAAACAAGTCCATCTACAAACATTCCTGTGAGCGCTTTAACATTCCGGTAGGGTTATATAATCTGTGTTGTACTGTAAGGGAAGGTAGGAGGGATCGGATGTAGCGTAAATGTAAAGTTAAAATCTTTTTACACTCTTAGTTGATGTTTTTGGTTTGGTTTTAGCTTAAGAATTTAGCTAACCTACCTAGCATGCTACACAAGTTAGCTTGTTGGGTTTGTCAGTAAGCTAACAGGCTAGCTAACACTCATGGTCTTAGCAAGATATTAGCATGGATGTGTGTTTGTGTTGTCAGCTTTATATTAGCTAGGTAAGTAGGTGACTAAACCGTTCAAACTATGAGAAGCAAAAGTCAATTATTAGCTGATTAGGTTAGATCATTTTAATAACTAGCATTTTCAGGAACGTCTTTATTGGGAAATTTGAGGTCTCCTGTGTTGCGAGCCTTACTTTTAGACAATTTCTGTCTTTCTGAAATATAAAACCACTTCTCGTTAGATTTAATGGGCAGTGATCAGCTTCGCCAGTTGTTTTCAGGGGAAAGTAGCTGTTACGTGCTGGAAAAGTCCCTAGAAGTCCCCATGTGACGCCATGGACTCATTTGCGTATTCCTTGAATTGTTGAGATAATTGGCGTATTTATGAGGGTTAACACGAACAAGGAAGGTTTTCTGAGCACACGGGGAATAAAACAGAGTCTTAGCAGAATAGAAAACAAATAGATGATTTGTTAAATTATAGTCTTGGGTTATGGTATCACAAGTTATTTTACAAAAGTAGTTATCCAATTTTGCTATATACATAATTACAAAATATCATTTCAATTACGGAAGTGGGGATAATGAGTCACCAGGAAATATACGCAAAAGAAGTGGTTATGGAGGGAATAATGAATTTTTATTACTTGTAAATGTCACCAAGGGGAGAGTGAAGTGTGAAGGTCAACAAACAATGCTGATCAGTGATTGGTCATTGAGAATAATGGTGAATAGTGATTGGTTTTTGGGAACAATGTGATCAGTGATTGGTTTTGGGGAATAATGGAGATCTGTGATTGATTGCTGGGACTAATGATGATTTATGATTGGTTGCTGGGAATAATGGTGATTTAGTGATTGGTTGCTGAGAGTAATGATGATTTAGTGATTGGTTATTGGGAATAATGGTGATTTTGGATTGGTTGCTGGGAGTAATGTGATTTAGTGATTGGTTGCTGGGAATAATGTGATTTAGTGATTGGTTGCTGGGAATAATGGTGATTGATTGCTGGGAATAATGGTGATTGGTAGCTGGGAATAATGGTGATTTAGTGATTGATTGCTGGGAATAATGGTGATTGGTTGCTGGGAGAAATGGTGATTGGTTGCTGGGAGAAATGGTGATTTAGTGTTTGGTTGCTGGGAATAATGGTGATTTAGTGATTGGTTGCTGGGAATAATGCTGATTGGTTGCTGGGAATAATGGTGATTTAGTGATTGGTTGCTGGGAATAATGCTGATTGGTTGTTGGGAATAATACTGATTGGTTGCTGGGAATAATAACCGGCAGCTCTCCAGCTCGCATCACAGCCGCTGGTTATACAAGTTGAGGGAGCAGGTTCACTTGACTCGCCACCAGCGTAAATACTGACTGACTGCGTTGTTTGTTTATGCGAGCCAATGTTTCACCAGTCGCAGTTGCTTACGTCTGCTCTAAAAGTCACTAGATTTGTCTCTAGGCTCGTTTGTTTTCAAATAAAGTTGCAGAAGAGGTCTAAAAAGCTACCAGATTTAGAGACGGTCAATAAGATGGCAACACTGCTGTTACTCTACAATGACAGATCTTAAGACAGCAGTGTCACATGATTAAAAACTTTGTGTAACTGTGTGTGCGGTGAAACTGATCTCAGTTGCTTGTTCACAGTTGAATAATGAAGAGGCAGGACACTGAGGATCAGGTGGTGGATAACAGTGGAGAGTCCAGTGCTGAGGGCACATCAGATACTCCAGCTACTCCTGAAGGCACAGAGAGCCCGAAGGAACCGAGCACTCTGACGGATAACTCTCCAGCTGTTAATTCTGAAACAGACGAAGCCTGTAAGAGATCATGATTGTGAAGCTTTTAATAATTCCAGATTCACTACTGCATGTAAACAGCAGTAGTATAGCATTTAATGTTTTTAATAAAGCCATACGTCCATGCATTCCAAGATAAACAGATTTACTACGTGTTTGATTAACATGGCATGTGAGTAACCTGGCCTTTGTCCTGCCTGTAATTTTCCTCATCACATGCTCTCTGGCTGAAGCTGGATCTCAATCTACCTCCTGTGATGTGGCTGAGGAGCTTAGCAGACAGCTGGAGGACATCCTCAACACATACTGTCAGGTGGATGGTGGCGAGGACCCAGCTGTAGCTAACGGCCAACCTGACAGCGCTGAGGTCAACGGGCTGGCAGACAGAGAGGACAGCAAATCCGAGGACGCCAGTCTGAACTGCACCAGCAGTGTGGCGAAGGACCAGAAGAAGCTGCAGGAGAAAAAGAAGGTTAAAGGGCTGGGTAAGTGGATTTTAGGTGTCAAATAGAAAAGATTTTCATTTATTTTATTTTTTTAATGCACTTTTATTTGGAGCGACTGCAGTGGAATTAAATTTGTGTGAAAAGTATTGAACGTAACTTTTCAAGAAACGAATAAAACCGTACAAAGAAAGAAGAAAAACGCTCTGGAACTGAAAACGGTGAACTCGGTGGCAAAAATGTAACATGGTCTTCAAATAAACCGCGTTCTATTGTTAAAAGTTTTCCAAGCTTTGCTTTCGTTAATCGTGGCTTATGAATGCGCTGCCAGCGTTTTCAATTCAATTTAATTCAATTTTATTTGTATAGCGCTTTTTACAATAGACATTGTCTCAAAGCAGCTTTACAGAAATATCAACATGGTATACAGATATTAAAGGTGTGAATTTATCCCAACTGAGCAAGCCACTGAGTGGCGACGGTGGCAAGGAAAAACTCCCTAAGATGATTTAAGATGGAAGAAACCTTGAGAGGAACCCGACTCAGAAGGGAACCCATCCTCATCTGGGTAACAACTGCAGACACTTTTCATTTATAAATGTTTTTGCTTACGCTCCGAAAGTTTACGTTCGCCATTCTGGCACAAAGCTCTCGTGTGGGTGGGGCTTAGAAGCTATTTACTCTCATTGACTAGTGAGATATGGATCCACAGCTGCCTGACCTGAAAGTAGAGACTTCAATGGTGTGAATTTTGGAGAGCGTTCTGGATGCAGTTCTTTGTATAGTTATAGTGTTTGTTCTTTGTGGTGGAAATTAATTACTTACTTTAATCAGTGTATTAGTTCCTAATTAATATTTGAGGTTTGGGTAGTCTCATTCGACCAATTTTTTTTTTTCAAGATGAGCTCTCAGGAGCGTCTCTACTTCCAGGTCAGGGAGCTGTGGATCCAAATCTCACTGGCAAATGAGAGTAAATCGCTGTTAAGCCCCGCCCACACGAGAAGTTTGTGCCAGGATAGTGAACGTAAACATGAAAAGAAAGCTTAGAAAAATTTGAACAGTAGAACGCGGTTTATTTGAAGACCGTGTTACATTTTTGCCACCGAGCTCACTGTTTTCACTTTCAGAATGTGTTTCTTCTCTCTCATTGTATATTTTTGTTCATTTCTTGCAAAGTTACGTTCAATACATTTGGCACAGACTTAATTCCGTGGACTTCGGACCCAACAGGAATCTGAGGTGCACAGAAACTGGAAAGATGAAGATTGGAAAAAGAGCTCTCTCTTTTCTCTCAGTGAATCCACTGTAGCCTCAGATTCCTGTTCTTGGCTGACAGGCATGAAACCTGATGTGGTCTTCTCCTGTTGTAGCCCAGCCACCTCAAGTTTCAATGTTTGATGTGTTCTGAGATGCATTTCTGCTCACCATGGTTGTAAAGAGTGCTTATTCGAGTGACTGTATCCTCCCTGTCGGCTTGAACCAGTCTGACCGCTAAACTTTATTTTTTCGTTCTAATACAGTATCATGATCATGCCATACTCTAGATAAATTGATGAAGCATTTCATTTGTTCTTGGCAACCATTTCTAAAATAACCGGAGTTAAGCTCATGTACTGTTCATTAAACCGTTTCTGCAGTGCTTTTTTCATCTCTACTCCTTACAGGTAAGGAAATAACGCTGCTTATGCAGACGCTGAACACGCTGAGCACCCCCGAAGAAAAACTTGCTGGTCTGTGCAAGAAGTATGCTGAGCTGGTAGGTTTGTCATTCTTATGAGTTATGAGTAATCTCTGCGATCAGAACCTTGGTGTTAGTTTGGATTGTTTTGAACGTGTGGCGCTCATGTCCTCTACAGTCACAGCCTCATCTCCTTTAGTGTCCGTTTGTGACATGTCTACAGCCACAAATCTGCCTAAATATCAGAAACGTGCAGGCGGACAATACCTGAGCTAAAAAGACCAGGGATTGACCGGTACCGATTTTGTATAACCAATACGATCCGGATTATTTGCATGTTAGTGCCCGGTAACCGATATTTATTTATTGTTTTACTTTTGTTTTTTGACAATGATATCACTGAACTGAACAAACAGTTTTATTTCTAACAATTTCGTCAATTTCACTTCCTCCTTGCATATAAAATTAAAAAAAAAAACCTCTTATTTATACACCAATAAATAGAGGGGTCTGAAAGAGTGCAAAAAATAAAGTGCACTGTTACTAAAGTGTTTTTTTTTTATTTTTTTATATATATATATAAATAAAAGCTTTGATGAGGTAAACAGATTACGTGACTCTGTGAGTTTGTCTCGATTTTTTGGCACCAAGCTGCTTAAACTACATGTCAAGCGTTTATGTAACACGTCTAATTTGTGCATTAATGGCTGTTGTGTTAAATAAAATGGTGCTCCTGCACGCAAATCTCAAATTTATCGGCGGATCCGATATTACAAAACCGATATCCGATTATGGAAAAATGCTCAGACATCAGGGGGAAATATCGGTAAAACACATTATCGGTGGAGATCTCTCTATAATAGACACCTTGGATTGCTAGGTTCTGTATATAAAACTATATTTTTGTGCAGATAAGTGTGGAATTAAGTCTGCTCGCACTGCAAAAGTTCGAGAAATTGCAGTGACATTTAGAGGAGACTTGTGAATTAGCTCTGTGATTTGTTAGTTCTGGGGGAAATTGCTCAGGTGTCAGGTCTGTAGCTATACCATTATATGAAGGACGGATAAAATCACCGATTTTTAGACATAAAATTGATCTGGAAATAGGAAATAAGCGGTAGCTCAGTGGTTAAGACGTTGAACGACTGATCGGAAGGTTACGAGTTCAAATCCCAGCTCTGCCAACCTGCTGCTGGGCCCCTGTGCAAATGAGAGATAGGGAAGTTGCTCTGGATAATCTGCCCAATTCCATAAATGTTAAACGTATTATTCGCAGAGATCCAGTTGTGCTTTTGAGTCTTTGTATACGTGTGTGTGCGCATCACAGCGTTCGTGGGACTAGCAGGGATAGTGTGCCGTTATTAAGATGTCGACATGACGCACACTCACGCTGTTTGTCCTGGGTAGCTGCAGGACCTGGTTCCTGGTCTGCGCTAATAAACTGCAGTACAGAGCCCTTTGGCAGGCTGCTTGCTTGGCACGCCCAGCTCTGCCATTTCAGCTGATTGATTTTATTCATCAGAGGCAGCGCGGCCACGCGGAGAACAATAGCAGGAAGTACACCGGAGACTCGCCATGCCTCTTGTGTTTATTGTTGCTATAACGCATGGTATGTTTGAATACGACCACATAGTTAAATCTTTTCTTGTTGCAATAATAATTCTAACAGGACATTGCAAATGCGCGAAATTGTCTTTCACGGTGATGTTTGTTGGTAAATGAGACCTTTTAGGTCCGAATGTGTGTTGTGATGACGGTCATGTGCACATCGTGCCAGTGATCGATAGCCACTTTTCCACTACACGGTACGACTCGGCTCTCTTTACTTAATGAGATAAATCTTCTTTTCGTGTCGAGGTTCCGCTTCATGGTGGAACCATCGTGGTGGACGGATTAGCCGCTCAGCAGTATGATACTGAACGTTGCCCAGGGTGCGCCAGGGGTGGCTTCTTCCCTGCACGCACATTCACACACCCATTCACATACTACAGACACTTTAGACATGCCAATCCGCCTACCGTGCATGTCTTTGGGGGAGGAAACCGGAGTACCCGGAGGAAACCCCCGCAGCACGGGGAGAACATGCAAACTCTGCACATGCAGGGCCACGGTGGGAATCGAACCCTGGAGGTGTGAGGCGAACGTGCTAACCACTAAGCCACCGTGCGCCCCAATGATTTAAATGATGCATGATTTTCAATTAATAGGATGTTACCATATGCAAAGTATGTATAAATGACACACATTTATTCAGGCACAATAACCACAGAACCACTCGTTAAGGAGACTCCCTCAGTGCGTGGCTCACATTTAGGCTTGGCTCGGCTCGCTCGGAACCTCGACTGGTGTGGTACTAAAAAAAAGTACCAGGTACTATTCACAGTGGAAAAAGCGAGTCGAGTCGAGCCGTACCATGCATTGGAGAATCACCATATGTTAATGACGTGTACAGAAAGCCTTGCGTGCTGTTTTGTTTGGGCTAATACGTTTTTTCATGACATCGATTCCACGAGGTGTTGAAAAAATTTCTTTGAGATTCTGGCCCATGGTGACATGACTGCATCACATAATTCCTGCAGCTGTTCTACACATCCCAATGAAGCTCTGTTCGATTCAGAGCCGGTGACTGGGGAGATCACTGAAGTCATTGTCATGTTCATGGAACCAGTTTGAGGTGATTTGTGCTGTGTGGCGTTATCATGCTGGAGGTATCTGTTATTAGATGGGTAAATGGTGGCCATTAAGGGCTGTACTTGTTCAGCAACGTCAGTCAGATAGCCTTTAGCACTGGTATTAAGGGGCCCAGGGTGTGCCAAGAAAATATTCCCCAAACCATAACAGCACCACCACTTGCTTGGACTGGTGACACAAGACCGGTTGGGACCATGGATTCATGGACCCTGCTTTTAAGAGTCAATAATTGTTGGACTAATTTAAAAAAAAAAAAAAAAAAAAGCTACTTTTCTTAAAATGCCTCTTTGTCTTGTTTAGCTTGAAGAGCACCGCAACTCTCAGAAGCAGATGCGAGCTCTGCAGAAGAAGCAGGCCCAGCTGATCCAGGAAAAGGACCACCTGAGGAACGAGCACAGCAAGGCCATTCTGGCCCGCAGCAAGCTGGAGAGCCTGTGCCGTGAACTGCAGAGACACAACCGCACGCTGAAGGTACACGCTTTGACAGCAACCACAAAAAAAATAAGCTACCGCAAACTACTTCCAACGGACCGTTTCCTAACGTGGGTTGCGTTGCCCGCACGACACAGATTAAACTCGTTGCTCGGGAGAATACAGACTTGCGATCCAAACTGCGCTAAGTAGTATGCCTATGTAGTAACGATACATTTCTGGAAATACTACACGAAAAGGGTTAGGGTTTTTTTATTATTAGTAGTAAGATATCTGCCTCGATATAGCGTCACCATTTTAAAACAGGAAAACCTTTTGAGTGATTTTAACAGCAATATTTTTTTATTAAATCAAAAGCAATATTAAAAGTTAAAATGACGCTCCTTTCTGACCGACCAGCAGTTCTTTCTTTAAACTCCTGTTAGAACCGCGACTCAATTTTTGCACCGAAATCATAAAAAAAATAATGTTGGATTAGATAGTAAAGGTATACATGCTCCAGTTCATTTGAAATGTTAATAAAAAGTGACGACGACAACAACAAAACCGTAACGTTTGTATAATGGTAGCCTAGAGTCATGGGGTAGAAGTGGTGTTTACCTGTGCACCACTTCCTGTCTGATATTAGATGGCGTAGCTGGGCGTATCCGTGTATATCGGCATATTGTTGACGGTTCAGAGTTTCTGATTTCTTTGCTCTATTGATGCATGTCGCGTTTCTAGCTGTCCGGTCTGAACCTGTAGCGTTTTGCTCGTCCTGGCAGGAGGACGGAGTGCAGCGTGCTCGTCAGGAGGAGGAGAAGAGGAAGGAAGTGACCTCGCACTTTCAATTAACGTTGAACGACATCCAGGCGCAGATGGAGCAGCACAACGAGCGCAACGCCAACTTGCGGCAGGAGAACATGGAGCTGGCGGAGAAGCTCAAGAAGCTCATTGAGCAGTACGAGCTTCGGGAGGAAGTGAGTATTGAATAAAGTACTTCAGAAGCTTAAAGAGTCCGTCTGGAAAATTGGATGGTGTGATCAGTATGTTGACGTGATCGCGCCAAGCCGTGCGTCATGTTTTTATTCTCTGTTGCAGCACATAGATAAAGTTTTCAAGCACAAAGATCTACAGCAGCAGCTGGTTGACGCGAAGCTCCATCAGGCTCAGGCCCTGCTCAAAGACTCGGAGGATCGCCACCAGAAGGAGAAAGAGTTTGTGAGTTTCCAGAGAACGTGGTTTTAGTGTTGAAATGGACACGGCACACATTCCTTTGCCAAGGGTTTTTTTTTTTTTTGCGTGCTTTTAAATATTTTATTTTTTTTGCTTTTTAAAAAAAAACAACGTGTTTTTATTTGAATTCTCCGGTTGTATACAGCTGCTGAAAGAAGCCGTGGAGTCACAGAGGATGTATGAACTTATGAAACAACAAGAAGTTCATCTGAAACAGCAGGTGAGGATCAGGCTCAAAACACAGCAGAAATGTGTAAAAGTAAATAATAATAATTAAATAAGTAAAGATTTGTACTATGGTCAGTCTGAATACTCGGTTCTGATTGGCTGGAAGGTGTGCATTCAAAACATTGAATTCACAGGTAGTTCCAATCATGTCTCTCCCCCTCTCTGTCTGTGTGTCTCTCTCTGTCTCTGTGTGTGTGTGTGTGTGTGTGTGTCTATCTCTCTCTCTGTCTGTGTCTCTCTCTGTCTCTCTCTCCCTCTCTCTCTGTCTCTCTCTCCCTCTCTCTCTGTCTCTCTCTCTCTCTCTCTCTCTCTCTCTCTCTCTCTCTCTCTGTCTCTCCCTCTCTCTGTCTCCAAAATAAATATTTACAGTAATTCATGCAAATAAATGTAATCTTATTGCACACTTTTATCTCTGTGTATGATTTAGAACGTTCAGAATCCTGGATCTGATGACCCGTGTATAAAATAACGAACAGAAATGAACTGTTATTTTTATCCTTTCAGTCAAATTTTGTGCCGCAAACATCAATGACTGCTTTAACTTGTCAGTGCTGGCAAGCGACCACGGCGTAAGCGGGATAATCTACGGCTAGGTGCGCGTTACACCGAAGGCAAAGAACCTGACGCGAATCGGAGCAATGCACACCTAGTTGTGGTTTATCCCTTACTTATACCCTGTTGTGGTGTACGCTTTTTCTGTGTAATCCGGTGTTTCTGTTTGTTTCTGCTTCTTTCAGTTATCATTATACACCGAGAAGTTTGAAGAGTTTCAGAACACACTCTCCAAAAGCAACGAGGTGTTCACAACCTTCAAGCAAGAGATGGAGAAGGTATTTAAAACCGTGCAGAGACTCTCCTGTTTCCACTTTCTTTCCTTTTTTAAAACCCCAGCCTTGGTGTCCTTACCGTTGGGCTTTTTTGTCATTGTAACAAGTAGCTAACGTCGTTCTCTTAACGAGTGTACATTTTGTCTTTCAGATGACGAAGAAGATTAAGAAGCTGGAGAAGGAGACGACCATGTACAGGTCCCGATGGGAGAGCAGTAATAAAGCCCTGCTGGAGATGGCTGAGGAGGTGTTGGATTTAATTACAACTTCCTGTCCACACTGCATTTAGTGACACCCCCCCACACACACACACACACTCACACACACTCCAAACCATGTTTTTAAAAGTATTTACCTATAAAAAAATTTTTGTCTCTTCTGTAGAAAACTCTTAGAGATAAAGAACTGGAGAGCTTGCAGGTGAAGGTGCAGCGGTTGGAGAAGCTGTGCCGTGCCCTGCAGATCGAACGCAACGAGCTGAGCAAGAAGGTTCAGGACCTCAGTAGCCCAGCGGACGGCCCGGGCTCGGAGACCGAGACCAAATCATCGCAGCCAGCCACAGACTCGGCAGAGGGTAGCCCTGCCCACACAAACGACCCAGAGCCAGAGACTCCGCCCAGCACTCACTCTCAGGCGTGTCACTGCAGTCCCGTCCCAGGGGCCGAGTCGCAGACGGAGGCGTGTTCAGCCCAGGACTGAAGTAACGCTCCTCTGTCGCCGGGTTCGAACCACTCACAATCTCCCCGGCAGCTCTCCGTCTCTCCGAGCTGTCTCAGCGGTTTTTCGAGGGGGGGTGGGGGGGGCTTTCCGTTCTATCAGGGAAGATTGTGCCTTTGAGATGCTGTGTGTCCACTTTTTTTCTCCCTTTACTTCTCTTTTTCCATCACTCTGAAAATTTCCTGTTTGTGAGAAGACCCACGCTGAGAGGCACTAAGCACCACTGCTGCTTTGGAATGCTAACCCTGGAGTGCACTCATCCTCTTCGTAATTATATTTAAGCGTTAGCCCCGAGCCCTGTCCGCCCGGCTGAATACAAACTACCAATTTAGACAGATGGGAAACCGTAAACTGCTTGAGCACCCCATATTATTGCTTAAGTAATGAACAGCAACTGTAGTGAAGTGAAATATTAAAGCATCCTGTTTAGTGTCAGGCGTGTGTATTTTTTTTCTGTTTTTTATTTTTATTTAGAGACCCATTTTAAGGGTCTGCACACACTATCCATTGTTCTTGTATGTAATGGATCATGTAATCAATCTTTTCTCACAGTTTATCACAATCACCTTACTACTCTCAATTTCTAAGTGTGCACTCGGTGAACGTCACCTTGAATTCAGTGCCGTCAAATCGGATCTTTCGGAACCAGATTCCCCGCTTTGCACCACTTTGAACCATAACCCCCCCCCCCAAATATGACTATAATGAGTATACATAACCTAATGTGTTCATGTAGTCCATTCCAAACTCTATATACTGTTTTATTATTATTTTTTTATGCGTTTTAAATTTTGCTTTCTTCCACAGATCTTTGCGTTTTTCAAAACACCGAATTTGACATTTTACCATGTTATTTTCCCCCGCTGTCCTGTCTGGTAATTTGGCGAAATTTAACATCCGCTTCTCTTGAGATCATTCCAGAAGAGAACACGCACTCGAACGAGGCCACGAACACCGAGTAAAGCGTTTACTACCTTTTTATTATTCTCTCGTACGTTTTAATCACACCTTCATTTCCTCATCGTGGACCATTATTTTCACATTTCCTCATGTTGTTGCTCTTACACTGTACGTCTCTTGGATATGAATGTATACGGCAACTTGGCATAATACATTTTGGAGATGCTTCATTTACAGCCCAGATCCAGTTTGTTGTGTGACCAGGTTAAATAAAGAGATTCTAAAATGGTATAAAACTCTATGCAATTCAAGTGCCGTTCATCTTCTGTCTATTAAATCGAGTGTTAATATGCTAGCAAAGGATTGTACATTATTATAGTCTCATCGTGGCTTCAGAGTAACAGCGCAAGTATGTGAAGTCGTGTGTGGCTAGAATGCAAAAAATTAGTTATTCGACATAATGACTCGTTTTGTTTTCTTTTTGTACCAGGGTCTCATGAATTTTATTGCTTCATTAACCTGAACACTAAATCTCCATGAGGTCCTACGTGAGTTGAGTAAATGCCAGGATCCGCACCGGATCTTATTTAACTACATTCTGTCTTTTACTCAGTAACAGCATGCCACATTTCATTGGCTCCTACTGCTCATTAACGCTGGACACACCCACTGTTATTGAAGGTACCAAAGATCTTTTTTGTTTGTTTGTTTTTGTTTTCACACCCTGTAAACATGGTTTGAGAAATTAAAGATATTACACAGTTAATCTGCCTACGAGTCTGAATTCATTGTTTTCATTTTGTTTAGAATTTGCTGTACTGAAATGTCGGTGTGATTTTATAGAGTGGGTTTTATTATTTTATACCACAGTGATGTCAAATTCTCGATTCTGATTGGTCGGAAGGTGTTGAGTCGTTTCCTCTGACAGCAGCTTGGACGCTAGTGCATTTCTAATTCAAATCACAGGTTTATCTTAATTCTCAATATCTTTATTCCAATACAGTGTGTTCAGGAAGTATTCATATCCAGCATTTTTGTACATTTTATTGTGGTACAGTTTTAATTTAAATGGATTAAATTGGCTTTTTTATGGCTGTCAGTTTAAACACAAGAAAGAATTTTTTTTTTTTTTTTTTTTTTAAATTGACCCTTTATTCAGTACTTTTGAAGAATTGCATGATAATGCATCACAGCACAGTGAAATTCTTTTCTTCGTATACCCCAGCATGTTAGGAAGTTGGGGCTCAGAGTGCAGGGTCAGCCATGATACAGTACCCCCTGGAGCAGAGAGGGTTAAGGGCCTTGGCTAGTGAAATGTGATCATTCAAGTTTGTAATAAATTGACAAAACGTTGAAATTCTGATTATGCGTTGTTTTTTTGTTTGTTGTTTTTTTTAATAATCGCGGCGTTTTTTTTTTTCCTTCCAGATTGGTGGGTTGTATCCTAACAAATTTAGTGAAAATAAATAACTAAAATATAGATATTTAGTCAGGCAGTCAGGTACTCGGAAACCTTTTTGAGAAAAGAAACCCATCCGGAACGCTCGAACGGAGGGTTTGTTTTCTTCGGGCCGTTACTTCTGTAGAACAGGAAGTACGATATTCCCTTTTCCGTTTTAACCCGGCCCTTAACAGCACGCGCAGGAAGTATTGATTTAACATATCTGGGTTAATAAAAGGATCTTTACCAGGAAGAAACAGAGTGAGCGAGATTAGCGAACATGGTGAGTGCGCAGATTTGGGATTTAAAAGAAGATTCATTTGACTAAGACGCTGCCGTTTGTTATCAGAGAGCAACTGCGACGAACTGGGCCTGAGTAGTTAGCTCAGCTCGGTAACTACGGCCGCGTTTCAAATGCCTCCTTACGTCATAGATACGCTCACTAGACGGGGGGTTGTTCTAATGGCTTCTGCGTTCTATGTGGAGTTCTATGTAGTGCACTATATGTCCAGGTGTGAGTCATTTGGAACAAAGCCGTGTTCTTGTAAAAGCTGGCGAGCGCTACTCTCTCATGATCGCTCATTCACAGGCTAGCTGTTTTTATTTCTATTTAAATACCAGGCAGCTTCAGCAACTGTGTGCTATCATATAGCGTCATACGGATTATAAATTATAAACGACGGTAACAACAATTATGGTGTGTATATATGTGCTATTGTGTGTGTGTGTGTGTGTATGTACATACATAGATATGAATATCGAACGTCCAACGTCAAACCAACTTTATTCCAGGGGCGATATATCGATATAATATCCATATCGTGGTGAATGATGACGCGATACACTTTTCTGAGATATCGTTGGTATGGGGCTGTGTTTTACGTTTTTAATAATGATGAATTAAATGGTACTGAATGTATGCTTTGAATTATAATTTTTTTGTAATTGTATATATTTTTTAACTTAATCTTTGTTGTATCGTCAAACTCAGTTTAATGTATTTTTTTTTAAGCAACTGTGTTGTGGACAGTTGTTTAGCTAAATGATATATCGTATGTGTATTGTAGAAATATCCTCAAATATCGTGCTATATATAGATAGATAGATATGATATGATATTTTTGTCATATCGCCCAGCCCTAATTCCCCCCCCGAAAAGCGCTGTACAGAGCCCTGTGCTGATGTAATAAATAAATAAATAAATAAATTATGTAATAAATAAATAAATAATTACTGGTGATCTTTTAGCTAGTTTCAGCTTTCTAACTTGCTGTCTAGCTTAGATTTATTATTATTAGTAATAAATATTAAATAAAGATTCCTAGACGATACAAAATGGCGGGTGTACCCCACGTCAGGGAAGCAGGCGTGCCGTTCCTGCTGAAGAAGAAAAAACAATAGAAACAATCACAGAATTTCTAATGGTTTCCACTACAAATACCACTACAAGGCTCTGTGTTGGTGATCGGAAGGTCGCGGGTTCAAACCCCAGCACTGCCAAGCTGCCACTGTTGGGCCCTTGAGCAAGGCCTTTAACCCTCTGTGCTCCAGGGGCGCAGTATCATGGCTGACCCTGCGCTCTGACCCCAACTTCCTAACATGCTGGGGTATGCGAAGAAAAGAATTTCACTGTGTTGTGACCAAGACTCATTAACATGCCACCAATAGAAGGCAACAAATTACCCGTAGAGATCCACAAGGTCAATTACAGTTTCCATTATAACCATTACAAATTCTATTTTTGTTTTTTTTACAACAGGGATGAGACTGCACAAGGCGTTTCAGGCGTTACTGTCTGTGTTTCTATTTCACATGTTCTCATTTCTGTCTGGGGTTCCTCTTGGTTCTGCCATCTAACTCTCAGCGTGTCTAGGGTAGACGTTTCTAGGGTAGCTCCCATCCACCGACCTGGATTAAGCGCTCAGTGAAGATGAATGGTTTAGCTTGAGCTTTGGAGGCAGAGAATAAAAAGAGGGGCTGCTTGTGCGACCGACTCCAATGGAAAAGCACTCGTATTAATACTGTTTTACTTCCTTCATGCAGAAACCCATCCTCCTTCAGGGCCATGAGAGGTCCATCACTCAGATTAAATACAACAGAGAGGGTGACCTGCTGTTCTCTGTGGCCAAGGACCAGGTACGTGGATGAAAATGTTGACTTGATTTGAGGTAAAAGTCAAAGTCTTATGATTTGTCATTTGCACAGTTGACATAGCATCTACTAAACAATATATACAAACGTCAATGCAATATCAAGCATAGCCAGGACAAAAAATGATTACTTTCAGGACACAAGAGATCCATAGCATATACATGAATATGGTATGTTATTTTACTCAAGAAGTATTGAGTATAAAAACATACAAAAATGAGACGAATTGCACATTTTAAATACGGAAATAACACAAGGAAGTGGAAATAAACGTTTCCACTGTGCTCCAAACTAGTGTTCTTCAGTCTCCTGTTTATTCTGGTGTGTTTTATGTGACATTTTCTTTACTTGTGTGTGTGTGTTTGTTTTTTCCTCCTCAGTTTGTCAATGTGTGGTACTCGGTCAACGGGGAGAGGCTCGGTACTTACAACGGCCACACCGGAGCTGTGTGGTGTGTGGACGTGGACTGTATCCTTCAGTGAGGCTTGTTACCTTTTAACAGCTTAAACCTTTGGTAGAGAGAGAGAGACAGCGTGAGGGAGAGAGAGAGAGACAGCGTGAGGGAGAGAGAGACAGTGTGGGAGAGAGAGAGAGAGACAGCGTGAGGGAGAGGGAGAGTGGGATAGAGAGACAGACAGCGTGAGAGAGAGGGATAGAGAGTGATGGGGAGAAAGAAAGAGAGACAGACAGCATGAGCGAGAGACTGTGAGAGGGACATAATATGAGCAAGAGAGAGAGACGAAGCATGAGAGACAGAATATAAGAGCAAGACAGCAATAGACAGTGAGACAGGGACGGAGAGCGAGTGAGAGAGACAGAATATGAGAGCGAGACAGCAATAGACAGAGGGAGACGGGAGTGAGACAGACACAGAGAACTTGATCCCTGAGGGTCACAGCAGCCGACAATTACAGACATAACACACGACATTACACACCAAATACTAACAAGACACACTTATCTGTAAGTCAGTGAGTAAGGTGTAATGTGGAATAAAGTGTCCAGATAATGAAGTGAACACACACACACACACACACACACACACACACACACACACACACACACACAGAGCTGCTTGAAGTTTGCCTTAATAAAGTGAAGGGGACACGAAGCACGTGCTGACAGGATCTGCTGATAACAGCTGCAGACTCTGGGACTGTGAGACGGGTTAGTGACTGTTCTACTTCTACTACTAACTCCGTGATCACACTACACGCTCGAATATCATTAACGTGTGTGTACCGTACGTATACGCATGCATCATCCACTTTATTAGAACACCTGCACGTTCATGCAATTATCCAAGCAGTCGATAACGTAGCAGCAGCACAACACACAAACTCATGCAGATACAGCTCAAACACTTCAGTTCACATCAAACATCAGGCTATAGTGAGCTCCTGATGTCACCTGGTCGCTTTACAATCCTCAGCTGTCCAGTTTCATTGAACCTTGTGGGATTCTGTTGGGCATCAGCCTTAATGTTCGGCCGTGTTGTGCGTTCTGAGATGCTCTTCAGCTCACTGTGGTTGTAAAGAGTGGTTACGTGAGTTTACCTGTCAGCTCGAACCCAGTCCAGCCCGGCACAAACATCACGTTCTACACGGTTAATGCACTTAACCAGCTAGCTTATATCATAATAGCTACGGTTTTATTGATTTAATTTTTTTAGCTGCGTTAATTACTGTTTTTGTCGCAAAACCTGGCAGCACACTGGAGCTTTCATTGGCTAATAAGTTTGCTTTGTCCGACCCTGATTAGAATATTTCATTCAAAACGAATTGCCTGCTGTGAAACGCTCACGAGTAAGGTCGCTGCGTTTCTCCTCAGGTAAACAGCTGGCCGTGCTCGATACCAACTCGGCAGTGAGGACGTGTGGCTTTGACTTCAGCGGGAACATCATCATGTTTTCCACGGACAAACAGATGGGCTACCAGTGCTACCTGAACTTCTTTGATCTACGAGACCCCCAACAGATCGGTAAGCTTTAACAGGAGCAGTTATGAATCAACAAGTACTGAACCCAAATTTGTGAGGACCCAGCTAACTAAAGGTCTGGATAATCATCTAGCATAACACTCCAATTTAAAACGGACATCCAAAATTAATCAAAAAAACTTCAAATAACACTATAAAATCGGTCAGTGACAGTTTTTATTTCGCCTCTAGAGGCCGCTCTCGTACTGTATAATGACAGCGGACCCTTCTCAGCCGCTCCCGCACGGGACACATTTTGGAAAAACTATCAATCAGTGTGGATTTTTGCTGATAAATGATAATTCCGCCAATCAGTTATCGCTGCCGATTAATCTGGAAAAGCGATCACTCATTCAGCCTCTAATGTCAAAAGATCAGATACTTTGTGCTAACAGTCATTAACTGTGTTTTTCATTTTTCTCAGAGGACAACCAGTCGTATCTCTCCGTGCCGTGCAGCGAGTCAAAGATCACGAGTGCGGTTTGGGGGCCGCTCGGAGAGTTTGTGATCGCAGGACATGAAAATGGAGAAATCAACCAGTTTAGCGCCAAGGTGCATCTCCCCACATCCACTGTTTTTAATATACGTGTATTTGTAGCCCACATCTAGTCGCCAACGGTCACTGTCACTCACGTCGAAAATGAACGACCTTTGATCGCTGTTTGTGTGCACGTAGCTTTAAACAGAATGTTCTATCACCACATGTCTGCTGTGAGGTTTCAGAATGTCGCAGTAACCGTGTGTGTGTGTGTGTGTGTGTGTGTGTGTGTGTGTGTGTGTGTGTGTGTGTGTGTGTGTGTGTGTGTGTGTGAGAAGTCTGGGGATATCCTGACTACAGTGAAGGAGCACACGAAGCAAATCAACGACATCCAGTCCTCTGTAGACCTCACGATGGTCATCACAGCATCTAAAGACTGCGCTGCTAAGGTTTGTATCGTATCCGTTAAAGAACAGAGAAAAGCCTTCAGTACGGTCGCTTGATGAATCCGTCTGGTTTCAGTTGCCCTGGAATTTCCAGGTCTTTCTGAAGCAGTTATTTAGCAGAAAGCCTTTGTGCACGTCGTCATCATCAATAGCTGTGTGGAAATTTTTTATCTCAACGAGTTTTTATCCTGGTTAAATAAATGTTTCCATTCACGTTTTTTTTTTTTTTTTTTTTTTGGAATATCGCGTAATAAAACGCCAGATGGAAACACCAGATGTGAATAAAATCTCCAAAATGTGCAATCGGTGTATTCATGAGTGTGGAGCAGCGACGTACATTTATGGCGTTTGGCAGCTACATTTTGAATCACAACCAACATTTTTTTGTTTGTTTCTGGTTGATTAGTTATGTATATTGTGTACATTATGTATATTAGATCTGTTGCCTCTTCGCAGCTCTTCGATTCGTCGTCACTAGAACACATTAAAAGCTTCAAGACCGAGCGACCCGTGAACTCTGCTGCCATCTCACCCATCATGGACCACGTAAGTCATTTGAAATCTAGCGTGTACCTCAGAAATCACAAATAATCCTCAATTTCTCATTATAACTGTTAAAAAAAAAACCCTCTTCCCTCTAATATGCCTTGAATTACACATCAGCTCTAGGAGAATGAAGGAACATGGGTTTTCTGTAATACGCAGTGTCCGTCGATCAGGAGTCTCGATTTTTAGTCTGTCAGCGTGAACTGTGTGTGGATCGTGCTTTAGTTCTGTAGAATTAAAAGCCGGTCATGTCATGAAATGTGTGTTCAGGTAATACTGACTGCTCTTCCTGTTGTGCTTGTGTCCAGGTGGTCATGGGAGGAGGTCAGGAAGCCATGGAGGTCACAACCACTTCCACTAGGATTGGCAAATTTGAAGCCAGGTTGGTACACACACAGGCGCACATACACACATACGTTAGCTGTAATCTTAGCCTAGTTATTTAAGGTCTTTTGATAAACACTTTACTGATCTGAGCGAGGCACATCAAGTTACACATAATATCAAACAGTATGTAATTAAAATAATGAATAGGTATGGAGGGAGCACGGTGCTGTAGTGGTTAGCACGTTCGCCTCATACTTCCATGAGTGGGGGTTGGAATCCCGCCTCCACACTGTGTGTGTGAGCGTGGAGTTTGCATGTTCTCCGCGTGCTTTAGGGGTTTCTCCCGGGTACTCCAGTTTCCTCCCCGAGTCATTTGCAGGCTGATTGGCATGTCCAAAAGTGTCCGTAGTGTATGAATGGGTGTGTGATTGTGCCCTGAGATGGATGTGTACCTCGCTTGGCACCCCTGGGATCGGCCCTAATTCTAGATTCCCTGTGACCCAGTAAGGATAAGCGGTACAGAAGATGGATGGATGGAATAGATACGGGTCATAACAGTCAACATGAGTGTAATGCAGTGAAAGTCATCAGTGAGCTCAGATCGCAGGACTGCCAGGAAGCCCATCCCCATCCTACACTGAATAATGAATTGCTTTATGTGGCTGGTCTATAAAAAGTCACTAGACAGTGGAAAAAGCCACAAGGACACCTACATAGTGAAATCCAGAATTGATGAATATGCAAATGAGCGCACCAGTTGTCTACATGACCACGCCTCCCTGCTGACAAATAACAAAACGCAAGCAACTTCTACATGCATTTGTGTTATTGAACCGACTCGAATGTTCTCTGATCATTCATCGATACGTTTTTCTTATATGCGTATGCACTGGGAATATTTTCCTGTATATTTTTCTCTCTCTTCTCCTTACAGGTTTTTCCATGCAGCCTACGAAGAGGAGTTTGGAAGAGTGAAGGGTCACTTCGGCCCTATTAACTGTGTGGCATTCCACCCAGACGGCAAAAGGTGTTTATTCTATTTTATTTCTTCTTTCAAACACTTAGATTATGGCACATGATTTAGGTGTCTGTGAGAGTCACTTGAGTTAACAGGTCCTTGGGAAAAGACACACGGCCTCCAGTTTCTCAACAATTCCACGCCCAGCTTTTGTAGAAATTTAAAAAATTATCTATTATTATTATTATCTACTAACTCGGTCATGATGTTTAATCTCGTTAAAAATGTCCATCATTTTAAAACTTTTTTTTGTTGTTGTTGCACAGTTACAGCAGCGGAGGCGAGGACGGCTACGTCAGAATTCACTACTTCGATCCTCATTACTTCGACTTTGAGCTCGAGGCCTAAAATCACAAGACATCATTCCTGTTCAGATCATGGGCTTCATCAGTCAGAAATACAGCCTGTTTTTTTACTCAGTTTTAAAGAGGGGCTGGACTGTTCCCGAGTATTTAATAAATCATATTCTCAATAAACAGTTTGACATACTAAATGGGATTTTAGTAGTGTTTGGTTTTTCAGACAGGACTCTAATTGACTATGTTTACATGGACAGCGGTAATCTAATTACTGATCTTACTCTGAATACGACAGTATTCTGATTAAGGTGTTTACATGAGTTGCTTTTAGAATATTCTTTTCATGTTCAGGTTTTACATCGTCATTACGTCCCTCCAGAATTTCACGTATCGATATACAGTTGGTCTTCGTTATGGTACCATATACAGTTTTGGGTGTTTCATGTTTAATTTTTATGAAAGCTTCAAGTACAGTTAATTGTCATGCTCGAAGCCGTGGGCTGCGTCTGAAACCGTGTACTTACCTACAAGTATCTCGCCTACTATATAGCAGGTAAGTACACGGTTTGGGACGCAGCCGTGCTCTGTTTGCCGTAAAACGGTTGAGTTCTGCTGTGTGTGATCGTGTCCTGTTGCAGAAAGCGGTGAAAACTCCCACCCGACATTAATAATGTGATTAAGGTGTGTACATGTCTGTAATACACGTCCATAATGCGATTAAAATAGGAATACTCCACATGTCTTAATTCCATTTGTGTTCACTTCGAGTATGACTTTAGCCGGATTAAGGTAATTAGAAATAGCGGTTTACATGCTAGCTTCTTAATCGGGTTAATATCGGATTATTGCTGTCCATGTAAACGCACTGATTTGCTCTGTGTAGATGATTGGATTAGGTTTATAGATTTATTGTGAACTGGCTGCTTAACCAAATGTTAATTAAGCATGCTGTGATGTAGTAAGCTCAGTGTCTGCAACTGCGTTAACTAACTACAACCTCACATTAACTAAAAACTAAGCTAATGATAGCTTAGTTTAATTAAAATACTTCTGAGGGATTAATTCGACTTTTGACCAACTCTCTCTCTCACTCTCTATAAATACACACACATGGTCAGACATTTGTGGACACTTGACTGAAATGTTTCTCATGATGTTAAAAACCTGATCTCAAGATGTATGATTAAATGTTTGAAATCGGTGTTGTAGACAAAAATAAATCGTGCCGACATATTAATTTCTTTCATTACAAAAAAAACATTTTATTTACCAAAAAAAAAAAATATTTTTTTTTCTTTTAATGGACGACCATATTCCGAAAAAGCACTCAATAAGAGTCCGGCGTAGGTGTGAACTCCTTTTAACACTGTTTAAAAATCATCTCAGGGGAATTCCCCAAGAAATCAGTTGCAAAAACACCAAGAATACATTTCTGGAAATTCGAAAAAAGGGTGTCTACTTTGAAGATGTTAAAATATTAAATTATTTTGATTTATTTAATCACAAGATAATTCCTATAGCTCTATTTGAGTTTTGATTAATTTGTTATCCTAAAATAGCAGCGTGTCTAATTAAAAAAAAAAAATTATATATATATATATATATATATATATATAAATAAATAATTCTTATTCTAAATCATCATATTTTGATTTCTTTGACAGGGTAACACGGCAGGTATGGGTCAGTCCTCCATCATCCGCTATTGCTTTGCCACACTGAGGCTTATTTGGTGCTCATCTAATCAGTGTGGTGATCACATGCCCCACAAATGTTTCTATTTATTTCTTCCACAGAAATCTATGCTTTCAGCACTCTGTGCAAAACCTAATCACAGGGAAAACGTGTGATTGTTGTGGCCAAAAACGCTCGAATTTGCTGCCATTGCCATGAACGCAGGTTGTGATGTCACGTGACACGATCTTTTTGAAAAAGCCCAAGCTCCTTTGAATATTCCGGAGTTTGAATTTGCGTTCATTTCTGTGATCATGCTCAGAAACGAGAGAAATCCTTCCAGGAACTAAATGAATGATTTAATATGGTCGTCTAGTTTTCTTTATGAACTCATCCTGTGCTTTGAGTAAAATTCATTCACAACATTAAAGTGTATTTAGACACCAATATGCACGTAACTGCAAAGAAGCCTGCACCTGGTATAAAAAGACTGCCTGATTGACGCAGCGTATTGCTATCCTTTCAGCATTAGTGCTTCGCGGAGCTTTTCATTCGACTGGAACACAATTATCTCCTCACATTTAAAAACACACCATGTCAAGGGAAAGCCTCGAGCCCTAACGTGAAGCGTACACATTGATAGAAATTTCAGTTCCGGCTCATTTCCCCTGTTCAGTAATTCAGTAGGACAGGATTTTGATGAGGTGCTGAGACAGCAGGATCAGGCTACGCTTAAATTGCTTCCAATCATGGAGCCATGGATAGAGCTGTCTGTTCATGTTATTTTGGGTCAAACTGATTTTTTATTATTATTTTTTTTTTTAACCTTTTAAGTGAACTTAAACTGGCCTGGTAGTCATTAGACTACAAACTGATGTCTTATTTAATAATACTTGCGCATTCAGTAACTGAAAGCTTTTAAGAGAATGGAGAGAGCATGTTCTCTTTTATTTACTTTACCAAAAAAAAAAAAAAAAAAAGCGCATATAATATAGACAATTCAAAACCACAGAACCGTGGAACTCCTAAAACTGCTATTTCTGGCCCTGGGAGCCATAAAACACAGACACGTCATTAAAACAAACAATTTTCTCTCTTAAAAATGAGGTAAAGGACACTGAGCCAGTGAGCAGCATCCAGAAAAGACAAAACCTAATAATACGGGAAACGATTGTGTGTGTGTGTGTGTGTGTATGTTTTCAAGTCCATGATTCCAAATAAATTAGAGGTGAAGCTGTTCAGATGAAGCACAGCTAATAACGATCTCTACTGCTTCTGGTCCTGTTTGAGGTGCTACTGTAAATTTCTACCTAATAAAAATAAAATAATGCAAAGATTCATAGCAAAAAAAAAAAGAAAAAGAAAACGAGGGGGTGGGTGGGGAAGGGTTGCGATAAGGAAAGGATACATCTTACATTTCGACATGTGTAATGCAAAAAATCTATACCGCCCAATAAGAATACAAATAGTAAAAGGAGTCTTAGAAAATAATTTACAGTCTTTAGCTTGGACGCTAACATTAACATCGTGTGTGTGTGGGACAACTCAAGTTCAGTTCGTGCGTCTGTTTGGACTCGAGTGCTCAGGTTGTTTTCAGCTCTTCTTTTGGCCTTTAGAAACAGAAAAGGAGCATTAGTACTGTCAGAGAACACCACATTTAATAAAAAAAAAAAAAAAAAAAGTTCACTTTTTCACCCCCTCACATCTGAGAGACCAACGGACATTGTCTCAAAGCAGCTTTACAGAAACAAACACAGGATACGGATTTGTGAATTTCTCCCTATTGAGCGAGATGGTGGTGAGGGGAAAACGGCCCAAGATGTTGAGAGAAAGAAACCTTGAGAGGAACTAGACTCAGAAGGGAACCCGTCCTCATCTGGGTGACAATATGAATAACAATGTTGGTTAATATTTAACCAATGAGAAGTGGTAGAAAGTAGCTGTATATTAGCTTCTGAAGCCAGCTGGAGAAACACTCAGTGAAATTTGGTTGTTGGATTTATACGGTACATGCCAGGCTTTGTTCTAGCTCACCACCAGAGCCACTAACCATCACTGCTTCTTTCTAACAAGCTGAACTTTTCCTCATGATCTCTTGATTCCTATTTCCCCGTGTCATTTATAACAGGATAAGATGAAACTGTAGTTATTATTTTTTTTGCAGGTAGGAACTAAAGCTGCGAGTGGGGGACCTGAAGAAACGTCGGAACACGTGCGCGTGCACACGACTGGTCTGAAGAATCAAATCGAGTCAATCGTTTCAATTATTGTTTCTTGTTTAAACTGCATAGCATTGGTAAAATGTTATGTGATGCATTTTGGCACTTTGTTACTTCACAGTGAGACCGTCTTAAAACATTACAATGAAAAATAACCCGGTAAACATACCGAGTACTTCAACACACAACACACTCACCCTTTTGTGTCCATTTTCTCTTCTGGGGTTTTCTCTTCCTCCTTCACATCTGCAGGAATGCGAAACAATCAGTTCATGAAAAATGCCTTCTTCACCCCCCCCCCCCCCATTTCAATTAATCTTTAATAACATTTTCTCCTGGTCAAAGTCGTGGTGGATCTGGAGTCTCTCAAGAATGCTTGGCGAGAGCTGGGATCACACAATTTAGAGACACTAATCCACCTACTTGGTATGGTTTAGGGGTCAGTGAGAGGAAAACCATGTGGACACGGAGAGAGCATGTGACTCATGGCGAGGACACCAATGAGTGAACCGAGCTCGGGACTGATCTGGGGACGCTGGAGCTGTGAGGCTACGACACTACCTTCTGCACCACTCTGACGTTCTTAGTGTATACACTGTCCGTTACGAAAGAACGGCTTCTTGAGCAGAGACATGGCACTGGAAGGACCTGGGATGCACCGAAATTTCTATTGCCAAATTTTTTTTAACGTTTTTTGGCCAAAAGAGAAAACAAAAAACAAAATATGAGCTGAAAATGTTAGCCGCCATGCCCCGCCCCTCAGTGCTCAGATTTCACTCTATCTAACCAACGGTTATCACGGTGCTACCCGGCAAACAAGTATCTGCAGTGTTTGTTCTGCAGAAATGTCAAGAGGGGGGCACGGTGCAGAAGATCTTTTCCATGACAGGTGTGATACACCACCTGGAAACACGACATCCCATTCAACATGCAGAGTACAGCAAAGCAACAACAGAATAGAGGCCCTCTGCCAATCTGCGTTCTGCCCATTTTCATTAAAATGATTATGTAGCACGTTTAAACTTTGTGTATTTGCAGGATGCTAGCCTAGAGCCGCTAAGTTCATTACTTGACTGCTGTTTTGCATAATAGGTAACATCACATTATTTGGATAACTGGATTAAAAAAAAAAAAAAAAAAAAATTTGTTTGTTGAATGATGAATATATTTAATATTGTTTTTGTTTTGGTGTGTTCATTTCCGTAAACATGAAAATTTTATTGGTTTGTAATTTTCCAATTCAAATTCATGAAATGAATAAGGTCTAAGAATTATACAAAAAAAAAAAAAAAAAAAAAAAAAAAAAAAAAAAAAAAAAAAAAAAACTTTCAAAATTTATTTTATTATTTTTTTTCTTAATTCATTTTCGGCCACGGTCGAAATGTTCGGTTCTGAACGTTCGGTTTATAAGACTTTAATGTGGGTTGGTCACTTAACATGGAATAAGCTTCGATCACTTCCTGTGGCAACTTCCTTTGCAGCTTAATAACGAGATCTGTGTTTCCCTAGGAAAGGCTCCAGGTTCCCTGCGACCCTGTGTAGGATTAAGCGGATGGATAAATATACACAGGCAGACCCACGTGTGTGTGTCTGAGAGAGAGAGAGATAGTCAGATGTCCAGAAACCTTTTGGCCATGTATTGTGAAGTTCAGTCCTAAACTGTTTTCAGAATGCTGAAGAAGTGTTGTTCGCTGTGCCTGTGCGCTCACCTTTCTTCTCTTCCCCATCTTTCTCCTCCTCGGTCTTCACTCTCTTGACCTTCTTGTAGTTGGCTGCGTTTCTGCGGCCGCCTTGTCCTTCATCCTCGGAATCGGAGAACTCCTCGTCGCAGGCTATCCGCTTATCGTGGGCACGGACTGGCAAAGAAAAGTATTTTAATTAGCTTTAAATAATAAATCGCTCCTGATGTTAGACAGCAGAGTGGTGAATGACACCACTTTGGAAAATGAAGTCTTGGGAGGAGAAACACTTAGGTTGTGAGGTACAATTTCACATGTGAGCAACTTGCATTCGTTTACTCCTTTAAATTTGCTGCAGCAAATTTAAAGAAAAATTAAAAAATTTGTTTACCGCCGAGCACATCTCCCCCCAGGCTACAGCAAACATTTATCAAACTCAGCGTTTAGGTTTGTTTGTTAACAAAAAGATAATGGAGATAATCCTGCTCTTTGTGCCATTTACCCTCTTTTCCTCACCATTCATGGAGGAACGAGGTTCATATTGGGTCCTAAAACTCCCAGTTCACATCCTTACGGGCTAAATGTTGGTTATTCAAGTCCATCTGTCCCTTCAAAAGCCCATATACCCATCCAAACACTGTACACTACTACTCCAACATCAACATAATCACAAAACATACTGAAATATTCAAAAGGAAAAGCAGGGTGCCAAGAAGGAAGAGACCAAGTATATACGGTATCAAAAATGCCCAAGACACAGACAAAATTATTCCACTGCCCAAACAAATAAAACAAAACAAAACAAAAAAAAAAAACCACTGATTTGACAGTAATAACTGCCTCATACTCTTATCAGGTCTTTGGGTTTGTTCTTATCTGCATCTGGACATTGTTGGACGTTAGATCAAATCAGGATCTTGAAGATTTTCAGCTATGCCTAAAACATTATATGCACCAAGAAATGTGGATTAAGAACCCACGAGCGTGCCTACGATTCAGCCTGATTTAATTATAGTGCTACCATTCACCATTAAAAAAATTAAAACAAATACTTCAGATGCACAAATATGACTAGAGGAACTGGTTTGAACAAAAACAATAACTGATTTAAAATGTTTCACATCTGAAAATAAGATGATTCTTTACTGAATATTATGACGAATTAAATTAACAGGAAAAAAAAAAAAAAGAAAAAGTCTATTTTCACATTCACGGCTGAATTATCAGTGTAACCAGGTGTGTTAAGTTTGAGAGGAGATCCACTGTAAAAAAACGAATAGGATACGCACTAGGTATGCGTTTGTCCGGGTCGTCCTCCTCGTCCCCGCTGTCCTCCTGCACGGCGTCTTCTGGGATCGCCTGCATCTGCACTCCGGGAGCGTGGGGCAGCATGCGCAGGTTCTCAAACAGACGCTGCCTAAACACAGAGGACAGATCAAATCAGCATATCATAACGGAGACCAAAATTCAAGCTCAAATACAAAAAGTCAAAACAAAAACAAAACAAAACAAAAAACACACACCAGCCACTGACACACTCACTTGATCTTTTCTAGGTAGTCGTTTGTGTTCTGGTTGGTCATGTTGGAGGGACTGATGTGAAGCTTGAAGTCAGGTCCGAAATATTCAAAGTAATCATTGTATGGAAGCTCTGAAAATCAGGAGAGGGAGAAGGGGAAAAAAAATAAAAAAAATTAAAAAAAATAAAAAATCACCACGCTAGAATGCGACTCTATAGAATAAAAGTCAAATAATTAAATTACGCTCTACTGTTAAATTAAATCAAGCCATTTATCTGATTTCCTGATGCTCCAAAGGAGGGATTTTAATATACGTTTCTATTCACAACAGAGAGACGCTGGAAGTATGTTTTAGGAATTGTTGCATGTTCTATTATTTTTTTTTTTTTAAACTTATGTACTATACAAGTCCTATTTGTATGCCACTTCAGTACAAAAGGTTTCAATTCCACCAAAAGACATTTTCTGGTCAGGGGTCAAGCTTGTGTTAAATACTTTAAAATAATAATCTGTATCGGCCCAGTCTCTCTGGGATTTCACAATCGCAGAAAAAACTCCGCAATATTTGGAGGAGCCTGCAATTGTTCCAGAATTACCGCAGATTTGTGCTGAGACGCATCACATGGCATCATCACAACGTGCCTTCAGACAAAGCCCTCTCCGATTCATGTGTCTCGAATGCGCGTACAACAAAAAGGTCTCATTTACCAACAAACATTGCTGCAAAACTATTCTGTGCGATTGCGCCAATTCGAGTAGATATCTCTGCAAATTGCATTGCAACTTTTTCAAACGAACCAACTTTGTGCAGCCATGAGCAGTATTTTGCTTGAATTTCCTCATTCGTACGCCGCTTTGGATAAAAGCGTCTGTTAAATGAATATATGTAAATAATGCTAAATGTGTAAATAAATGTAAATATGGCCTAAAATCCTCATCACTGTACTTGAACACTTGAAGCATATTATAAATAGATCATTGATGCCAGCAGTTGAATTAACCTGTTCAAGTCCCACTGGAACATGAAAGCACCCAGTCCTTATACATTTAGGTTTGTGTTAGAACACTTACTTATTTCGACATTGTTCATCTTTTTCCTTGTGGCGCTAAACGATTACATTATAAACTGAACATCTGGGGTTTATATTACTGTTAGTGAAATCACATTGTATTCAAAACAGAGTCAAAGCTGGAAATCCAGTACAAGGACATAAAATATAAAACTTGCCATTAGGAATAGTGCTATCCAGGGCCACGGCTGTCTCGTAGGTCCAGCAGCGAGCCACGTTCCTGATGGTGTAGCCTCCTCCACCCAGCATGAGCAAGGGCAGGTTAAAACTCTTCATGTACTCCACACACTTAGCGTGACCTGAAGAGCACACAGGCTCACTGTTAACACACACACAAACACTAAACAAATCACAGAACTCTCGAACGGTACATGGATATTAATCTCGGAGTGACCTTTGATGGTGAGGTTGAAGCAGCCCAGCCTGTCCCCAGACAGAGAGTCAGCACCACACTGAAGCACTACAGCACTCGGCTGGTACATCTCCATTACTTTGGCCATGATCTGAAAACACCAAGTGCGTTTAATCGGTTAAGCGGGAGTCAAAATCCGAAAGCGAGTACATTAAGGTCTCTTTACTGACGTACAGGTTTGAATATGGCTTCGTAAGACTCGTCATCGATCCCATCCCTGAGTGGGTAGTTCACGGCGTAGTATTTGCCCTTTCCAGCGCCAATGTCCTGCAAGAAACCGTACATTAGCCTCGTCGATGCCAATCCAAGCATGTATTCACGAAAATAAACAAAAGACATCGCACAGAAAATGGCACCATATCAATAGTTACACGTTTTGTTAAATAAGACGGTATAAAAATTGTTTATTACAACACCTAGAGTACGTGGAGCATCCGCCATACAACTCCGTCTGAATTAGCTGTTACTACAGAAACGATAACGTATTAAAACGAGCGAGTTAGCACAAATCTGTAATTTGCCTTGCAGCCAGCACTACAGCAAACAAATCATCTCCTCTTGATTTGAGAATTCAGCAACACTGTGGCACGAAGCGAAGAGTATAGCTAAGGATTTAATCGGTTCAGTAGAAATAACCCGACAGATATAAAAATAAAACTTACTCTGAGGTCACCTGTGCCAGGAAAGTACTCTCCATACTTATGGAAAGACACGGTCATGACACGGTCTGTGGTGTAGAAGGCCTCCTCTACTCCGTCGCCGTGGTGGATGTCGATATCGATATACAGAACTCTTTGATGGTACCTAATAAAATCAAGACAAAAAAAAATTTTTTTTTAAAAGAGGCGTCAGTGAGAGACAACTAAAAGCATTTTAAAAAAAAAATGAATCAGAAACAATAATGTAAATAGTCAATGAGCAATCATTAGTGCTCTTAGAGACGACCTTCTGAAATTTTGGCACATATTTATGTAAAGATTGTCTGAACCGGTGAAAAATTTACATCTGACGGGGGTTCCAGAATTGAGGGTCGCAAAATGGCTCAATAGCACCACCTACAAAATTTCACCGATGTGTGCCTCGCGCCACGTTTCACCTACATGTCCAAAATTCGGAAATCATGTCTAAGATGCCAATACGTACAAAAACCTCTCTTGAACCCATGCCCTAAACTCAACAGGAAGTCAGCAATTTTGGTTTTTCTCTTAAATTTTTGCCATTTCCAGGCCTCGTACTTTAACGAACTCCTCCTAGAGATTTCATCAGATCGGCATCATATTTGGTCAGTCTCATCTAAAGGCATAGACAATGCTATATTACAAAGCTTTTGAGTTTTCGCTGCACGGCGTGGGTTTTCTCACAAATTTCGATGTTTCGCCATGAAACAGGAAGTTGCTATAACTCAAACACAGAATGTCCAATCTGCTCAAAACTTAACATAATTTAATTTTCATTTATTACTACAACACAGGTGAAGTTTTATATTGCATCATGAAAATGTTCTTTTCTTTTTTCTAATCTTACTTTTAATATCCACAACAATAAATTTATCAATACTTTTTACAGTTTGAATTTTTTTTTTTTTTTTTTTTAAAAAACACTGATATCATACCGCCCACCTCTTAATTAACGCCGCCAAACTAGTCATTGTTATGTTCAGTTACGTTCTGCTTAAACACAGCACAGACTAAACGACAGCCTGGTTAAGCTACGGGGTTTCTGCTGTTTATCTTGACGAGCTGCAAGTAATAAGGATTTCAGCCGTCGCCATGCTGGAAGTGAAAACCCTGATACTGAACAGAGGACGCACTTGAGCAGTTCCAGGATGGCCAGCACGATGTCATTGACGTAGCAGAAACCGGACGCCTCCGACTTCTTGGCGTGATGAAGACCGCCTGCCCAGTTAATGGCGATGTCTGTCTGCTGCTTGTTTAGTTTCACGGCACCCGCTGGACACAGAAACACAAGTCTTTAAATCATCTGCATCGGGTTTGTCATCTACTAGAAATCAATTAGCCAGCAGCGCTTAGGAATCCTGTGAAAAGGAAATCCCGTCTGGATAAAAGCGCTTACCGACAGAGCCGCCTGTTGAAAGCTGACAGAACTCAAACAGGCCGTCGAACACGGGGCAATCTTCACCCACGTTAACTGAGGAAGGAATACAAATGAGCACATTACTAGCAAAAGGAATACACTGCAAAGGAAGTGAGGCTCGTTATCATCCAAGACGTTTCTGGCCTATTTTGAATAAATATTCAACGAAATATCTGATGGGTTTTTTTTTTCTATACAGTAATCACTTTCGCTCTGGTTAACTGGCATACAAGACTGATGATTAGTCACGAGCATAATCAACAAAAAGCCATTCACAGCTTACACACCAACACCTCATTAACCACCGTTCCAATTTCACACTTAGCATTAGCCATTAATAAGAGAAAACTGCTGAGAGGGTGTAGTTGTCGTCTGATTAGTTCACAGTATTTGCAGTAAGCAGTGAGGCAGAGCAGCAAATTGATGGGGTGTACATTCATCACACCTGAGCAACACTACTACTACTACTACTACTACTACTAATTTATTACTGTGTGAATAATTACACTCAGACATAAGTGTCTACAAGTATTCCTTTATACGGATGTGTTCTTTAGAAAGGTCACGTCGCTGTTATTGAACTACCACAGCAAAGCTAAGGGTGTTAACTCATCTTATTTAGTGTTGCTGTCTTGGCTGTCAAATAACCAATGGCGTAACTCTACGATCAAACCCACGTCTGGTCAGAGCAAACAAAATCGATATCTATTTAAAGCTGTAGTAAGTAGATTTTTATTCATTGTAGAACTTAAATCTAACTTGGATTAGTGGTGAGATTTATTTAAATGACGGACGCGTTGAGGTAAATGAATCACGAGTCACGCACAGACTTGTTCTCGTGTCACTGTGTGCTCAAATCTATCGCTCCTTTGTGTTTGCATAAACAGGACACAAACCGTGTTTAGGGTTAAATTATTCTTTTGTGAGGACAGATAAACTGATATTTAAACTGATTAAAATGTAAAACTCAGACCATTTGTATCCACACAGCCTTTAACCACACTTGTTCTAGTCACTTGCACCATCTTAGTACAAACTAGGGCTGTCGACCGATCAAAACTTTTTTTTTTTAATCTAATAAATCGCACAATTTGTTGCAATTAATCACTTCCTTCTTAAGACTGAAGCTTGTAATTAGGAGGTCGACCAACTGATCAACTGAGCAATATTTTACTTTGAATGTTTTCATTCAGTATCAGTTTATTATTCAAACTATCGGTTGAATAATCGGTTATCGGCAGGATTTGGTAAAATCCACTACCGGTCGATCTCTAGCTGTAATAACGGATAATTACACGTAAAATCATGGAATTAACGCAGAATCGAGGCAAAGAAGGTATATTTAAATTCAAATACTATTATTTAATAGCTTCCAGTAAAACCATCAAAGCCCTCAAAATTGTCTGCTGGCCTGACAAGCATATTTCTTACATACACTAAAAAGAAATAAAGACAAAACCCAGGCCTACATGTTATCCGAATGATTTCTCTCAGTCCGTCGTCTTCTACTACGTTAACTTGGCGGCAGTTCCTATCCAGCCGCGTTAGTCAAAGCATTGGTTACTTTCTCACTTACAGGTGTTATTATTTGCCTGAGCACCGCACTCCTGTAATAGTTTTGCTTTGAGGTGATCCGTCAAAAACGAATTACTTCTGTGGTAACTAAATTCAGCTTTACAAACTGTGCAGATTACTTTTGTTTTCTCCAAAAGATCCGTCAGCAACTTTTTACAGTGAATCTTTCCGCCTAAAACCCCTTCCTTGTCCTTATCCATCCTCAGTCAGGATAGCTCGGTTTGGCACCGCACAGGTCGTCCTGAGTGGTAAGGGGGCCACGACAGGAAGTAAAGAGAATGCAGTTGTGTTCATTTATTGAGCAAGCTAACTATTTTAAAATTTAGCACAAGAACTAACGTGTTGATTTTGACAGTGCTAGTAAAAACGTTATCGTGTCCTTTCCTGAATTACATCTAAAACCAGCTTACAGCCTACATAAAGATACATGGACAGTGGTGTACGGACAGCGAACGCACTGTAACAACACCTGGTGTATTGCAACCGTGTCCTGAAAAGTCAAGCCAAAAAGTTTCGATCGCCCCCAGGTGGCTGAACGCAGTACAGGTCATAAACCCCTCCCTCTCCATGTAATCGAATGGGACGTGAGAAACTAAACAATCAAATTATACTTCAAATAAATTTTTTCCAAAGACGTTTTCTGCCATTTTAGGTAGATATCATCACGCTGATGTAAGTTCAAGTGTTCGTTTGTTTAAAAAAAAGAAGTTTGATTTCATTTAGTTATTTGAGGTTATAAAAACAAGGGTGTGGCGTCATGATTGCAAGCTGTGATCAACAGCTTCTCTGACCGAAGCTTCTCTGAGGCACCAACGGATTTTTTCCCCCAGGATCTTCAGGGGGAAATCAGAGCTTTAACTTTAATTTCTATATTTCCATAACTGACATAACGAGTTGAAAAAGTTCAGGGGCGTGTGCTTGCGATTGATTCTGCGGGAGTGTGGGCGGAACCTCGATACCATAGCTCCACTTCATGCTTACTACTGTGCAGACTCGGGCTCTGAGACGTCAGAGCCATATTGGGATGTTGGGAAAAAAAATATACACAAAAATACAAAGAATATGGATTCACAAATGTTAAAATCATCATTTAATCTGGAATATAGGTAAAAAATAAAAAAAAATAGTATGCTGGTCAAGTCAATTTGGGATTGTCTGCCTAAAAAGTTTAGTAACCTGAGTGTGATGTAATAATTTACGACACGCGAATGCTTTCAACTTATATTTTGTGCTTTTTGGTAGATGAGTCACTGTTCTTGTGGACAGAATTTTTCTTAACATATGAACTTCATACTCCTTGTGAGAATAAAGCAGGCGTCGGGCAGGTAAAGGTACTCACATCTCTGCATCTGCTTGCTGTACTCGGACATGTTATCTGGGCGGATGGAGCGGAGGAACTTGATGTAGTCGTCACTGTGGTATTTGGTCATCTCTTCAGCGTTGGCTTTGTGGGGCCTCTGACAAGAAAACACACTCGAACATTTCATTTTTCAAACCACTGAATCCCAATCTCTCACTTACACTTGAGTAAAGAAGGAGAAAACAGTTCCCTTCTCTTACATAGATCTCCATCTTCCTATAGAGGCCATAGTTGAGGAGGAGGTTGTGGGTCATGCGGATGCGGTGAGGCTTCATGGGATGACCCTGGCCATAGTAATAATTCCCAACATCACCTGGAAACGGGTGGATTAGACCGAAAAGATGTTCAGAATTGAGCGGGAGGACAACAATCAACTATTTAAACAAACAGTCAGAAATGTCGATTTACCCTACACTGTTTGAAGCGATGGAAGGAAGTTTGCTTTGCAACAGACAAAACCCTTGACACACATCTCAGTTTTTTATTTATTATCACCCCTTAATTACCCAGGCTAGCCGGCTAATTAAGTGCCATCATCCAATCCTGGAAGCACCGAAGCATAAAAACAGCTAGGAATAAACGCAATCCTGAAATAAAATCTGTGTATTAAATTGCAACCGTTCCTCCAGAACCCAAAACGAGCACCGTTTTGCAAGAAAACTTAACAAACGGATGAGCTAAACTTGCTAACTTTGATTAGCTATTCTCTCGTGCAGGCGTGCTAGCATGCTAGTCACGAACTAGTGACTAGCTTTTGCTGATTTTTCCCCCCCTACTCCAAATTATGGAAGCCAGCAAGCATTACTCGATTTAACCGTATAAAAAAGTGAACTTTTAACACAATTCCGAGACATTACGCACGGCTAGTTTTACCACTGCGCTTGCTTTTGCTTTGCTAGCTAACTAGCTAACATCAAGTGTATCATGCTAACCGGCTAAACCGGGCTAACAATCAGCCCAATGCTGAAGCGGAAGAAAACAATTTGCAGAAAGTCTACCTGAAGAGAAGGAAAAATACTTATTTTCATTGCTGTAGAAGTGAAAATATGATCTTGCGCCTCAATGCCCAGCTTCTTACCGTCATAATAATAGCAAACTTTCTTCTTTGTTCCTTGGGAAGTCAGCGCCATTTTAGCTCCGGTTACAGTCTGAGGCTGAAGCCTGCCGGACTTTCTGCAGCTCACTTCAACTACAACTTGGCTCCACACGTCTACACCAATCATCGTTCAGCTTTCCGTTCTTAGGGGCGGGACCATAGTGTCTCTACACCAATCAGCTCCTTACACTGCTCCCTCAATTTCTTCACACATTGTTGCTTTCAGTTCAAAACTCTTTAACGTTGTGGGAATGTCCCACAGTTTAACCAGTGTGAAATTATTGTTACTGGCCAAAACTATTCATTTTTATGTTTGTATCTCTTTTTTAGGCTTCTCTTAATTGGCATTCATTAAAAAAAACAAAAACAAAAAAAAAACAATGGGTGTCCACTTACCCTCAAACAGAAACAAATGAGGATGTGGTTTTCAGTTCTAAGTAGTTCATTTTCTCTTATTTTAAAACAATAATGAATTTGATTTGGTATGTAATGAATAAAACATAATAGAGATATTTTGTTCTTCTTATACAACAACAGCTTGCCCAAGATTACAATTATTAAAATATTAAGGAATGACACATCTGCTTATTTAACCATTTAAGAACTTATAGTTACATTGAATGTACTTGAACTTCCACTAGACAAATTAGTTCCTGTTATCACTTATGTTATAACAGAAATAAACAGTCGTCCCATCACCAGCCTGTCATTTATTACTTCATGAAGTTAATGAAACAAAAATAAATAAATAAATAAATAAATAAATAAATAAATAAAAATGCAGCTTGTCCTGTTATACAAGCTCCTCTGTCCAAGACTTTCCTGTGGTGGAAAATGTACTGACTGTTACAAAGAGCTGACAGTGGATAGTCCTTCTATAAATCTAAAATAAACATCTTTTAACAGAAAACTACACCATATCATATTAAAGCAATATCGCACTAGCAAGAGTGCTGTGATTCAGGTGTCACAGCCATGTCAACATTCAGTACAACAGCAGGATTGCGAGTGTGATATTGCTTTAATATAAACAGTTCTATTAATAAGACATGAATATTAAGGAACTGACATTTCAGACACAATATGGCCAAATATTTTGTTTATTTTTTCTATGTCAACATAAATAGTTCCCAATCAAGCCACTGCTGGACAAAATGTAGCGTTGATAGTAAGCATAGTAACGTGTTCAATGTAATGAAATATTGCTTGATTTGGAATTTAATGTAGCCCAACAGTTAAGGCTCTGGGTTACTGATCAGAAGGTCAGTGGTTCAGGCCCCAGCACTGCCAGGCTGCCACCATTGGGCCCTCAAGCAAGGCTCTCAACCCTCCCCACACCAGGGGCACCACATCATTCTGACCCTGCACTCTGACCCCAACCCCCTAACAAGCTGGGATATGCAAAGAAAAGAATTTCACTGTGTAATGTATATGTGACCACTAAAGGCTTCTTCTTCAATGAAATTAGCAGACAGGAGCTAACCGTAGTATAATAATGTTTTTCTTGGTTATATTTACAAGTTTTTTTTCATTGTGTTTTTATTATTAGCCTTACAATATGTGAATATCTGCCATCCAAGCCCCGGTAAACGAGCTTCTATTGCACTGTCGTTGGAGCTGCTGTTATATAAGATTAATCAGTACCATCTGAACAATTAGTCTCAAGTATACATCAGTGTTGTGATATAAATTGCTTGATGACTTGATGCTCAGCTCAGATTCTTATTCAGGACACAAATCATCTAATATGGCATATGAATGCTTATATATATATATATATATATATATATATATATATATATATATATATATATATATATATATATAAAGTAGTGCAAATCCTAAAGACTGGTAAATATCTGTGGGCATTACTAGTTAACATTTCTTAGGATATGCTTATATTAAGAGAGGGCATTCATCAGAAATGTCACAGGAATAAAACACTGCAAGAAAATATAACTTGATAGTACTACATACAACATACATGGAGGAACAGAAAAGGAAAGAAATGGTTCAGTGTGAAGATAAAGCACAGTGTCATTAATATATGAGTGACTGTGGGAGTAGATACTCTACACAGCCAAAAGTATGTGGACACAGCCTCCACTCTTCTGGGAAGGCTTTCCGCTAGATTCTGCATTATGTCTGTGGGGATCTGAGCTCATTCAGCCACAAGAGGTTGTCAGGCGAGAAAGCCTTGTACAAAATTCGTGTTCTTTTCAGCCCATAGATGTTCAGTGGAGTTGAGGTCAGGGCTTTGAGCAGGCTGAGTTCTTCCACACCAAACTTAGTAAATCATGTCTTCGTGGAGCTTGCTTTGTGCATAGGAGCATTGTCATGCTGGAACATGTTTGGGCCTATTAACTCCAGTGAAAGGAAACTCTAATGCTACAGCATACAAAGACATTCTAGAAAATGATGTCTTTCCAATTTTGTGGTAACAGTTTGGAGAAGAACCACATATGGGTGTGAAGGTCAGGTGTCCACGTACATTTAGCCATATGTTGTAGATAGTGAAAACTTGACTGAGAACTGAGTCCTGCCATCAAACAAATACTGGTCCTGTTAGGGATGTAAGAATGAAACCAGAAAATTCAGTTAATTTCCAGTTGTACCAAAATGTTTTTAGACAATACAAAACAGTATATGTAATACTGTATCAAAATCTGCAGAAAGTTCAAAGGACTAGTATACAGTACTGACATTCCACCTGTATGCAACTATACAATCATTGGCTATCCTGGCCAGTGCTCTCTCAGTACTTTACATGGCTCTAAATCCAGATGAAAGCTGTTCAAACAAGTGTGACATTGTATTTATGAAGCTACTACATGTTCTACCTCCTTGCTCAAGAAAGGGAGATGGGAAATGCAGCCAGAAATGAGTTGTTTTTATTTTTATTTATTTATTATAATTTATTTATTTATTTTTTTACAAATCCAAACCCTGCTTCTTCAAAATTGGAGTAACAGTAGTTGTCTCAGTTGTTTTGAGCTCAGCTGGAATACTTACACAGCTCAGTATCCAGCAGAAAGTGATGCTTTAATAGTGTCTCTTAGGAGAGAATTAAGGACAGCCTTTACCAGTGAAGAGGGCATAGGATCTAAATGGCAAGTGGAGCAGAAAACCAGTGTACAGATAGACTCTAGATATTTAGCTCATTACAGGGTACATGCAAGACATAGTGTATATATGGCGCAATATACGTGACTACAATTTAAATATAGTTAAATACGGCAAATATCTTTTTTTACCCCTCCTTCTGATCAGTAGCTATGTGAAACACATAATAAATAGGAATACGTAAGGAATAATATACAACAGGGAGCCAAGCTGCTACTGCTGGGTGCTTGAGCAAGGCTCTTAACCCTTAACTACTCAGTTATAAAAATGAGATAACTGTAAGTCGCTCTGGATAAGAAATCTGTACTAATATTAATCACACAATTAGCATTGCTGGTTGTAAATCTTCAATCTAATCAACAAGAAATCGAACCTTTACCTACTATAGTATTAGGTATAAACATTTATGGCAGCTGACTTTGCTTATTCCTCTTCTTTTTTGCTATTTTAAAAAGTGAGGTACACCTACCTGCTCACTATAAGCACAAGTAAACCACTGTGCTAAGATAATGTATATAAAATGCTAAAACGCTAGATAGCAGTTTCACTTACAGTGCAGTCACTACTGGATAAAAAGCTGACTGAAAACATGTTCTGGAGTACATTTGTGATTCATATTTAGTTCCCCTTGAGGATATTTATGGCAGTTTCAAACTGTCAAACTGTCACCAAATCTTTGTTTATTATTGATGTTATATCTTTATACACTAATAGTGTATCATGGGCTATGTGGAAACAGGAAGTGGAGTTACTAATAACCATACTGAGGTGGATTATTTTCCTGTTATAGCATACCACATTATGTTTTATTGTTCCTATACCACATCAGTTTGCCAACATTTACAATAATTTTATTTATTAACGAGCAACAGTTACATTTTTAATGTCTGTGAGACGAGTTAGTTCCTAGATCCTTTCATCCTGAAGACTTTCCCGTGCTGGAAAACTTCCTGCTAAATGCGAAAGAAATGCTTTCAAATTTCACGAAACCCAATTAAACACCACATAACATAAATATGTCTATTATTAGACTTGGATTATGAGGAGTCGTCCCTCTTACAAATCCACGTGAATGAGTTGTTACTGTGAAACAATAACGAGCTGATTAATATGAAACTCTGATTTGAATCACAGCGCTGCCGTTGCACAAAATTAATCTGACCAACCAGATTTAAATTCAGAATTCACCCATGCTGTGGTATAAATATCAATCTTCAAAATGTGGTGCTTTTTAATTTTTTTAAATTGACAAACAAAAAATAGTTATACACGGTAGCACTACAGCTATCTGACACATGGTGGCGCTCTATGTCCACATTTGAGCTACACCCTAAGAATAAGTGAAAAATAAAATAAAACTGGATGATATTGATGTTTACACAGTGTTTAAATAGAATGAGAAATGGTTGTTTAATATAGATGCATTTGTACTGTTTATGTTAAGTTGAAATTGCTCGCCGTCAAAGGACAGGTAGACAATGAAAGATACGGCAGGCAAGCTTGTTAGAACGTGCAACTACGTAACGTGTAGAAATGTATAGAAATATTAATTACATTTACAATATTTAACACCCTGACCTTCTTGTTCTTCCTCTGCAAATCATATCGTCAGTGATCGTTTGTACACATACACATACTGATAGGCGGGACTGAATATTTAGTTTGATATTTAACCTCACTTAAGGATTTGCTTAAGGGGTTTCATGAAAGCCAGACAGCCACAGTTGGTTTGTTCACCCTCATCTGTTTATCTATAGGCATGGATTGGTCTGGTGACTCAGTCTGAATGTGAAAATGAATGAAGCAGTACACTCTACAGGCTCGCTTGATCAACAGGAATGCTTCGGTCGATTCAGATTTGACAAATGTTGGGCATTCATTATTAATTCACCTAGCTTAAGCTGACATATCTTTACTTTACATCTTGAGGATGTGTTTGGTAATTAGATTCCAAAGAACACACGCCATTTCACACTCATGTTCCTTTTGTTTTAGTTAACAGTGTTCCCATTACCAGATTAGATTTTTATGGTTTTACAGCAATATGATGTTAACTCTTGACTTGACTATCTGTTCTAATCTGTTTCTTTTCTACATCTTTGTGATGTTCAGTGTAAACTATATTGATTGAAACAGACAGAAGAGTCTGTCCTTTGCTTGGAGATCCTCCTGATAGAAAGTGTTACAGTGTAAATAAAGAAGTGTGAGTCAACTGGTTTTGGTTTAGATTTAGACACTAGGCACATGAGAATCAGGTCTGTAACGTAATTCTGAGTCTTAAACACTTAGTTGTGTGCATTAGAGAAATTCACTTTTTAGGATTGTATTATTCTAATAATAACACTTACGTTCTGGGTCATGAGTTAAACATCCCAGATTGAGTCATTTCCTCACATAAACCCAGTCAAGTGTGCTACCTTTCATGGTGTTGTGTTCTACAGTGGTTTCAGGACCACTTATGATTATATAATAATATAACTCTGCGAAATGTGTTTGTGATTTGTTCGTTCCACATGACTTAACTCGGGCTCCTGTATTTTTTTTATTTTTTTTATTTAGCTTTTCTACCCCACCAATGGCAAGAATGACAAACACTTATCACTCTTCATTAGGTAACCAACATTTATTTACCATTATCAACTTTACAATAAAACCAGTAACATCTTTTAACATTAGCAAAATAAAGAACAGAAATCGGTCAAATTTATTTACAGAGACAAAAAAGCAGATCAAGGCTCACATTTAACACATAACAACTCTGCTTCTTTTTTTAAACTTTAAATGTGAACATAGCAAGCTCAAATGTGTGTGTGTGTGTGCGTGTGTGTGTGTGTTTTTAGAGAAGATGGAAATTAAAATGCAATTTCAAACAAACAAGACAAAGCCTTCTGGATATTTAAAATGGTTCTCTATACACCACAAAATACTTAAATTTGGGTTAAAATATAGGAATGTAGAAAGTTGGCGAGTCTTTTCTATTTTTTTTTTCCATTTCATTTTTTTTTTTTTTAAACAGTCATTATGTGGTGATGTTCATCTTGCACTTGATTTTATACTATTAGCATCTCTGGTGGTGGTGGGATTGAAAGATGCCTCCTCTTCATCTCATCCTCTCACTCTTCACTCCAGCGTCGACGTCTCCGATCGATTGCGGCCTAAATTCAAGAGTCCCAGATCTTTGAGCCATTAATAGGGAAGTTAACTGCTGAATCTAGTCTGTCATTTCTCATTAATCTTGAAGAAAGTGGCACGAGGAGTCTCTCTTTTTTTCACATACATGTGTATATATACATATACATATATCCATGTATATATACATATGTATACATATACACATATATATATAAATATATATATATAGATTTTTTTTTCTTGAAAAACAGTTCACAACAGTTCCTTGCGACGTACAATCAATCACTCCTTCTGTTCGGATGCTGCAGGTGTCGAGTTGGTCTCCTCTGTCGGTTTTGTGGGCTCAGCCGAGGGGGTGGCGGCCTCTTCCTTGGGGGCGGCGGCTTCCTCGGTTTTGGGAGGAGCCTCCTCGGCCTTGGGGGTCTCGGCTGGGGCAGCTGCAGCAGCAGCGTTCTCCTCGGGCTTGGCCTCTTCCTCCTTCTTCTCCTCGGTGGAACCATTTTCAGCCGGCTTCTCCTCCTTCTTCTCTTCCTCCTTCACGGAATCCTCCTTCACATCGGTGCTCGCCTTCTTGCTCTTTTTCAGCGACAGACCCTTGAACTTGAATGAATTCTTCAGCGAGAACTTCTTCTTCTTCTTTTTAGGGGTCTCCTTGGCCGCTTCGCCCTCGGGCTTGGCGCTTTCGCCCTCGGCGGTGGGTGCAGGTTCGATGGCGTCTCCTGCTCCAGCTTCGGCCTCCTTGGCAGCCTCGGCAGAGCCGTTGGTTGTGGCACCAGAGTCGCCCTCTGCTTTGGCAGAGACATCGCCGTTCGTCTTGACGTGCCCGTTCTCCTGCAATGGATAAGGATAAACAAAAATGAATTCGAGTTTAGTTAGGCTACTTTAGTCACACACTTTTTTTGTCCCTTCATCCTTTGTGTTTATAAACTAAATCCACAGCTAGCTCGTAACTGAGGGAGACACCGTTCTGTAAATCGTCGTCGATTTACACAAAGCCCCCGTGTTGCAGGTGACGCCTTGCAATACCGTCACACACCGCGCGGGGGCGCTTGCGCCACACGAGAGCAGCGAAGCTCGAGACGCGTCTAGAGACGGCGGCTTCGAGACAAAAGGCTGAAAAAATCGACCGACGCGTTTCTTTTCACACCACCGGGACTCACTGTTTCTCTATCGACGACGGATTAGTCGCAGTTTAAAGAGGGGGAAAATATATGTATCACTATAATAATACATTTTTTTTGTCTCTATGAAACATCTTACAATCGAAACCAAATGATTTCACAGGACATTAGCAGTGCAGGTGTCGAGGCTAGACGAGCTCGCGCAATCAAAACGATGCATTCATGCGATAGATAAGCAACGTTTAGGAAACAGCTTTTGGTGATTGCTCATTCCTGCACGCACGAGCATCTTCGTCTACTTTTGCATACACACAGATAATAATTAGGGTCCAATTAGTGTTTGGATTCATGCAAAAAAAAAAAAAAAAAGTAATCATAATAAAGAAGGACGTCTGCTAAAGAATAAAGACATGAAGAGATGATAATGCAGTGTGTGTGTTTTCCTCCAGAAACCCAGACTGGCATCAGAGGCGCTGCTGAGATGTGTGTATGAGATGTAGGATGTGTGTATGTGAGACAGAGAGAGATGTAGAGATGTGGGTGTGTCGCGGTAACTGTGCCCACCTGTCCGTTAGTCTTCGCCCCGGCGGCGTCCGGTGCAGCATCGGCAGCTTTGCCCTCCGCGGTCACTCCTCCCTTAGACGCCTGTGATCCCATGATCTGTAGTTTTATTTGTTTTTTTGTTTTCTCTCTCTTTTTTTAAATAAAAAAAAATTTTTAAAAATGGGAAGTAAATCCAAATCAACAGGCTGTTCGTTCGCGAATCCAAAAACAAGCTGGAATTAAGAAAGAAAAAAAAGAAAAATTGTTTTCCTTTTTTTTTTTCTTTCTTTTTTTTTATGATGTAGTGTAGAATAGTACAGGAGGACTTCTCAGCTCCTGGTCGTCCGTCGCTACTACTAAACCGATACTAGTTGAACGGCGCTTGAAGATAACCCCAAACCCCACCTATGGGCGTGTCCCTGAGATTGTAACCAATCATAAAACAGATCCCGCCTTCTATCAAGTCCCTTACGTGACTCCGCCCATTTGTTCGATATTAGGGAAAGAAAATGGCTTTCTTTCTTTCTTTTCTTTTTTTTTTTTCCTGCTGGACCTGTTGAAACTGAAACTAATTATAAGAAATCACAGAATTATTATTTTTCTTCTTCTTTATTGGGTGTTAGAAATGCGCTAGATAAATTTGAAGAAAGTTGATGTGATAAAATTAAGTTGATGTGCATAGGCTACAAGTGGGTTATGAGTAAGATCATTTATTGACATTGACACATCATTGGATAGTAAAAATTGTAAATAAAATAAATAATAATAATAAATAAAAAGTTGGTCAAAACAATATATTATACATTTTCTAGGTACAACAGTTGTTTTTTTATTTTTTATTTTTTTAAGTACCTTGTGGATCATAGTAATTCCCAATCAACTGATTTATAATCCAGTGATTTCATCACGTAATGATAAATTTCAGATGATACTGAGGTGGTATAGGCTATGTTTAAAAAAGTATAAATACCAGCTGAGACTTGGATTCAGTGTGAATGCTGTATGAGCATGCGAGTAATGCATCACTCCTGTGTATTCAGGTCAATTACTGATTTAAAGTTTGAATATATTGTAGTACATTAAACATTGGGCACGTTTTCCCTTTGGTCAGTCCTAACACCTTATGTAGGCTATATACAGGTATCTTTTTATAGGATTATATTTTTATACGTGTAGATGTGTGGGTGTATATATTTATGTGTGGGCTCATACACGAATATGTATATGGACACATGCATATATATTTCTTAAGATATATTCAAACTTTTTCACCCTTGAAGAATACGTATACATAATAGTAAATGAAAGGAAAAAAAAACATTCTCATTAAGGGTGATATATTACCATCCACTGATTATCCATTAATCCATTATCTAATTCACATAGTGGGGAACTTTTTACATTGGTTCACTGCACTTGTCAGTACAAGTCGGGTTCACTCGTCAGTTCAAGATCTTGGACAATCAGATTCTCATGAATGAACTTTTACATTATATAACATTATCGGAACACACTGTAGATCACTGGTTCTCAATGTGGGATCTGGGAACCTGTGGGTCTCTGAAGCATAGCCATGGAGACCATTATTCATTTATTTATTTTATTTTGGTACAGTGGCGGAAATCACAACTTATCATTATAAAAATTATATATATATATATATATCTCGCAGAACTGACTTGAACAGGTTTAATCCAAAACTCAGTGTTATCATTTCTAACTAATAGAAAATTTTCAATTAAATGTCAAGAGTATGTAAAGTTCAGGGATGACTGCTTAAAAATTTTGATGCTGATTGAAAATATCTCGACTGTGTCTCTGGAGCTCTGTCTCCTTCCAAGTTACATAAAGTATGTACTGATGACTGAGGAATGCAAGGCATGCATTGCTTTAGGAGACTTAAGGAGACCTCTGTCTCAGAGTAGTGACAACCTCAGAGGAAGTTAAAATGCTTGTTTTGTGTAAGAGACATGAAAGAATGTCATGAATCATGTCACATACTGGAAGCAGTCGCTTCTTTATTGCCATATAGACAGAATTGGGAGGTTGGGAGTTAAAGGATGGAGTCTTCAGTGCCCGGATCTTTTTGTGTGTGTGTTTTTGATGACGGGTTGGGGCAGATCATCTCATTCTGTATGCTGTATTGATGACTCCCCTCTCCTCCTCCTCCTCCTCCTCGTCCTTTCCAAATCAGCTGGTGTGAAAGGCCCTCATTGTCATGAGATGACTCGAGAGCAGTGATGGGCCACAGAGGAGCCTGCATTTCACACGTTTTTTCTGTAACAAAGATGCATCTGTATTGTGTTATTTAATGTCTGAGCTGAGCTGCCTTATCACAGGGGAGATAAGTGCCCCGGGCACGAGAGGGCTGACCTGAGGCATGAATGTGAATGGCCGTGTTGATGGGCCTGTGACTGGATGGCGAAATAGATTGAGTAGCTGAGAAGTGTTATCACACACCTTTTCACCTTCAAGAATGTTTGGATCACAGCAGGGGGCGCGGCAGAAGGGTGGAGGAGCTGTGGATGAGACCATCGTGGCTTTTACACGAAACTCAAAGTTTTCGTCTCTTGTTCAGAGGGATCCTGTTTGGTGGGAAATAAATAAAACATTATATATTGGAGTTCTCTCATCAAGAATTCCTTTGACTTTGTCCGATTGCATCTTTTGATGGCTTGTCGTTCTGGTAAATGTCACGCCTAAAACCTGAGGGTGTTTTTTTGGGGTATTTTTTTTTGGTTTTGTATTCCATTGAGCTCAAATGTCATTTGGAGAAGATGAGCTGCATTAAGGAATCAGTAGACAATGTTTAAATGTTAATTCAGCCATATTGGCCATGGTATCTTGTGTGTGTGTCTGTGTGTGTGTGTGAATATGTGTGTGTGGGCATTTAAAAAAAAGAATATTTTGACCAAATGTCCCTGCAGCTTTTGTTAACTAACACACACACACACACGCACGCACGCACACGCACACACACACACACACACACACACACAAACAACACAAACAAAGAACAAATAAAGAACAAAAGGTTTTCTTTCAAGTACTGATGTTAAGCTAGATGTACATTTAGGCATAGCATAGTATTAATAATGTCAGTGGAAGGATGGTAAGAAAAACACATTTGTGTGTGTGTGTGTGTGTGTGTGTGTGTGTGTGTGTGTGTGTAGTCAGCTCTTACTCAACAGAAAACTTTTCAACCTTAAACTCTTAAACTTGGAGTAAAGGAAGTGCGAAAAGTTCTTCTTAGCTCAAGACAGTCTTATTGAGTGGAGATTTCAGGTCGGGTGCAAGGGAAGGACAAACACGGGGCAAGTTGCCGACTCCACACACTTTCTTTTTGTATCTAAGATGTATCTAACTCTTTACAGCATCTCACATGTTTGCCCCGTCTCTCACTACAACCCAGAGGCAGTGAACCGGTTTCAGCGATGTTCAACGTGGGGCATCTTATCTCTAATTTTTTTTCCCTCCCCACGAGAGTCAATGGTTCTTTTTGTTTGCCTGCCCAGATTTCATGCCTGAACACAGAGTGAGATTTATATCCTGAAAAGGCCCTATTGTTCTCTTTTCAGAAAGCCAACTGATGAGCATCACAAGCTGGGGTGAGGGGAGGCTCGGGGGAACGAGAGCTGGAGAGAGTGAGAGAAAACATCAACATTATATTGATGAATGTGTGAATTTGTAATGATTACGTTTCAGCAGCCGCTTGAACATGGCCTTGTTTGATTGTACATGTTTACGTACTACTCAAAAAATGAACGGTCGCACCAAGTGACGTAGTTTCAACGTAGCATTAAGTTATAACTCAAAACTTACACCAGACCCAGAGTAAGTTCAACATTTGTCATAAATAAAACGTCTCAAAGTAAAAATAGCAGCTGCACCTGTAAATCACGTTTTTTTTCTTTCTATTATCAGTCTGTATGGGATTTCCCAGAGTTTTTTTTGTGATTGTTGAAGCGAAAAATGCTTGATGGAGTTTGCGGAGTTTGCTTGATTTTGTGTTAATTTCTGTGACTGCAAAATCACGAAATCCTGGAGGAAGTGTATTTTGCTAGTAGGATTTATTCATGTGAATATTTATAGTCAGCGATTACCTCGCAGAAACACAGTGTCTGTAACAGAACATATAAATGAATACATTGGCTAATTTGTTGCATGGGAACCCAAGTGAATACCAGATATAAAATACAAATACAATCCTGTTTCTTCATTTATCTGTAACATATGTGTGACTACTATGAAGGGGAATTTCATCATACTTCCTAATACTGAGGAAGTAATGTGAATTTATTGGAAACAACTTGAAAAAGCACTACGAATCTAATAGAAGAGATTCCAGTGAACATGTTTTATGTTCCTTTTTCAGTTCACAAACAATGCAATCCAAAGACAAGTTGCATATGATAGAGGTTAAGTTTGAAAAACACTATAATTCAGTTATATCTACCGTGCCTGTTAACACAGATTAATGTTTAATTTCTTCTGTTGTAAGAAAACTTTAAAAATTTTTTTTTTTTTTTATCTATCTAACCTTTTATTATTCCAGGTTCCAGATTCCAAAGTTTCAACCCATAGCATGAGTTTCAACAACATGAGCATATGGCATAGAGAACTATGAGACAGATGTCCAAGACAGCCAGAGAACAAAAACACAAAATCTTCACTTTAGCTCTGAGCTTTAGTGATGAGCTGTTGCGAGGTCAAGATGTCAAAGGCCGGGTACCTTTATGATTTCCCTCGCATAGTCATAGTGGGTCCAACTGGCATGCAGTAGGAGTGAGAGATCTCTGAAACCCCCCACCATGCAGGTCTTAACCCTGCTCTGTTTCTAAAAAAGTATCCGCCATCTTTTTCAGGTTGGCTGTGAAAAAAAACAACAACAACTCTGTATGGAAGTAGTATGCACATAAACACTCTAAGCATTGGGGTTTCAGCCACAGTGTCCAATCCATTGGTTAATTTCTTAGATGAGTCTGTTTTTTTCATATGTGACTGCTGTACACGAATGACCTTTGCTTTGGAATTCACCTGCAAACCCCAGCGGAGCTTGGCATAGTGACGTCATCCATAAATGCTAAAAGACGCTCTGCTTCTGTTTACTAGTAACCTGAGAAGTGCCTCAGTGTTGTGAGGTGTTTTCCCCAGGAAAGGATTTGACTGGAAATCCCGAAACTATTGTTCATGTCATTAGACCATGTTAATGACTTTTGCTTTCACTTTGTCACTCAGCCGTTCTGCTTCTGCCGTCTGAGTTTTGTTTTTTTTGCCTGCCATTTACGAGCAAGCTGTACTGGGGGAAGTCCCATCAGGAATGTTAGAGAAATTAAAGTAGAAATAGCATTGGGAAATCAGTGACTATTCATTGGAGTTCAAATAAAATTCCCTTATTTTACCAGCAACAGTGGCTCATGACCAAGACTTTGTTGGAGAAAGATGACATATTGATAAGACTGTCATGGCTTCAAACAAAATTAAGTATAGTCAATCATACTTGGCTTGTATTATAGGCTACTATTTAGTGAATATTTTTCCCTTTATAGGCGGTTAAAATTCAACAACACACAGTCATCCAGCATACAGTGTAGCAGCTCATTTCCAGTGGGTTATGTATTATGAGTTATGAGTATTTCCAATAGACATGCCACTATACTTGAGACGTACACATAACGCAAAAATCATTCAGCAAAATTTCCAGCCCAACTACATATATAAAAAACAGACAAAATCCTGAAACTAGCTTAACCAATTCGGGCATTGGTGTTCTTTTTCTCAACCTTTGTATGGGAAGCAAGGTCACGGTGGTGTGCACACATTTCTGATTATCTACTCCATCAATCCTTGTTTCCCTCTCCCAATGTTTGCAATGTATCTTACAGTAGAAATGGTTCTGTATGTCATAGACACTGCCTGCGCTTACACTTTGCCTTTGGTTTGTCAAGAATGTATTCGATTTACGCATGATTACTGCACCACACCAATGGGCCTCCATTAGCGCTTGTTGCAGTTCCCATTTTTAATCTCTCTGTGCAATAATACGGTCAAACGATTGCACAACACCTAGAAAGGTGAGCAAACCAGTCGAACATTGGCTTATATCTGTGAAATAGCAACGTTTTTTCAATCATCGGTTTGATCGTCGGTCAAAATCATTCGTATTTTAACAGAATGACGAATGTAAGGAGTCGCGAGTGAAGCCTTTAAAAGATTAACATTTGTTAAATGGCTGATATACTGCATTTTGCCCCTATAGATGAGTCATCATCAGGAGTCAAGCACACCTTAGGAATTGAGCCGTTTGTGTCACGACAAAACAAGAGACAGATTTATTTACTGTCTGTATTCCACTATTTTACTACCAAACCCTCATTCTCCTGTCCACTAACAAGCCACTCAATGGCCCTCATGCCATCTCTTCACAAACACTGTGCAGACTCTGTTACACAGCGCTCTCGCAAATCAGAAAAATGGGTTGTTTACTACAATAAAGAGAGAGCGATATCGTGAATGTGATTAGGATGGCCACTCTGGCCGTCTGGGTATTGCGAACAGATGTCTCTTTCTCCATTGGACACCATCTCCTCACCTCACTGGTGACACACATACAGCCAGTTCATCATGTGAGCACCTATGAATAGTGAAGGAGGAAATACTGTAAACCTCAGCCAAGTGGATAGAGCAATAAAATTGTTGATCAGTGAACTGATCAGCGTTTCGGTACTTTCCCCTCAGTATTCTTGAGAACCACACGATTTATGGCCTCTACCTTGTTCTCTATTTCTATTCTTTTTAAAAATTTATTTTCTCTCTCGCCCCCTTAGCTAGCATGGCATTTGGAAGAGATGTGGTTAACATGCTCACATGTATGAAAGGATGAAAAGAGAAGCGATTATTTTTACCACCAGTGTGGGCAGCGCAGCTTCTTCACATGCGTACACACAGGCAGAAGTACACGCTCATACACAGTCTCTCGTCGCTGTGTGAGGAAGTGAGAACCATCTTAGGAAATACATCCTCACCTAAAACTCAAATGCCATGCGTGTTATCTGAAAGAGCTACGTATCTCACCACTGCAGGTTAATGAACCTTCGTTCGTAAGTATGTAGGCACAATAAACCTAGCTTGACCCTAGACCAAAGAAAACTATGCTCAGGTAATTATGGTATATCTGTCATATATACTAACATGCCAGTTAATGTAAGAACTATGGTGATAGTCAACAGTTTACCAATCCTATTAACTAGATACCACAGTAAGGCCCTGTTTACACTAGTGCATTTTTGTTTTAAAACGCATCACTGTTGCTACGGTTACGCCTGGCGTCTACACTGCTCCGGCGTTTTCGACCCTTGAAAACGGAGACTTTTGGAAACGGCGAAGACCCCATTTTAGTTTGAATACTACTGGCTCGCGTTTCAGTGTAAACAGACCAAAACGAAGACTTTTGAAAACAAAGGCGTGGCTCCGCCCACATGCGCCCCCTGATTGGGTCTTCTGGATCATCGCATATCCTTCCCTGATTCGTCAAGCCCGTACCGTATGACCGTTACGCTACCTTGATCGTATACACAACAACATGGAGACTGAACCGCAAGCTTTGCTGGCTTTGTAGTCATTCTTAGCAGCCAGTGTGGAGTTAAATTCTGTATTTTATAACACTGCAGCTGCCTACATGCGCAAAAGCCAAGCTATGGTTAGAAGAAATCGCCAACAAGTCCTACATATAAGCCCTACATGGAACACCGGTTTGGACTAGCAACCAACTTCCTGTTTACACTTGTACTCGCAGGCTCAGTGAGCATGGATGGTCATGTGACATGCGTTTTCAGTCTTGTAGAGTGGACGGAGATCGTTTCTGAAACACAGTGGAAACGCCAGTGTGGAGGAGGATCGTTTTCATTTTAAAAACGAAAACGCATTAGTGTAAACAGGGCCTAAGAGTATATAGACATAGTTAGCCTAAAACACCACACAATGGAGCATGCTGTTATAGGAAAATAATCAACAACAAGGTGGTGTGATTTGTCCTGGTGCAAAGCAGAAATTGATTAATTTCCGATAACATCATGAGAAAAATAGTTTTATTACAAACACGGGCGCACTGAGGTTTAGTGGTTAGCACGTTCTCCTCACACCTCCAGGGTCGGGGGCTCGATTCCCACCGTGGCCCTGTGTGTGTGGAGTTTGCATGTTCTCCCCGTGCTGTGTTGGTTTCCTCCCACTCCGGTTTCCTCCCCCAGTCCAAAGACATGCATGGTAGGCTGATTGCATGTCAAAAGTGTCCATAGTGTATGAATGGGTGTGTGAGTGTATATGTGATTGTGCCCTGCGATGGATTGGCACCCTGTCCAGGCTGTACCCCGCCTTGTGCCCGATGCTCCCTGGGATAGGCTCCAGGTTTCCCCTTGACCCTGAAGGAAGGATAAGCGGTATAGAAGATGGATGGATGGATTACAAACACATTAAAATGAACCTGTTATTTGTATTACAGCCGTCATTATTGTCAGAGCTTCTGTTAAAGAAAATGAATCAATGCCTTCTGACCAATCAGCATTGAGAATTCATTCTCATGAACCACAGTACAATAAATGTTACTAATGTGTTATAGTAACAATGTAGTCAATCTTTATAAGAGGAAAGATAAGCTTTATAAGTGTGCATATCATCTGTGCACATCGGGTTTATCTGTTGTAATATTAATAAGCTTGATGGTGTGTTGAAGACTCAAAAAGGATTTGCAGCCACCATTTAGATGTTATTCTCTCTATTTGTATATGGTGTTTATGAGCATATGTATGTGTGTGTGTGTGTATTTGAGAAAGGTGGTGAGAAGAGCAGTCATGATAGTCAAAACTCCAACCTATATGCACATTAACACTAAGCCTTTCTAGAAGTTCTTCATATTCCAATTTGAAATATACCAGGTACTAACTCTTGTCAGTGCAATGGTACACTCAAAGGTAAGTCTTTTATACCTTTATTAGAGGAAGCTATTTATAGAAGAACATGATTAGAGTGCATACTGTAATACTATTGTTGTTCCTCTGAGGCAGAGACTTATATTGCACCTAGTGGAACAAAAATGTACCTATACAGTGTCAGTGGGTGTGCATTATCCTCAGTGCGCCTTAGGTAAAACAGCAGAGTACAGAGAGAGATAGACAGAGAGAGAGAGAGAGAGAGAGAGAGAGAGAGAGAGAGAGAGAGAGAGAGAGAGACAGACAGAGAGAGAGAGAGAGAAAGAGATAGAAAGAGAGTGAGAGGCAGAGAGGGAGACAGTGAGAGAGAGAGAGAGAGAGTGAGAGTCAGAGAGGGAGACAGTGAGAGAGAGAGAGATAGAGAGAGAGAGAGAGAGTCAGACAGGGAGACAGAGAGAGAGAGATAGAGAGAGGCGGAGAGGGAGACAGTGAGAGCGAGCGAGAGAGAGAGAGAGAGAGAGATAGAGAGAGAGAGATAGAGAGAGAGAGATAGAGAGAGAGAGAGATAGAGAGAGAGAGAGTGAGAGGCAGAGAGGGAGACAGTGAGAGAGAGAGAGAGAGAGAGAGAGAGAGAGAGAGAGAGAGAGAGAGAGAGAGAGAGAGAGGGAGACAGTGAGAGAGAGCGAGAGAGAGAGAGAGAGAGATAGAGATAGAGAGAGAGAGAGAGATAGATAGAGAGAGAGAGATAGAGAGAGAGAGAGAGTGAGAGGCAGAGAGGGAGACAGTGAGAGAGAGAGAGAGAGAGAGAGAGAGAGAGAGAGGGAGACAGTGAGAGAGAGAGAGAGAGAGAGAGAGAGAGAGAGAGAGTGAGAGGCAGAGAGGGAGACAGTGAGAGAGAGAGAGAGAGAGAGAGAGAGAGAGAGAGAGAGAGAGAGAGAGAGAGAGAGAGAGAGAGAGAGACAGTGAGAGATGGGAGGGAGTGGACGGTAATGCTGATAAATGCGATGATGGGACACTGACCCACTAATGCTGCAGTTGTCCTGCCACTGGGTCTGTTTCGCCCTAGTGAACTGTTCCTACTGCTCTTTCTTACACACACACACACACACACAAAACATACAAAGAACAAATAAAGAACGAAAGGTTTTCTTTCAAGTACTGACGTTAAGTTGGATGTACATTTAGGCGTAGCATAGTATTAATTTTCATTTTAGTGCATAATAGTGGTGTAACACTATTAGTGGTGTTTAGTGCTCCAAATATTCATAACTATATCTGAATTTGGATTTAAACCCGAAGTGGGCGTGTCCTGATTGGAAAAAAGATACATATATGATTTTTGTTTGCACCTGTCTGCAATGTTTTTCTTATGAATTTAGATGGATCTATTTCATAAACTATAAACAAACTAGGGCATATGGTGTTTAGCACGTTCGCCTCACACCTCCTGGGTCAGGGGTTCGATTCCTGGCGCTGCCCTGTGTGTGTGGAGTTGCATGTTCACTCCCGTGCTGCGGGCGGTTTCCTCCAGGTACTCCGGTTTCCTCCTCCAGCACAAAGACATGCATGGTAGGCTGATTGGCATCTCGAAAGAGTGTCCATAGTGTATGAATGTGTATGTGACTGTATCCTGCAATGGATTGGCACCCTGTCCAGGGTGTACCCCGCCTTGTGTCCGATGCTCCCTGGGATATGCTCCAGGTTTCCAGTGACCCTGTAGGATAAGCAGTATTGAAAATGCATGGATGGATGGATAAACCAACAAGTCATTTAAACTATCCTGACCCTGACCAGACAGTAACTAAGGATGACCCAGTGAACGCTGTAAATGCATGGCACATTACTTTAATAAATCATTGTCCCACAACCTTAATATCTTAATGCTGCAATAAATTGCGACTTTTTTCTTGCATCTCGTAGGATCCCACACCCAACACACACCTCTATTCGCAACCAGTTGCCCTGTGACAATATCTGGGCAAGCTTTCATTAAAAAAAATAAATAGACAGATTGTGTGGATCATGTTCGTATATACATTTGAATTCATTTAGAACACATTATCTGTTCATTCCTTGTATATAATAACACTCTGTTGCTCTTATTATGATGCAGACAGCCAGTGCAGACGGAGACGTCTGGCAGAAACAAACAACAACAGCAGCACACTGGTGCGATACAGCTCATCTCGAACAGCTCTCAGTCTGTATGCAGATTACGCACTGTCCACAAAGAGCACAAAGTGACAAAATGGAGGCGCGCTGCTGAGACAATGAGGCCATGTAAATGATGGAGCTGGACTCCTAGTGTGAGGGAACTGTGCTAGAGCTAACAAGCCGTGGGCTTCCTGGGGAGAAAGATAAGCTCGTCTCTTGGTCGGCGGAGGCTAAATCTAATTAATGGTGAATGGACAGAGCTCTAACCTTTCCGTTTGCGAACGATTGTGTGAGTGTGTGTAAAAGGACCCATCTGCAGTGAACGGGGAGGAGTAAGGGGTATCTCTTGCCAAAAAACAGCAATACACCACACACCTTTTCAGCCTGCCTTCATCAATACATCTGAGCAATCTTATCACATGCTCTTTCCTCTTCTTTCTACCTCTCGTTTTCATTCTCTTTCATGAGAATGGCTTTCTTCTGGCACGGCTAGTCTTTTAATCGAGCGTACTCTCCCGTCGCTGACGAGGCGCCTTTTCTTTAGCGCTCCCCCCCTTCTCTGATGTGTAGAATTCCAGAGCAGAGTTATTCAGCCCCGAGGTGAGCGGCACTACTGATCACTCTCATTAAATCCGTCTTTTGCGTCGCTTTAAGGACTGAAGCCAAGTGGCAGAGGGGAGGGAACGGGCTATTATCAGCTCTTTTGTGGAGGTGAAGACTCCGTCGAAGGCTCTCTCTCCTCCTCAATGTGAGCCGCAGCCAAACTAGGTCACCATCCAAAATCTGATGTGGCGAGAATCCCACATCGCAGCACTGAGAATGTGATTTTTCCTCTTTTTAATATTAGCAGCTCTTCCACACTTCGCTCCGTATTTGCATATGTGCCAACCTCGCTCATGTTGTGATTGAACCAGCTGTCATCACATCCACTGCTTCCTTTTTTTTTTTTCTTCTTCTTCTCTAAAATAGTGAACAGGAAGTAGCTGTTTGTTGGTTCAGAAGGAAACAGAGCTGCAGGAGACTGCCACAGCATGACTCTATTTTCATCACAATTCATGCCACTGACATATTTTTGGGGTGCAAACATGTCTTCAAAGGGACCACATACCGGTCTCGATAAATCCAATCTGTACATTGGGGGGGGGGGGGGGGGGGGGGGGGGGGGGGGGATAAACGCCACCAACTGATAATCACATTAGACATGATTAGTCTCGTACAAGTGGATCTGTCATGACATAACTAAAATTTAATTACGTGATGATTGCAGATAGCGTGTTTTGACGTCAACTTGACCCTTTTTAATGTGTCCCAGTTAAACGCTTAATCGTAACGGCTGCTTACTAAAGCATATAGATAGCATAACTAACGGTTCCATGACAGTGATAGTGTGTGGCTGGTACAATAGCACACTTTGTGTAACAGTCATTAAAACTCTTTTTAAGGGATGTGATGGAAGGGAGGGAGGCAACAATTCAGCATGCAGGGTCTTTAGCTGGCCTTAAACAAGCCTGGCTTTGTGAAGCTGCCGACTTTGATGTGAATGAGGTGCAGTGGCTGTCAGGAGCACATCTTCACTCTCTTCAGTAATGATGAAAACACAGCATGCTTCTCATACATTTTAATCATCTAATGACTATGATTGTACAAGACGGGTGGAACAACAAACCCAGACCTTCAAGCTGACCTGTTAAATTTGTAGGTAAATGTTTCTTTCAAGTCATTTTTGTTAGAAAACGCTTTCCCCCTTTTTTTCCTTTACAAAGAAAGACATGATTTTTCTTGATTTAATACCCCTCCCCCTCCCCCCCGAAACACTAACAGTATGTTACGATACTATACCAGCTGAAGTATCATGATAACATGCGATATTGTGTTAATTCATCAATCAAATCTACAAACTGAACCAAATTCATCGAAAAACATAGATATAAAAGTAAGCGAAAACCGACAAAACTGAATTTCATACTTATTATTAATGAGAATGAATAACTGACTGTTGGAAAATACTCAAGAACAAGCAACTAATTCAGTGTGCCGCATATTTCATCTATTGTTCCCAAGGGCAATGAAATCAATTGTCCTCAGAGTACTAAGAATGAACAAATCATTAGGAATAAATAACTGAATTTGTAAATGAACTCCAAGAAAAATCGCGAATGTTAGATAGCTTACTATTAAGCACGGCTAATTTTAGTACTTACACACAGCATTTAGCGTAATGCTAGCTCGCTTACTAGCAATCAGGAACTCTTTAAAGATAAAGGTAGAGAATTTAGATTAAATGAAGAGAGTCACTAACCTTTGTGTATTCTGTAAAAGCAGTGGGAGGTGTCATTTTAGCAAAATTGCTGCACATACAACATTACTTACAGTACTACTGTACTGACGATACCACTGTTTAAAAAATACAGTGGCTTTAGTGAAGCTTTAGTATCACAGTACGACCATAGTACCGGTATAGTGTGCAACCCTACACTAGGGCAGTGTCACAAATCACATGCTACTATAGAACATTTCTAAATAGTATACGCTATAAAATCACTTTTGTACCCTTTAGTACTTACTCTTTAGCGGCTGATAACATTTACATCAAGTGTAAATGTTGTTAGCGTTCACTCTGAACATTTGGTGGAAAATGATGTCACCATCCCACAACCACTAGAGAACTACTTTCATGGATATGGTACGGGTTAGCTGTCATTAGCTGTTCAGTTTCATGCTGTTCGGTGGAAAAAGTTATTGAAAATTGGAAAAACATCTCCTGTTTTTTCCCCCTAATCTTCAGCTATTCAATCTGTGCCCACTGTAGCATCAGATTCCTGTTCTTGGCTGACAGGAGTGGAACGTGATGTGGTTTTCTGCTGTTGTAGCCCATCCACCTCAATGTTCAATATGTTGTGCATTCTTGAATGCTTTTCTGCTCACTACGGCTGTAAAGAGTGGTTATTTGAATTACTGTAACCTTCCTGTCAGCTAAAATCGGTCTCAGTTTTCCTCTCTGACCTCTTTTCCACTCACAGGATGGTTTCTTGTTTTTCACACCATTCTGTATAAACTGTAGAGACTCTATCGCGTGAAAGTCAGCTCATCTGGCTCCAACAACCATGCAACAGTCAAAGTCACTGTGATCTAAATTTTTCCCCCCATTCTGACACCACGTTGTGCCCCCCCCCCCCTTACTTAAAAGATCTGTGGCACTGATTGTGCTGAAACGAGCATATTCAAAATAGCAATGAACCAAATTTTCAGTAAGGAAAATGAGACCACACACATTTACATATCTAGCCCCTACTTTCTTCCTGCTTTGGATTGGTGTTTACAGAACGGTTAGAGATTTACAAGCCTGCCGAGTCTGTATGAAGCAGGCCTTGTGTCTTAAACACGCCATAATTACATCGTTGGAGTCTCAGAATCTCTGGAATTCCCCAGGAATGACGAGCATTTGCAAAAGTACATGAGTGGACACAGCCCAAGGCTGAAATGCCTGGAGGGATACTATCCAGAGCATTCAATCTGAAACCATGCTTTAAATGTTAGTATAGTAGTATTACAAATCAGTCTCTAGAGCGCTAGAATTTTAAAACCTCCAATCACTTAAAACACTCCAGTTTATATGCCTGAGAGATTAGCCCACCCTGGCCATATCCTTTATCTCTCTCTCTCTCTCTCTCTCTCTCTCTCTCTCCCTTTCTCTCTCTTTCTCTCTCTCTAGTATGTAAGAGAGAGATGCAGGACCCTTTGTTAGACTCTCCAATTAGCCACGATCTCCTGCGCCCAGTGTATCTACTATAGCTTCACAAACAGGCACAAACTCATTTATCAGCCCAACCCTCCTTTCACTCAGTCTCTCTCTCGCTCGGCCATTTCTTAAATAAATTCAATTTTTCATTGCTTTCATTTAATTTCCTATTCATCAATTTTTTCTCTCTGTTTTTTTTCCCCTTCTTCTGTACCCCCCCACCCCCCCCCCCCCCCCCCCCACTTCTTCATCATCTTTCTCAGTTAACCCTTGAGCATGTCACCCTCCCCCTCCAGCTGGTGTCGAGTGTGTACTCTAAATGCGTGGGATATAGCAGAATGCTGATTGAAGTGTGTGCAGCATGCAAGAAGGCATTAGGACATCGTATAGTGATAGAGTAGTGCATTAATGGCAGTCCTGGGATAGGGCCAGGCCGTGGTCAATATGTGCAATTCTGAGTCAATAACACTAGTCTCTGTGTTTGGGGTGAACAATAGGAAGGGTGTTTGTGTGGTGGGGAATGGGGGAGGGGATGAGTAACGACCCGACAGCTGGGATAGTCTCACACATACACATACTCACCCACACCCACGCGCTGAGCTACAACCGAGTTTATGTCCATGTGTGATTTGCAGAAAGGTGTGTGCAGGTTTGCCAGGTTGGAAAATTTGGGGGAAAACACACACACACACACAAAACTGAAACTAGCCTAAAAATTGGCCCAAAAAGTCCCCCAAAATAGTGATAATATAGTTCATTCAAACACAAGTAAATGTTTTACTCACCTGGCTTAAGTGCATGAACATCATTCATTTCTCTCACTGTTTCCAATACTAGAAAAACAAAAAATCGCCACCTGTAACCTTTTCCCAAATCCAGCAACCTTGGTCATGTGACTAACATGAAAGACGTGACACTGAAATATCATAACATGAGAAAAAAAATTTTCGGTTCAGCTTAGTCCTTTGCTGTACAATATATACATATGATTTTTTTTAATGGAATGGGGGTGTAAAATGTTGTGAAATGTTTCTTTACGATTTATTCAACCACTTCATTTTTTATAATTTATTTCATAATTCTGCTTTACATGAGCTCATAAACATAAACGTTCACCATTTCATTGTTTATCATTGTGAGCAAAGGGTGTGACAAAAAAAAATCTCAACATAAAAACGTGAACAAAATGCTTTCCTTGCCTCGTTGAACTCTACAATGAAGATGTCATGGTACTAAATCTAGATTGGATTTTTGCCCAGTGATGGTGATTAAGGTTTTCTTTTTTTTTTTTTGCTCAGACAAAAGCATCCCAAACCTCCCTAAATTCCCCCACAGCCTACATCACAATGGGGGGAACCCAAACTGGGCTGCACCCTGCCAATCGGGTATTGTGAACGCTTTTGTCCATTGAGAATTCAGCCAATCAGAATCGGCCATGCCAGTAAACGCTGAGCAACCGGGGGAGGAATGACGAGATGACCCTGCGTTCTCGTGAGGGGTCAAGGCTGATTCATGTTACCACTCACCAAGCAACTCTGCCAAATCGTATTATTCAACTCTTAATACCAGGGGAAGGAAAACTAACACAAAACATCAAAATAAGCGAAGATACTGTTTCGGGGGAATGGAAATCATAGAGAAATGATACTAAGAATGGAAAAATGATCATTTGCCGTGAACAATCGTGGAACGTGACTGCTTTCCCTCCTCTAACACACCTGAAATCAAAACGGACTTTTTACATCTTGTTAACTCATATCTTAGATAGTTTAAATTTTTTCAGATTTTCCTGTCTGTATATGGCCTCTGATTTTTGACTTTTACTGTCGAATTGCTGTCAGGACAGCAATATAATAAAATGGAGGTACGAAATAACTGAATTTTGGGAGAAAAATCACTCCTGAAGTGCCACCGTCTACGCATCTTCATACTATAAATTCCCATTTTCTCCCTCTCTCTCTCTCTCTCTCTCTCTCTCTCTCTCTCTCTCTCCACCAGTGACTGAGTTTTTGCACCCACCACCTCCCCATTTTCAACAATCGCTCAAAGCAATTTAGTTTTGGGCGTTGCGTCCTCACTCAAACCCATCATTTACAATTTGTAATGCGTCAGAGTGTTTGTGGGGTTGAGCACAAATGTTGGCCTCTGTGTTTCTCTGTTCCAGGCTCTACATACAGGCTTAAATAATTATGGCCTCACTACTGGGACAAAATTTTTAAACACTTTTCCTGCTAAATCTCTGCCTACTCTAGTGAGTGTGCTTATATTTTGCAGGAGCTGAGCAGTAATTCATGACTGACTTCAGATTAGCATCTAGATCTGACTCCAAGTTTTGGGCAACCCAATGAAATGCCAATAAATAAAATCCTTGTTCAAATATGATCTTCACTCAGAAATAAATCATGTGCGAAAGAAAAGACAATCCCATTTCCATTTCATGTTGCCTTTACCCTCAGTAAGAGGCCTGATAATCTGATAATGAATTGAATTTAGATCCAGAGCAAGAGGTTTGTTCCAGCATTAGGATTTATTAGCAGTAGTCGAAAAATAAAGACCACTTGATCACTAGAGCAAGAAATTTGTCTCTCACTTGAAGAGCCTGTGGAGCTTCTGGAGCAAGGAAAGTTCAGTGATCACAATCAAACAACAGTTCCTACTGTATTCTGTTTATTTATTTATTTTTAATCATAACTAGATGTTTTTATGTTGGCCAGATGTTTAGAATGGATTTACTGGAACGAAGGTGCTATTGTGCTTTGCATCAGTTCAGCATAATTCAATAACCCAGTTGCCCACGTTGTAAATAAACACTCTCTGCTTTTAGGTCCATGGTGATGCGCAGTAAGTTGGCAGGAGAATATTCATGGCTAACCCAGACCTATATTCCACTATGTGTGGAGTCAGCAGAGTTAATGTCTTTTTTTAACTGGAAGATTCCCCACAACTCCCATACTCACCCTTCCAGTTCAAGCACAGCCACCAGGGGATTTCCAATAAGCCTGTTGCGTAATGACCAGGTGAGGCGGTGCAAGAGAAACCAAAAGGTGCAAATGCTCAGTTGCACACCTGTTATGAATTTTAGCTCCAGCACTTTGAATTTAAAATAAACCAATATCTCTGAAGTGCAGAATGTCTGTATTATTAGAGCATATGTACATGTATATTACACAAACCATATAGCCCTTTTAATACACAGTCCCCACTTTTCAGATAAAGGAACAATTGCCAAATGTGTGTCAGTGCATCATTACTTCATGTACAAAAAAAAGTTTTGCATGAAATCGAGATGTGGTATGCAAACCAGTAGCCTGTTGAAGTCGCCAGTCATGCTGGTGAGTTACATAAAAACAAACAATTCTAGCAGACTACAGAGAGCCAGTAATGGATAAAAAAAGAAGAAAAAGCAAGAACACGAGGACCTACAACGTTAGAGACTCCCATAAATACAACAGCATGACCTCATACATAGAGTTCCACACAAGATTCAAACCACTGCTAAGCCTCAAAAAGAGGACATCAGGGGAAAAAAGTAGAAACTTTGTTCTTGACTGGCCAGATACCACTAAATCCAACTGAGAATGCTGTTTACTTATTAAAGACTAGCATGAACGAGAACAAATCTGCCCAAACAAGCAGGAATTAAAAATAGTAGAACTATAGGTCTGGCTGAGCATCACCAGGAAAGATACCTGTAGATGTTTATGCAAGAGATTAGCAACCGAGCATTAACCCTGGTAATGTATGTGATGCCATTTATCAAGTTACTTACTATATAAGGAAAGAACCATTTCCTATATAATTTAACCAATGTAGATGTAAGCATTCTTTACTTTAACCTCAAAGCCGTTACTTTGTTGTGCTACAGAGCCAATAAAGCAAAAATGGTGTTACTGTTCGCTTACTTACAGACTACATTGTACACTTATACGGTCCATGATAAACATGCAAATTGTAGTGTACTATTAGCTTGTGGTGTGAAATAATAATATGTAATACATAAATATATTATTGAGTAATATCAAAATCATGGTAGTGCAGATGTAGAAACCGAAAGCAGTGAAAAAGTATGGCCATGTTTTCAGAATCCATAGTGTGTGTCTCTCCTGGCTCTAAACAGAGATTTGACCTAGGTGCATTTCAGGTCAGCTTTCAGGTCCTACACGATGTGCAGACAGAGAGAGAGAGAGAGAGAGAGAGAGAGAGAGAGAGAGAGAGAGAAAGAGAGAGAGAGGGAGGGAGTGAAAGAGAGAGAAAGAGGTTGGAGATGACAGATCACTCAGAACCACACTCAGCTGTGCCAGTATTCATAAATCATAGATGGCCCTCAGACATGCCGCCATCTTAATCTCTAATGATCATTCCAGTTAGCTGTCTCCACTTCTCTCCCACTCAGTGCTGCACTGATGCACAGTTTAAAAAGTCTTTGTTTTCTTTCTATATCTCTTCTTGATCCAGGTCCATAAATCTGTTTTAATTGAGCAAGCTTTTCAAAGAATAATACACATAATGGGAAGGGATGCTGTCGTAGCTTAATACATCAACCAAGGTGAGGAAGTCATGAGCAGTGTTTTTTTTTTCTTTTTTCATTTTACAATTCATTCATTTTCATTCCCTTTTCTTGCTTAGGTTGCACCAAGATGAAAAGTTCAGCCCAGTCATCTGTCTCAAGAGAAACAGATTACACTCATCTTGGGAATGCCTCAGATATTCCCAAGCCAACTATAGGCCTACCTCTTCAATTTGTTGCCCCCCCAACCACCAGTGGTCATGAGAACATCCTAGAGTAACTGCCATGACACTTAGCGACAACCCTCTAGCCTCAACAATTGAGAACTTGCACATGGTCCATTGAGACTCCATGTCCTGGACATCACTCAGTAATAAGCATAAGTTCTTTTGGAGGTGGGAGTTAAATTTATATCTCACTGAAGCTTCTGCTTGTTTCTCCCAAGAAGGGTCTGGTGGGTTTTCCTGGTAAATCTACCTGGTGCCTTGTTGAAGAAATCCAAATCACCACCAGGTGGTGATCAGTTGACAGCATCGCCCCTCTCTTTACCTGGGCCTCCAAAACATAGGTCCTCAATACTGAAGATACATTCATCAAATAGACCACTGATCTTTGGCCAAAGGTGCTCTGGAACCAAGTACACTCATTAGCAACTTTGTGTTCTAACCTTGTGTTGTTATTGACAATTGCTTGTACAGAAGTCTAATTAAATTTGACCATTATGTTTCAGATTCAGAAGGCCATTCCTCCCAATCAAGTGTCTCCAACAATCTTGGCCACTCTGAACATTTTCCCAACAGTTTTCCTTCCTGAGGCACAAAAACTCATAGAGGCAGCCATCTTGTCCAATGGGGAAAAACTGCAACCTGTTACCTGAAGGACTGGACTGAGCATCCCCACACCAGCTTGAGGCCAGTCGAAATTCCAGAGCAGGAGAAAGACCTCCCTGGATTGGTGGTCCCTGATTGCAAAGGTCCATCTAAGACTTCCCATTACAGCTGGTGAGCCCACAAGATGAGTCTGACCGGGGAGGCCTGGTCACCAGATGCTCAGCTCCAGACACCCCCCAAGACTAGTTTCAAAGGTGGGTCCTGGGAACCCTAATCAGGGCAAGATACACATAGTCTTTTTTGTACATTTCATGGGGGCCTTTAGGATCACTCTGTATCTGTCCTTTCCCCTTAGATCTTTTTACCAAGTTTGGCCTTACTGGGAGCAAGCACCCAGTGATATAGCCATGATATTCATGGAAGTACACAAGTCACATGTTTAAAGTACTGCAAGACCTGCATAAGTAGAATACAGTACAATATGAATATAATGCAATCATACAAATTCATATCAGCAAATTATGAGGTCTCTTTACAATAATATGTGTGTTGAATATTGTACGATGTAGGATAACGTAAATATAGGCAGTTTTTCGCAACATATTTTGGCAAAATTTGTGCCATTGTTAAGATAGAAAAATGGTATTTCTTTGCTGTTGTATGTCTTTGCTATTTTTGTTTTCTCCTTGCTCTATTTCTACAAAGGTGCCAATGCCTCTAACATAAGGCAGTGAGATTTAAGAGAGCTCAGTTTTGGTCCTCATGCTATACCAGTTGCTTGTATGACATGAAGTAAAAGAGAATTTATAATCAAGAGGAGCATGAGGAAGAGGCAGTGAGGGAATGCGAGGAGGGGCAGGGAAGACGTGGAGGAGAAAACGTTGACCTAATTCTGTACATATAGCAGCGGCACTATTGTACTAGACAACATTCTCTCCCTTCTTCTCTCTCTTATAAATTTAACAGCTGAAAGTAGACTTCTCAGGGCTTGAGACCTCTGGCTGTTATTCCGTCTGAGTCTCTTCCTATCAGGCTTAAACATCATTGTCATTGTTGCTGTCTTACATGCAGCATCAAAGCTTTTCCAAGACACACAGACACAAGCAAACTGTGCATAGTAAATTAGGCCACACAACTGAGATGAAAACATGCTATGCCAATATTCTGTCCAACAAAAGCACGCTGTAGCCTCTCCAAAGCGAGAGGAATATAACACAAAAATGTCTTTTCACCAATGCAACAAGCCCTCAAAATGGCCAACAGTTTTCATAATTCTGTATAATAAGGGGTTATAAATGCTGACCATCCATGTGAGCAGAGGAAAGATCTTCAGTAGCCGATGAGCCAAGTATGTAAGAGCCAAAGAAAGAGCTCCAAAAACAAATCCTCCTTAGTATGCACTTTTTGCAGAATAGAAAAGCTAAACGTTCCAATATACAAAACAGTCCTCTAGAAAAGTGTTTCCACCAAAAATCCTGAATCATCTCCAGTCTTCCAGGATAAATGACTGTATATTCCCATATTTTTAGATGATAGGACAAGCGGGATACATTTATTGAATCAACACATAACGTCCGTGACGGATTTTGGATTTTGTTTTGGCGTATGATGGACATGGTGCATTTTGATTGGTTTGGCTTTGGCATATTATGTACATGGTGGATTTTGACATACACAATGGAATTTGGCTTGGGTGTAGTTTTCCAAATCCAAAGGCAGGAAGCACAGAGTCTCCATCTTGCTACCCATGCAGCAATTCAGCAGACTGGCAGATAATCAAGCCAATTTTAAAACATAACATTTCCCTTTAAAGAAGAGACTTTAAAGAGAGAGGAGAACTCTGGCATTGTGGTTAACCTTGACATAACATACAGAGTCCAGAAACCAAATGCTTTCCATTGCGATGATTACTGTAAGCAAGCGTTAAACTGAAGGAAAATGGGACACCACTAGTAATGGGCTGTTGTAGACTCCAGAGCAAAATTATGCTGATACAGCACTGACCAACATGATAAATACACACTGCTCTGTTGATCTCATTAAGATCGCTGCACTGTTCAGCAGATACAGCTGTCCCTGGATTAGGTCCCAACTAACTCTTAAAAACCATTTTCAAGTAACATAAAATGCTCAGGTTCTCCACTAGTCCCAGCTGTCATGAATTTCACAATGACTGCACTTGGTACTAAGCAAAACATACTGTAGACTGGCTGTATGCATCACCAGCAGCGTTTTATGATTACAAATTCATAACAACGTGCATGGAAATGCATGAGCAGTTAAGTTTAGGGGTACAGGGTTAGCAGACATAGCTGTTCTTACATGTATGAGTATTTGATATCTAATAAAATAACTTTCACTTGATAGAATGAATTTCGCATGCAAGAAGTTTATTGTCATGGGAAAAAATGGCGATAAGAGAGTCAAGAGTTCCTTTAGATGAGGTCTGGCCACCCACAAGCTGTTTATTTCTAATTTATCTGGTTTATTGTTACTAGTAATCCCAGTTTGTTTCACTAGTTTGAATACCCTCATGTTTTTGTAGCTGCACCTCTCAGGAATCCCAGTATTTGTTTGGAGTCTGAGATTTATTGGACATTTGAAACCATCATGATCAATTCTGACAGATTTTCCAATTATGCCCAGAGATGCCTATGTGTGTGTATATGTGTAGGTGCTTGTTACGCGGACTGACCCTGGCACATTGTATTTGCAATTGAGCAAACACAGATCCTGCTGATCCTATCTGATGTGCAATAAAAAACCTCAATGAGGACTGTAATTGGTGCTTCAGTGCCATCACACAGTAAAGAACAGCATCTCACTGTGTGTCTGTTTGGTGATCTTGATAGTTGTGCTGACAAAGCTGCCTCAACTTAAAGACCTCAGTGAAGCTAGGTCGATATACAAAAAGAACTTAAATAAAGCCATTGACATTTATTTGAGTTTGATGTGATCTGTTCTGAATTATTGCCTCTGCTGACCTGTCCCAGACACCCCCAGATATTATGTTTAAAAACCAAGACCGAGAATGTAATGGTTTGAGTGATGTCAAACCAGCACACTATTTTATGTACAGCAAAGGCATGAACATTGTGGATTTGGCTTGGGTTTGCTTTGGCGCATGTTATAAATGATTCTAGATTCTGGCTTGTGTATATGGTTTTCCAAAATCAAAAGGCAGGAAGCAAAGTTTCTCCATCTTGCCATCTCCCTGTAGTAGTTCACTAGAATTTTCTCCCCACTGACAAATAGTAAGGCCAATTTTAAAATGTAACTTTTCCATTTAAGGAAAAAGACTATAAATATTGAACCACTGGCATTGTGGTTAACCATGGCATTGCGCATAGGTTCCAGAAACGTCAAACCACCAGCAGCTATTTTTGTACAGCACAAACAAATAATCCACTAATCAACAAATGTTGGTTACATTTTTGGTTTAGGTTGAAGTTGAATGGGGTTTGATGAACTGTGACATCACTCTTAGCCACAGATGTATTGGAATACAACCATTAAAATATCTCATAAACCAAACCAGCACAAACTATAATTTTACAGAAAAAACAAAGAAATTACACATTTTAAATGGGGTGCCAACATCATGCAGGCTTGGTTGAGAGCCAGCATGAGAATAAATAAATCCTCTCACATAAAAGATTCATTGGGGATTCCAAAGCCATATAACCGGCATGGTCTAGGCCAGTGGTTTTCAAAGTGGGGGCTGCCAGGGGGCACCCAGGGGGCCTCAACAATTTGGTGTGAAAAATAAATACATGATTTTTTATATATATATGCATTACTATAACATGTTATTTGTAACAATACATATTAAAATCACATTTGCTATTACTTTCTAATTGCTAAACATACAAAATATCAACGTAAAAAAGGGGGATATATTCAGAAGTCTGTATTTTTAATGTGTTTTAAAGACATCTTGCAAAAGGGGGGCCTCGGTCAAATGTTAATGCCATTTGGGGGGCCTTGCCCTGGAAAAGTTTGGGAACCCCTGGTCTAGGCCACTTTATTCCATTTATTACTTTTTACACAAAACAGAGACTGTACTATCTAGCTAGTTGGGGTAGTAGCTACTATTCAGATTACCTACCAATATGAGAAGGACATAGTGAAAACTTTTCAACCAAATGCTGCAGGTTTATAAACTCACTTACAGTGCCTTGAATCGCAAGTATTCATTCCCGGAACTGTTCCACATATTGTAGTGTTACTAAAATGGACTTATTGGAATTATATATCATCAATCTAAAACTGAACCAGAATATTTTTTTTGCCCTTGGGACAAAGTGCTACATTACGTAGAGAACACTACTGCCAAAGTGAAGCATGGTTGTGGTACAATTACACTGACAGTTACCCTTGGCCTCTTGCTTGCTTCTTTGGCTAATGTCTTCCTTATTTATTTACTGCCTTCTTTCATAATAGATTTAACGGTGCTCCACAGAATATTTTAAATAGCAAAAAGCCGACTGATCCTTCTTCAGAACTTTGTCTCGAATATGTTTTGATAGCTGTACATTCTTCATGATGCTGTTTGTTTATGTATGTTCTCTGACAAACTCTGGGGACTTTGAGGAACAGGTGTATTTATATTGAGATCAGGTGACACTTTAACTGCACACAGATGGACTCCTTTTCAACTCATTATGTGACTTCTGATGGCACCTAGTTGCACCAGAACTACTTTAGATGTTTTATTCTTTTAAATTTGTAAATAATTCTCTAAATTATATTGATACTTCCCTCCACTTCAATATTATGGACTATTTTGTGTAGATTCATGACATACAATCCCAGTAAGTCCCTTTCAGTTTCAGGATGTAACACTACAAAATGGGAAAATGTTTAGAGATGGTGAATACTTCCGCAATCTTGTTTTGAACTTCCTTAAAACAAATTTGAGATACATAATTAGACTGTATGAACCTCAAATGAACATGTAATTTGAGTTTAAGAAAGTGCAACGTATTTACAATATCAGCTGAAAAAATGCATAATCTTATAGTGTGGCCTCCTAGGAGCATCTTTTGTACACTTTTCTGGCCACAGGCTTAATCAGAATCAGAATCAGAATCAAAAGCTTGCTATCTGACTGACTGACTGCACTTCCTTGGATACACACTTCCACACACTGTTGGCAACTCCATGACATGATGAGCTTTTCAGTACAGGATAAAGTCCTAGACTGAAAAATGTTTTCAGCATCAAAGCATTAAAGATTATTTAAAGAGTTTTATTTGAAATAATTAGTGTAGAATAAGTGTGATTGGACATCTGCAGTCAGTCAAATGGCTTCATCCTGTAAAAATAGCGGGGCGGTGGCTATGTTAGTAATGCTAACCACATGAAAAAATGCTATAATATTTTAGAGTAAATTTACTATAGAAAATGTAGTAGAAGTCCTATAGTACATACTATAGTGTTTTTGAACCTTACTATAAGGTAAGATACTAAAGTAAATTGCAGTGATATGAGGTAAGTTGCTGTGATAATTCTACTATAGCTTTTGTGGTAACTCTACTACAGTAATATATATATAAAACAAACAAACAACTACAGTCATTACAGTAGTAAATTTTCTACAACACTGTACTACAATATGTGTGACAACCGTCACAGCACATGGGAATGTTGTAAACCTTTGTAGTACATTATAATGGACACTAGAACACACTGTAGTATCCCACAGTATTCTATAGTAACTCTAATATTTAAAGCACTGTTTATCAATTCCCTACAGTCATGTCTACAGTACGCTGTAGTGTACATTAACAAAGTGTAGAAATTACTATAATACACTACAGTACACCACAATCTACCACAGTTTACTGTACTAAATTCTAAAGTATACTACAGTATGTAATACAGGTGATCAATTCACTATAGTTAATACTACAGTAGTATATATTAACTAAGTGTAAAAAATACTATAATACACTACATTATACTATAATTTACTACAGTTTACCATAGTAAATACTGAAGTATACTATAGTATATTTTCATATGGGTATCTACCAGACTCTCAGAGAAAAGCTGGCGATTACATGCCTTTTGACTAAAACACCAGTATGCAATTTCAGTAATCTGAATAGGCTGGCCAGAAAATCACATTAAGCAACTGCAAGTTTCCTCTTAATATGCTGATTTTATTTGCCCAATTCCCTGTTTACAATTACTGAAGTCTGCTGATGCCCCAGTAAAACAGCACAGCATACCAAAACAGGACTAAACTAAATGTATTGCTCCCATAGATAGAAGAATTCTAATTATCCAGCTATATGAAAGAAATTTCTAGCCCAGCTTCTGGTTAGCGTCCTGTCACCTTAAGACGTAGCTAACAATAGATACAGTAATTCCAGGTATATAAGATCCATTGCACAGTAGTGCATATGAGGATCAAATTAAAGAGGTGCTGTAGTGTGTGAACTTGGGGAATGTGTGTGTGTGTGTGTGTGTGTGTGTGTGTGTGTGTGTGTGTGTGTGTGTGTACAAAAATCATTGACTTTGCAGCAATTAATGATATGGCTGTTCATAGAGTTGGTGAATTATCACTGTAGGTGGCTACAGGGAAAGAAGAGGAGGATGAAGAGAAAGTGAAAGGGAGATTTAGCAGGGTTTTTCTTCCCTGTTCTCACGTCTGCTACGTCGAATCTTTAGCACCTCACAGACACAGGCGTCTCCAGTGGACGTGATTCGATGTTACAGCTGATGGCGACGATGGCGGCAAAACGAGACATTTGTACCAAGTACCTGAGAGAAGAGACACACAGGAGAGGAAGGAAAGCAGGGAGGGAGGGAGATTGTGAGTGTGTTCCAGCACCATTCCCTAATCGTCCTGCACCACATAAATATTTCAGTTGCACACACACACACACACACACACACACACACACACACACACACACACACACACACACACACACACACACACACACACACACATGTTGCAGAAACTGGTGTGTGCTTCCTCTGTGGCACTGTCACTGTTCTTGTTCAATAGGACTTGCACAGCTGCCAACACCACAAGTCTCATATTTCTCTGTGTGTGTGTGTGTGTGTGTGTGTGTGTGTGTGTGTGTGTGTGTGTGAGTGTGCGTGTAGGAGGATACATTATCCATGGTGCTTAAATTCATGGTGTCAATCATTTATATTGTTTTAAATAAAATGGAAATTAAAAAAAAGATGATTTCTTATTTCCTCCTTAAACAACGGACTTTCTTGTGTTCTCCTTAACAATTACTGCATAATTACTGTACAAGTGAATGACATAACATAATTATAAATATCTCTGACCCTTCAAACAAATGATGCCACTAGAGCTGTCAGTCCTGTAGTCATCTCAAATACAATTTCCTCCTAATCTTGATCTAAAGCAGATTCATACTATTAAAACCCCCCCAGTAAAACTCATACTCAACATTGATTACAAATAAAATTGTACAGAGCTGTACAATTTATGTTAATGTAACAAATACAGTCCTCTCTGAAACCACTGCAACGGCAAGGCCAATTGATTTGTTTGTGCAATACACCTAGACATTTAGGTTTGAGATCAAAAATTGGATATGAGATGAGAGTTTAGGGTTTCAGCTTTTATTTCCTGGTATTATATCTAGATGTGTTAAACAACATAAAACAAAGAACCTTTTGGATCAGACCACACAATTTTTAGGTGAGTAAAAGTATAGGAACAGATGAGTCTTGAAGTAAACAAAAGTAAATGTAAATTGCTATTATTTCATCTTCTGGGAAACATGTAAATATCTTATGTAGCTTCTAAAGGTCAGTACTAAATGAAAAAAAAAAAAGATCTTTAATCAAAATAATAACAAATTTCACTGAATCCTGTTCAAAAGTTTACACACCCCTGGCTCTTAATGTATCGTGTTGCCTTCTTGAGCATCAGTGAACGTTTGCACCTTTTGTGATAGTCGTGTACGAGTCTCTCAGTCGTCCTCAGTGAGAGAAGACGGATCTCGACATCATATAGTCGCTGTTGGAAAGGAGTTAAATATGCAGAAGATGATGGAAAGTAAAGAATGTGCAGGACCTGGAGGATTTTTCTGAAGAACAGTGGGCAGTTTAACCGCTCATTACCAACAAGGGACTCATGAAGAACTCTCACAAAACATAAACACAGTCTCTGATCATCCAGGTAACGACACACGGGATTAATAATCAAGTGTGTGTAAACTTTTGAACTGGCTCATTTGTGTAAATACAGTTATTATTATCTCTTGTGTTAAATAATTTCTTCTATTGTAGTTTATTCTAGGAATGTACACCCTGAAAGCAATGATAGTTCATTGCAGAGCTTTGACTTTTGTTACTGTATTTACTTTGTTGTTCTCAAGAGGAAACTCTGTGTAATATACACTGGCACATACCTTCATTCATTTATCTTCATTCAACACTATCCTGGTCAGGAGTTTGGTGGTTCTGGAGCCTATCCCAGGAACACTGGGTAGGAATACGCCATTCCATCACAGGGTATCATTCACACACCTAGGGGCAATTTACCGTAGCCAATTCACCTACAAGAATGTTTTTGGGAGGTGGGAAGAAACTGGATAAACTGGAGGAACCACAGGAGAGACTGTAAACCAAACTCAGGATTGATCTTTGGACTCTGGATCTGTGAGGTGAATTGCTGCACTACCTTTCTGCCCCATGATACATACAATAATTCATTATTTTGCAGAGGTGTACTACTTGTAGTGTAAAAAAAAAAATCCAAAAAGGTATGGCCACATGATTATACTTTCCAACCCAGTTAGTTCTTAAGGACTCTAAATAGGAAATACAGACCTTGTTGCAGGATATTTGGCCTGCCATCTCTAGCACACTGATATTACATTTCCATCAAATAAAATGTCCACACTCTCAGAAAAACAGGCACATCTTATTATTGTACCTTTAAAATGTGGATAAAGCATAGCTTTAAAAAAAAAAGAAAAAAGATTTAAGGCACATAATGCACCTAAGATACACTTTATGCACCTTTCTAGGTAAAAGAGGCATAGCAAAAGGTACAAAAGGTGTACTACCCCAGCAACAACAAATGGTACAGTTTAGTATCCATTTTTTTCTGCATGTATACATCCATGTGAAAAAATAAGTACACCCCACTGAAATTGTTGACTAGGCCATTCAATAAGCATCCATTTCTTCCTTTTGAGCCATTCCTTGGTGGATTTGTGAGTGTGCTTAGGATAATTATCCTGTTTAAATGTCCATGTTCGGTTCAACTTATCTTCAAGCACTCTTTGATATGATGCAGAATTCATAGTTGAATCAATGAATGCAAGCTGTCCAGTCCCTGAGGAAGTGAAGCAACCCCAAGCCAAAACATTTCCACCACCATGCTTCACAGTTGGTATGAGATGTTTCTCCTGAAAAGCTGTCTTCAGTCTGTGCCAAACATGTCTGCTGTTACTGCTGTTACTGTGGCCAAACAACTCTATCTTGGTTTCATCTGCCCAGATCACATTATTCCAAAAGGGCTGCTTTGCCTATATGCTCATTGGCAAACTGTAGTCTTGCAAAGGCTTTTCCCTGGCACATCTCACATGCAGGTCAAATTTGTATAATCTCTTTCTGACTGTAGACACATGCACTTTGACACTAACAGTTTCAAGACTTATTAGCAGGGAACACCAAAGGGAACACCAGACACTAGATATGAGAGGGGAATATATAAGACAACGGCATGGTCCTGTAGGTTCATTCTGTACAACATCAAGAAAATCAGAACCTATCTCACCGAACAGGCTACACAGATACTAGTCCAGGCTCTTGTCATATCAAAACTGGACTATTGCAATGCACTACTCTCGGGCCTCCCGGCCATCTCCATCAAACCCCTTCAAATGATTCAGAATGCAGCAGCACGCCTTGTCTTCAACCAACCCAAGAGCACCCATGTCACACCCCTCTTCATCTCCCGCCACTGGCTTCCTGTAGCTGCCCGTATCAAATTCAAGGCCTTGATGCTCACGTACAAGACCTTGTCTGGAACAGCACCCCCTACCTCAACACTCTCCTGAAGACTTACGTTCCCTCACGCAAATCTGGGATCGGTTAACGACCGACGCTTAGTAGTGCCTACTGTGTGGCTCATGGTCCCTTTCCAGAACCCTCACACTAACTGATCCTAAGTGGTGTAATGAACTGTTCAAAAACAGCTAAAGACCCACCTCTTCCGTGAACACCTAACTAACCCCTACAAAATAATTAAAAAAAAACCTTACTCTGGCTCTTACATCTCTACTTTGCTTACTTTGCTTCTTCTAGAACTCAATTACAGATCTTGTATAGTAGCACTACTTGCATTGTTCTCAGCTTGATATATCGCTTTGCTTGTATTTCCTCATTTGTAAGTCGCGTTGGATAAAAGCGTGTGCTAAATGAATAAATGTAAATGTTAATGTAAATGTAAGACAGGTTCCACCTGCACTCCCTAAGCAGGTTCTAATCACTGTCACCCAATCTTGAACACCTGTTTCTAATTTTATGGATTTGAAGGTGTGATAAATGTAGGGGTGTACTTACTTTTTCCATGTGACTGATCAGTTTTTTGTTCATTTAAATTGTGAAAATTACGACAAAATGTCAATTCTATGTGTCATTTGATAGACTGTATCAACTTTATTAATAGGCACTGTTTCAAAGAAGATCAAATGTTTACTAGACCAAATATGTCAAAAAAGCCAACAATTCCCATGGGGTGTGCACTTATTTTTTCACATTACTGTAAATGTCAAATAGGATGTGGTTAAAGGCCAACCTTACACACCCACCCATCCTGTACCATCAGCTCCCTCCCATCTCCCCCTGCAGGCTGCGCCATACTGGGAAGAGTGGCTCTCCCCAACTGCTGTGATTAGAACGTAATGAATTGTCTAGACAGTATTCATCTGGATTATGTGGGGGTCTCTTGAGCATGTTTAGCATTAGCATAGTCCTGCTGTGCTGCTATCTCTGGAGCACTTTTCATACAAATGCAAATACACATAAAGACCTAGGGATGTCATCTCCTCTCTAAATCTCACAGTGGATTGGAAAGAGGGGTGATTAAGTTAGATTTTGGCAGATTAGGTTTTTTTTTAGGGATGAGTAGGATTTTGGAAATGTTGGAGGAGACGATTCAGCTACAGTTTACTGTGACACTGGCCTCGCACTTATGACTCTGCAGGCATGCACGCACAAGTTTGCATGAGGGAAACACAAGTGCCAAGAAAATAGAATAAGCAGAAGAGTAGAGCACAGTTTTTTTGCCAGCTGTATAAGAATAGTCAATAAAGTTCATACAGCTCAAGCAGGGTTTTTGCTGCTAAAGAGCTAAAAGGAGAGGTCTCAGCAAGGTCATCCACAGCCAGAAAGGAAATGTCTTGGACGAAACCCAATGATCCGCTCCATTACAATACAAGCCGAGCCTTGAAGGAATTCACTGAAATGGAAATATGAGTACAGTGGTGCATTGCTGTAATGCCAGATTCATTCTTTGTGGTCAGGAGCAATACACACTGTTACACACTGAAGTAATGCACATACTAGTATGGCAGTTATGGTTATTTTATTTAGCTGACAAAACATTTGCATATGAATTATATATATTCGAATTATATACATGTCACACTGAATTTTTTCTCTGTGGCGTATCTATAAAATTGCCATTTTTGCGAATGCTTTTCTTTCAGTTAAACTTCCTAGTGGCAAGACTGACCTTTAGAATCATGGTTATGGTTTTAAGATTAAAAACATAATAATAAAAAAATCAGAACCCTCACTACAAATCTCAAAATTTAAAATCTTGGAAACACAGATTTTAAGTAAATTAGGCCATTTACATTTCAGGTCCTTCAGGACTCCCAGGGAAAAATAGACGATTTTATGGTCAAACATAAAACAAAAAGCATAACACATAAAAAAAAGGTCTGATGAGCTACTCAAATTGTTTTCTACACTTGTAACATTCTACCTAGGTAGGCTATGCTAACGGTATTTCACTAGCAATCGTTAGTTGGCTAACAGCAGCAGTTTCTACCGTAGAATGTAAAATCATTAGATGCGCTTAGCACAATAATATCTTCCATTTTGACTCCACTTAACTCACCTCTATGTCTCTTTACTTCATAGTCATGGATGTGAGCTTAGCAAATGACTCAGTTTGGCTAAATACTGGATTTGACCACTCAGAAAGCATCTACTTTGAAATGGGAATCCCAGAAACGTAACGTTGTGAGGTGTTAAGCAATCACTCAACTAGAAAACTTAACACTTAGCATACAGTAAACATACATATTAGCTGGTTTATGCAGCAGTACTTTGGACCATTATGCAAAAATCACCCAGAATTTATTATGTCGTAATATAGGACTTACTAGTAATACTTAAACAGTTTGCAAGCTGAAAATGTAAGTACACTGTAACTAATATGAAAAAACGAAAACAGTTATACTTCAGTACTGAATTCTAAGAGGTAATAGAATAGTGGTACAGGTAATAATTGTTTTATGTTAGCTACATAAAAAACAAACATTCACATTAATTTAATGTTCTCTGTAATGTTCAGATATATGTCTTAGCATCGAATACTGCTGTGTACTTGAGATTTTCCACCACTGCTACTGCAGACTTGTACAATACGCACCAAATCAAGATTTTACAGTTGAGATTTTTGAATGCTATAAATGGTATTTATATGCCTTTGAATATTTCTAATCTACAAGCTGTGCCATACAAACCCAATAGTTTTATATAATAACTATAGCGACTAATATATTTACTATTCATATTATATTACCCTGCTGAAAAAAACCCCAATAGAAACTATCATAGAAATTCAAATGGTTTCCACTACAATTACCATTACAAACCATCAGCTAACCATTATTAAACATACCATAATTGGTCCTTAGTGGTATCCACTAGACATAAGATGTCATCAATAGAAGGCAACAAATTACCAGTAGAGACCCACAGGGACATTATAGTTTCCATTAAAAAACAATACAATTCCCATTTTAACCATTACAAATTCTATGAGGAGTTCTATTTTTTTCCCCCATTTGTAATATAGGGAACATTTGGAATAAATATCTTTAACATATTAAACAGATTTTATTTTAATATCAAAATATTATTGAGCATTAATATTTAATATACAAGGTATGTACCAGATACTACTTGTGGTAGTAAATGTAATTACTATCTACTTATGTATTATTTATGTACTACTACTACTACTACTACTACTACTACTACTACTACTAATAATAATAATAATAATAATATATTTTTTTTGTTTTTGACAAGTAATCAAATAAAACACTTGTTTTGTAGATCAAGGATTTTCTAGTGTTGCTCAGACACACCAGAGGCCAGCAGTTCAAGTTTGATGCGTTATGGTTTGTAATATCAAAGCCTTAAATTGGACTCTGTCTCACCTGTAAATCACATAAAGCATAAAAGCATCAGCCAAATTATTAAATAGAATATTATCACATTAACATCAGGATATTAACATGCATACTCACACCAGGTGAACATGTATACAATGAGTGGATTACGTGATTGCATTTCAGACAGAGAAAGGGATAAGGTTCACCCTGACTTCTGACCTTTCTGGTATAGGAAAAGGAAGTGACCCCTTTCAGCCTCGAGCCATGTCGATTACATTTATGTTCGTGTGTAAGCGTGAGACTGGGAGTGGTTAAAGTAAATCCAATGATCTGATGATTTCGAGTGCTTACGCCTACTCCTCTTTGATCTGTTCCATCTCTTTATGCTATTCACCAGACTGAATGAGAGTGACTGGATTGTCAATAAAAATGGTTTGTGAAATGGTATAGCCATTATGGAAGATTCCTCTCTCGGTATCTCCGCTGATTCACGTGCTGATGAATAAAAGATGCGGTCTGATGCCGTAACATGAGAGAAAGAAGAGTTGAGCTCAGGGGCTCAGGAATGTGAAGAGACAGATTGGTGATGACAGAAGTGTGGTGACATCACGGAGAGTGAGACCTCTGATTGGCTGAAGGGCCCCAGTGTGTCTCTATAAAGTAGCAAAAAAGCCTCATTTCTCTTTTCTCAGCTGCTCTGACTTTTTCTTCAGCTTGCATCACACACGTGCACACACACACACACACACACACACACACACACACATACTCATGGAACAGCATTCACATGTACCCATGTATGTATATATATATATATATATATATATATATATATATATATATATATATATATATATATATATATATATATATATATATATATATTTATATAAATAAAATGTCCCTTAATATCTGATATATTCTCTATAACAACAACAGCAACAACAGCAATAATAATAATAATAATAACTACAACAACAACAACAACAATACTACTACTACTAATAATAATTAACTATTATTATTATAATACATTTTATATAATTATTATATTATTAATATAATTTTTTTACAGAAATAATTTAATGGCTTATTATGTTTTTTCTGTTGTTAACTGTTAATTATTTATGCATTTTTGGCAAATAATTCAATTTATTTTAATTTTCACTGCAGTGGTTGCTATGCACCAATTAGAGTACACTGAAAGAGTCTGTAATGCTAATATACCGAAAACAGCCTCTGTGTGTGTGTGTGTGTGTGTGTGTGTGTGTGTGTGTGCGTGTGTGTGTGTGTGGAGAACAGACATTTCCCTTTATCAGTTTGACATACTGATGCATACACAGGTCTAGGGAGCATTTTTTGCCTTCTCATGAGAAAAACTCTGCTATTTTACATCTGTCCTTAAATAAAACCAGTGTCATAAATAAAACATAAGACTCCTTTGCCTCTGAATGGTAAGGGGATATTTACAGGTGGCTAGAATAGGAGTTAGTTTTAGGCATCTTTACTCTGCAAAGCCTGATCAAGAATGCGCTCCTTCCCAGAACCGATGGCATTCACATTGCCCTTATTCTACTCATGTGACTGATCCCATTGAGGCCTGACACTACTTCCTGAGTGCACAAGCTGGAAGCATTGCTCACGTTCCCCGCCTCCTGTGTGATTTGCATGGTTCACAGACAAGCGTTGAAGCAGCTGTCAGTCATTTGTACACTCCCATTGTCTGACTTGACTCATTTTCTCCATCCCCAATTCTGGACATCTCAACATCTCAACTCACCCATCCCCCCCTTTACCACTCTGCTACAAAAGGTAACTAGAAGTCATCGCCGCTGCGCCCGGTTGCTATGTGGATGCCATGACAACCATGGTGGATTGCACACAGGGCTCATGTATCGAATGGCTGTAATGGATTGAACTTTGGGGGCTGTAAGGAGAAATTACACATTTAGAACGCTTTCCATTTTTTTTTTGTTCCTGAGCAGTGGGATGGTTGGATGGACAGGGAGGGTCAGCGCAAAATGTCGGCTATTTTCAGCCACACAAAAGCCCACGTCATTGCCAGTTAGGCAAGACAATATCAGAATTGGTCAATTAAGTGGTTTTCACGGATGCAAGGCCACAGCAAGGGGCTGAAATGTCCTAGGGAACATGCAGGGAAAGGCAGGGAACAACAGCTTCCAGTTAAGCATAGAAGCTGCACTGTGCTCAAATGAATCTGAACAGCTTGTAATGAGGATGTAGGAACTAATGCTCCAAATAGATGCAGGGATTTTGGAACACATTTTCCCTAGACACTCTGTCAACATTGTTTCAAATGTTAATAACATTTATTAACCATCACAACAGTAAGCTTTTGGAGTATAATAATAATAATAATAATAATAATAATAATAATAATAATAATAATAATAATAATAATAATAATAATAATAATAAAAGCTGCAAGCAGCATTTTTGGGGGCCAAGCACTCAGACTCAGTGAGCCACACATTCACAGACATGCTACAATTGTTGCATAAGCAATCACAGGAAAGCAGAGACATAACTATAGGTAAAGGGATTCAAGAATAATGTGTAGTTTCATGCATTTGGGAGAACAGTTTTGAATATCCTTTGATAACTCTTGTTTAGACAGGTCTCAAGATGATGTGAGCCAAATTTGGTGAAGATTGGGCAAAATTTGAAGGAGGAGTAGCAAAAATGGCACTTAGATGTAAGCATTTTTAGCATGTCATTGTAAATTTTGACCAGTAAGTGGCACTGCCATGAAATTTGTTCCATAGCCTCAGGTCATGGTCCTGAAGACACAGCTTCACATCCTGTTTGGTGGCTTCACTGTCAGATTCATTGGCACATTATAGACAAACTGTACGGAATATTCAAAATTCTTTTGATAACTTTTGATGATGTGCTAAATTTGATGATGATTGGAAAAAAAGCTGTAAGGAGGAGTAGCGAATATATATATATATATATATATATATATATATATATATATATATATATATATATATATATATATAAGCAAAATCCAAGATGGTGGAAAATTTTCAACACAGTAATTGAGGGATGCCTGGCTTTTACATTTTGGACACATGGTTCAAATGTGTTATGAGCACAAATTAGGCCCAAATTTGACCCAATGGTAGTGCTAGATCGTTGGCACCACTTAGCCCAGATTTGGTCAGAATGTTGCTTAGACCCTGTGTCCAGATTTCACAACTGTTGACCAGATGGTTCTATGGGCTGCCATGGACACTCTAGCAAGAAGAAAAAGACGCAGAATAATCATAATAATAAAAGGTAGAATAACAGCAGGGGGCTTATGCACCTTAGGTGCTTGGCTCCCTAATTAGATATCTATATTATAAATAGTTACTATTATTATTAAGTTGCAAAAACTGTTTATTTAAATTATATATTTAACAATACATTAAATTTTATCCGTTTGCTATTTTAATGATGTAGATTTACTGCTAACATCATTTATATTATTTATATACATGTATACAAATTTAATATAAAACGATTATTTTAATAATAAAACAATTTTTACACTAATATATCAAATATTCACTTCAAATCACAATACTGTCAGGTTCAACCTTATAATTGTCAGGGTCTCAAGGTTTCAATTCAAGATTTCATTTTACCAACAGTAGATTCCATAAATCTCTAAGCTTATGATGCCTGACTGAATTTTTTTTTGTCTCATTTGTTTAATTAGGTTCTCTTTGTCTAATCAGGACTTGTGTGAAAATCTGATGATGTTTTTGTCCATATTTATGCAGATATATTGACCATTCGAAAGGGTCCACAAACCTTCAAACACCACTGTACATGTATCCTCCATAAGAGTCGACGTAAACAATTAAAAAGATTTATTCAAGTAGGTCTCAAATGTAACATGATTTTTATTAATTACATTATGTGATAGATTTGTGTTGATATTAGTGTGTGCTATGACAATTTCCAGGTTGACTTACATTAGAACATCTTAGTTAGTGCATGTCTGGTATGCCAGAGTCACAAAATGGAGATTTTTTTTATATAGCTTGTGAAATAAGGGTTCAGTTGGAAAACTCAAATGAGCTTAGCATTTCCTAATGCTCTGTAGTGCTGTAACAGTAGCGCTGTACTTAAATAAAGTATCAGTTTGCAGTTTATAAGATATAAGATATAAGTTTATGTACCCATAGATTGTTACAGTGGTGCTTGAAAGTTTGTGTACCCTAGAATTTTCTATATATCTTTTCAATACATCAGATTTTCACACAAGTCCTAAAAGTAGACCGAGAGAACCCAGTTAAACAAATGAGACAAAAATATTATACTTGGTCACTTATTTAGTGAGGAAAAAGTTCCAATTGGTCATATTATGCAGAAATATAGAAGATTCTATATTCACCACCGTAGGTGTACAACAGGGTTGAGATCTGGTGAGTGTGAAGGCCATAGCATATGATTTCCCTCCTCATTAAGCCGTTCAGTTAGCCCTTGTGCCTTGTGGATGGGGGCGGAGTCATCCTGGAAGAGACCACACCCACCATTAGAGAAATGTTAAGAAGAACTTTGTATTTATTTGCAGTGACAGTGACTAAGGGGAAATTGAGATACCAAGTCAGTATTACATTCTAAGGCAAGTAAATGTTACAACACAACATTATGTCACTTGATTGAGATGTTATGTCAACTGGACATCAAAATTGACTAAGCAGATAACTGACACCTGTTAGAATATGCCTTTATGAATGTTTAAGTAGCTTTTTGTCAGTTCTCATAAAGGTCTTATGTAGGTTTCATGTAGCCAATAAACACTTGCTTTAAAGGAAAATCTTTCCACTGGATACAATTTGAATTACATGCCCAAAGCACGAAAGAGGAAGTTGACTGTAAGTATATTTATTATTCTGTTTTGTATATGGGGTTACCTCAGGTTATCTGCTTACAATACAGCCCCAACCAATGCAAATTAGATTAAAATAACTTTCAACTTGTTGACCCATATTGTCCTGTTCTATGCCATCAATAGTAAATTCCTCGCAGTAACTGTAGAGAATAGTAAGAAGATCATTGTAAAAATAAGTTGACAGGAGTTGACAGGGCACCCACAAATTAGCATCTGAACAAAAAAAAGTTGTCATTGTATGAAAGGGCCTTTTTCCAGACTTTATTCAATCACCACAAACACACACACACACACACACACACACACACACACACACACACACACTGAGGAAGAGTGTGATGGAGAGGGCTAGGAGACATAGAAAGATGAGAAAGATGTGGAAGACACAGTGTAGATCAGACAGCTTTAAGAATGAGGTGCAGCGCAGGGCAGGAAGAGAGCAAGGACAAGGTGCTGAAAACGAGAAAGCGACAGAGAAGGGAAGAAAAGGAAGTGACAGAGAGACTGCATGAGGTCTCTCGTCCCTGCAGCATTCCTGAAGAGATACTTGGCAGTGTGTGTGGGAAGACGGATCTGTATTCTCTTTGTCCAGCTCCTTCCCTTGTCCTTCCTGATAGGGAGTCTTGACGGGAGACGCCACAAACGACAGGCTTCCAGAGATAAGAAATCTGAAAGGAATCGAGCACTTACACACTGACGCACGCATACACACTGTGTGATGGATTTGTAACGACGTCTGTCCTTATTAATCATCATAATTGAGTTTACAGCATAAAAAAATGGAAAACTAAAATCCATTCGCTATTTGCTGCTGATTGTAAATCTAGATGCACTAAATTGACAGGAAATAAAGGTAATATAACATTTCAAGATTTTTCTGAAGAATGGAAGGGAAATACTCTTGATATTTGAACATCAAGATGGAGTAGCTATTTCCTTCAGGCCCTGAGATTCCTCCAGCCCATCCCTCCTTTCCTCCCTCCTCTCCACTCCCCGAACAGTAGAGAAGAGGCGGATCAGGATGCCCGGCTCTCTGTGCCAAAATCGACTGGGCTGACGTCTCCATCCTAGCAGCTGTTGGGGGTTATGGTTATAGCAGGATTTGAGTTTTTGGATAATATGGAGGCCTCCACTGTGCCAGAGAAATTATTTTGAATTTAAATGGCGAATAGGACTTGCTGCATGTTGCTGAATCATTTGGTCCTCTAATGCTATGAACACAATTAATACATCGATAAAACATGCCATAACATGACTGTTATAGGAAAATAATCAGTGATGGGGTCGTGAAATGTGGCCCGACATGAAGTGAAGTTAATGTTTCCAATAACAGCATGTGTTTTATTCCTCATTCGACAGCAAATGACCAAAATCAACTAGTGACACCTACATAAGCCCTTCATGACAACTGATAAAGCACTATACTCTATAAACATTTTCTATTTCACATTAAAACTGAAAAAGCAGTTTAAAGGACAGCGGACTTTTGTTGGAATTAGCCTTAATAATAAAAAAATTTCGTAATGTAAACTTCTGTTATTTTTGAAGAAGGGCTTATTCAGGCATAATGTAGCTCAGCTTTAACCAAAGAGAAGTGTTCCCAGACTTCTCTGATCACATAATGCTGATCAAACCAATCTCCGAGTCTTATAAATGGTTTAATTCAATCTTAAATCTCTTTCGGGACTCTGAACAAACACCACATGGCTGGAAATGTTCCTGCCAGGCCAAGCTGGTACAGCACTGCCCCGTGTAATCCGCCTAGAATCAGTCATGCCAAGCCAGGCGCTCTGTGTAATGCCACCCATAGCCCCATGTCCAACAAGTAGGTCTGCTCAGGATTACCCAAATATCCCCAGCATAGCAAGGCTTCTTCCTGAATGTCCACACGACCTGATCATAATTCCCAAGCAGCACGGATATGACTAAACCCAGCCTTTATTTATAAATCATAAATATCCCACATTGATCACTGTTATATAACTGATACTGAAAGATTAACAGAAGGTGACCCTTATCTAACACTTCTATGTAGTACATCAGTTATACATACATATGGTATGCGACTATGTGTAGTTATGAAAGTGAAATCTTTCTGGAGTTCATACTCGAAAGATTGTTTATCACGTAAACTAATTTAGAAATTACGTGATTCAATTATTCTTCACTAATATAAAAGTTTGCTCTTCTTGGATAAAAAAAAAAAACCCCAAATATTATTGAAGTCAACATCAAGTTTGAGAGTAATAGAGAGCAATAATAAATACTGTGTTCCATCTAAAATGTAAGCTTTTTTTTTAGTGAAGAAAGAAGCACATTATGTGTGGAATATATATTGTTCCTGAACTGAAATCTTTTTTTTTTTTTTTTTGCATGTTTCTCAACCACAAAATATGATTCTAACATTTGATAGTCCTCCGGGAGTGAAAAGGGGGAAAATTGCATCTAAAGAAACTGTGCCGCAAGAACATCACAGACATTTTGAAAGTCAGTATATGATTACAAACTGAATTGAATTGGCTTATGTTCATTCACTACAGCAAGTAAATCAGTCCCTCCAGGACTTCTTGATTTTGCAGTTGCAGAAATGAATGCAAAATCAAGGAAGGTGCTTGCAATTTTTTAAAAATTACCGCAGATTTTCTCTAGATTTGGGCCAAGACACCTCATGTGACGTCATCACAATGAGTATTCAATCAAAGCATCAAACATGAGTACAGCTGAAAGGTCTTATTTACCAACAAACCACTGCGAAAGACTGTGCACAACAATTTCGTGTAATTCAAGTAGTATTCCTAAAATAAAAGCACACACACACACACACACACACACACACACACACACACACACACACACACACACACACACACACACACACACACACACACAAACAAAAACCCTGCACAAGTTGCATCTCAAATTTCGAAATAAATCAAGCATTTTTGGCCACAACAATCACAAAAAAACTCCAAACCCCAAATCCTGTACGAACTGGGAAGTATCTAACAACTCGATCAAAGAGTGACATTCACTGTTTGAGGAAATCACACTTCACGAGCATAGTTTTAGACATCTTTAGAGACAGACTCACTATTTTTTACCACAGAGTTTGTTAAACTGGCTCCTTATTCACCATCAATTTGGTCATTTACCAAATCTCACCCATTATCTAGCTCTCCCTTATCACACACCAGCTACCAACTAGGAAGGTGAGGATTAGCACATAATTCCTCTGAGACATATGAAGCCAGCCACATACTTTTTCGAACTGTAGCTGAACATTTTGAAGAAAAGCACTATCTGACATCTTCCACACAAATTTCCTGACAGACACTCACGATTGGCTAGTGTTGCTGTGATTGACAAGAGAGATTGACAAACATGCCATCACTTCCACCCAGTGAGAACGTGCAATTTTTGCTCTCTTGGACTCCTGGTCATGGATGGTCATGTCATTGTTGGGATTTGAACTAATGCTTTCCAAGTATGTTATTGGCCGAAAAAACCCCAAATAGTTTTACCAATAATTCAAGCCTGATTTTTTGGTCTTTTTTTTTTTGGCTGTTTGCCAAAATTCAGCCACAGTAATTTTCTCCACACCAACAAATTTCATCAAACTCAAAACTTTGATTTGGTTATCTTTATCTTTGCTTATCTTTAAATAACTTCAAATGAATAACTTTATATATATATATATATATATATATATATATATATATATATATATATATATATATATATATATATATATACATACATATATATATACATACATATATATATATATATATATATATATATATATACATATATATATATATATATATATATATATATATATATATATATATATATATATATATATATATATATATATATAGTATAACGTGAAACATCCCAATTACTCTACTGTTTCTGTCAAGCAGCATAATTAATTCGGGAAGAAGAGACATGCAAAGGGCAACAGGAAAACGATGGATTAAATTCACATGGAGTCACTTCCTGTGGGAATGGCAGTGACACTCAATGGGGCCGCTGGCTGTCATGGGAAGCTTCGCTGGGTATGAATGTCGAATGGACACTCCTACACACTCTCTCTCTCTCACTCTTTCATTCTCTTTCTTTCCCTGTGACCTCCTCCCCCTTTCGCCCAGTCTCTCTATGACCCCCTGTGTTGCACTTTTTTTTTTTTCATTCCTCTCCCACACTGTTTCCCCATTTTGTCTGTTTCATATCTCCACTTTATTTCTCTTGGCCCCCACCCCTTCACACCCCCCAAACTTTTTCCACTCTGGCCGTCTCCCTGGAGGTTTGAAAGGGGTCATGGGCCCTGTTTAGCCTACGTGGACTTTCACTTCCCTAAGAATCTCAGTCATGCAGGCGTGCACGGAGAGACAAGCTTGCGTTCTCCACTTCATGTTGTTTCATGTGTTGGTGAAGTTGACCTCAGCAGCAAGAATACTGCTACAACTTACAAAAATAATATAAGCCCAACAGTGTCTGCCATAAATCATGGACAGAAATTGGCTTTTTTTTAATAGTGCAAGAACAGTTTGGAGATTTCTTTCTTAAATTTATGGGGGAAAAATGCCACAGAAGGGGGGATATTAGATTATTTTTTTAACCCTCAGCAGCATTAATGTTTTAAACTAATTCAAGCAGTACACACTCATTAGTTGAAAAATAATACTCAGGGATATTTTTATAGCCCTAAACTATTCAGTCTAACATTCTATACGTCTATACATCGATGTGTGACTAGACAGCCTTGTGTTTGCTTTTCTTTTCTTAATTTCCTTCATTAGTATCATTTCAGCAGCCCAGGATTTTTATTTTTCCCAAGCATGACTTTGACTGGTTTCTTTTTAATCTTGACTGGGCTCACTGCTTTGTACCAAGGCCAGACCTTACAGTGCAGAAAAAATTTATGACTTCATATTGCTCTGTTTTTAAAAAATTTTTTTTTATGACTTTCTGAAAGCAGCAGTTGGCGATTGTGCTCTTTGCTTAATCATTGACTGACTGTGCAGGAACAGAAAGTACAGTAGAGTGACTTTCGGAAATTGAGGACCTGAAACCATTCAGGCACAAATCACAGTTTTATTGCTTAATGGAATAGGCCAATAGTTTCAGTTTTTTTATTTACTCCAAATTCATTGTTGTTACATGCTTGGGTTTAAAGGCTTGTTTTGTCAGATAGTTTATTATTGTACTTGTCGAAAAAAAAAAAATGTATAACAACAGTAACAATGAGCCATTATTTCGCAATTAGACCCAGTTACCTGTAATTCTATACAGTACAAATTCCACACATCTGATTTCCACTGTGCCAATTCAGTCACAATGTATGACACGATCCCAATAAAATCTATAACAGATTGTGTGATAAAGTTTTCTTCATGTCACATTATACAATGAAGCTCTTCTAACGAGAGACCTGTGATTAAAGAAAATGACTCCTCATGGCATCAGCCAGCATGATACCGACTCACGTGGAAAACGGGATCGCATAAACAGAAACAAGCCCTCGTTATTATTTTAACACACTGGTGATGTTATGAATTTTCAGCACATTTTAAAAAGAGATTAAAAAGAGGAGTTTGCAGCTGTTCAGGTCTGGATAAAAAAAGGAAGCACATTCTTCAAAGTGAGCTTGAGGAAATAGGTTTTTTTTTTTTTTTTTGTCCATTAGCATGCATGAAAGCTTTGCAACTCACTGTATGAGAGGCCAGGCAAGTAGGCTGGTACATTGTGTTAATTAAACTGCTTAGTTTGTATTTGTATTTGTATTTGGTGTAATCCTATGTTGTCCTTCTTTTGGTGGTTTTTAGACAAAAATCCTAGGAGTGAATTTTAATAATAATTAAAAAAAAAAAAAAAAAATCAGACACTGCCAGAACTTTTTCAGCTGATTTTTTTTTTTACAAGCTGCGACAACAAAACCAGGCTGAAAATGTCTCAGTGTAAACCCGGCTTTAGTTACAGGAACATTCTTCAAAAAGTGACATTAAGGTAAACATCTTTCCACATGAGATTAGCTTGTATTATTCTGAGCTGGAATATAACCCACTGTAAAACCGGATAAGTTCATTTAACTCAAAAAATTGGAGGAAACTAATTACCTCAAAATTTTTAAGTTGATAAATCTATTTCTTTAAACCACACTTAAATATAACTAAAATGTATTGAGTTATTATTATTATTTTTTGTATATATATAAGTGTATTTGGCTTAAAGAAATTGATTTATCAACTTAAAAATTTTGAGGTAATTAGTTTCCTCAAATTTTTTTGAGTTAAATGAACTTATCTGCTTTTACAGTGCAATAAAGAGTTGCTGCAGACTCCCAGTGTCTGATTCCAGAGATTTCAACATCTAAAGTTTAAATGTAGAGTTTACAGTGTTTACCCCTTGCTGTATTGATACCAGAAATGCCTGAAAACCATACTGTTCAGCTAAAGGAGCGGTTAGACTAAAAACTCTAACCACACAAACATCTCTAACCACAAAACTAACTGGACCATGAAGTTGATAAAACTTCATTCATTTCATTTGGCTGTCATGCCGGCTCCACATGCTCTAGTTACCCTGCATAAGAAGGCGATGATGTCCAGGAATGCATCACTAGCTACAACATTTAATCGATCAGTAAAAGAATAAATGAAAAGATTTACAAGCATTTCGATTTTTTTTACCAGCTTTCAAAATAAATGGCATTAATATCCCATCTGTGAGGGAACACTGCAACGCTGCATTAGTGGTACATTAAAGATTCAAAAAGCATTTTGTATTCTGAAATTAAACCTGGTTGTGTTTATCGGGTTATTTTTGTGTGCGCAGATTTTTCAAATAGTACCTATTAATTTACTTCATGAATTTTCAATTATACTAAGTGACAATAATTAATAATGAATTCTTTTGCTTCACCAAAGAAATAGTTTTCACTGAGAACTTGCCAGAAGCAGCCTATTTGGGAATTTTAAGAAAAACCTCCCAAAGCTGGTGGAAATCAAAGCTTCATTGGGATTAATATAAATTTAAAACATAACATTTTTGAATTTGTTTAACACTTTTCTTGGTCACTGCATAATTCCATATGAGTTATTTTATAGTGTAAAAAATCTTCATTATCTTTTAAAAATAGTAGGAAATGCTATAAACGAAGACCTTCTATGAGCAGCGGTGTATAAACTTTTACTGGTGATACACATGTACAATGCAATTAAGACACTATGTACGGCCTGACTGATCGAAACACTCTGATTGAACTGATTTGTCAGCTTCATGCACTCATTCGAACATGTTAACTGATCCAACACAGTGATTCAAACTGATTCAACTGATTCACTTGGATTTGATCAAACTGATTCGAATTCTTTGATTGACTCTGCATCTTGATGACTTTTAAAGTTTTATATGAGTCTGATAATACAGTCAGTAAAGCCCAATGGTTAGAGCTTAGAGTTAGTCTAAGTGGACCTTCACTGTAAAATGTCCACTGATAATACGTCCTCTCTCGGGAAAACCTTCAACGCTGTTAAATGAATGTGGCTGATTTTATAGCATCCATCACTCCTGGGTCGAGGTTTTTTTCTCTCTCTCAGAGTAATCAGATCTGCAGCTGACACACAGCTCTCAGCGGAGCGCTCATAACGATTGGCTTCTCTCATATACACACCTACACCTTTTCAGGATGTCTCATCATCTCAGATTTATCCATGGATCCTCTATTTACCCTACAGCAACACTAGTAAGAGTATGGACTAATGTGAAGGAAGAATGATAGTCAAGGTGCAGATTGATGGATGAAGGATGTGATAGGATAGAGATATGGAAAGGTGGATGACAAAAATCGAGAGAAGTCAGAGGTATGGGGATGAAGGATGGAAGGCAAATACGCAGTGTACTTTGCTCTGAAGGTTATGCATATGTGTCGTAAACAGGAATGGGTTTAATAATCATAAAACATGTCTCTAAGCAGCTGCTGCCAGAGCAAAGGTCATAACAGGTGAGTGTGCATGCTATACCTGCTGTGACCTCATTATCTACTGATAGGATCATCAATCCTTCTTTCACTGCATTATCACTTTCAGAGGCAAAATTGTCCTTTTACCTCTCCTATTTTATTTCATCTACTGATCTAGCTTATCCTATCCCATCCCATCCTATTCCATTTTTTCCTATCCTATCTTGTTGTTGTTATCCTATTGTATCGTATCAAATTTTTTCATATCCTATCCTATCCCATTCTATCCTACACTGTCCTGTCCTTGCATTCCAACCCATCCCATTCAATCCCACCCCACACCACTTTATCTCATCCTAACCTATCCTATACTATCCCATTGCTATCATATCCTATTTTTATTCTTACTGGATTCTGTATTGTGTGCATAGTGAACACATCACAGTGGGAGCTGTAAAGTACAGCATTGGCAAATTCCATCTCCTCTTTCTCCTCTTTCTCCTCTTCTCTCACTGCTCATCTGTGGTAGCCATTGCCAGATAAAACACCCCCTTTATCAGAATCCTAACACCATGGAGCACCCTGCTGAGTGCCTGAACTTATGCTTCAGATGAAGCATGCATCACTTCAGCTAATATTTACAGTCAGGGCTTAGAGTCAGGATTATGGGAAGTGGTGGCTCACTGGTAAATGCTTTGGGCTATTGACCAGAAGGTTATAAGTTCAAATCTGAGCATCACCAAGCAGTGGGTCCTCAAGCAAGGTCCTTAACCTGCAACTGTTCAGTTGTCTCTTGTCTCAGTTGTAAGTTGCATTGATAAAAGACTGGACGAATTGTAGCACATCTGAACACTGTGTTGAAGTGAGTTCTAGTACTCACTCGACGTGACACAAGCTGAAGGAAAACTAACTTGTAATAAATGTAAATGTAATAAATGAAATCCATATTTTTCTTGTTCATTTCTATATTCTCTAGCTACAAAGCATCTGTCCAGTGCTACATTCACTGGCTGTTGGAATGAATGACGGCATCTGTCCTGTCCAATTTTTTCAGTCCTTAAACAAACTGCTACTCGCCACAATACCAACACAATTGCACGTACATACAATTACAGTGTGTATACGTTTCCAGCAAAACTTGTGCTCCCCCCACTGCTTATTATTTACACTTCTCCTCTGTCGTCTTCCAGTTTGTCATTAGTGATTGACACATCTGCTTGTTGACAGTGAACTCACCCCAGAGGAATTTGTTGTTGAACGAAACACAGCTTTTTGGTGACAGTCATTTTCTCTGACATGAAAAAAAGTCAGGAAGATGGGCAGAGTGATGACTGATGAGCAACACGTCCTGTTAGTATTGTCCTTTGTTGTTGGTAAAACTGTTTTCTGATAATGTGCTGTCAACTATATTCAGAGGAATGTGACCATGCAGACTACATATGTGACTGTTCTACAGGGATGCAGTCATGTCAGAGCTGCAGTCACCTCAGTGATTTCACTTACTTCATTCTCCTTTCTTATAGTACACATGTGTGTAATTTGGTTTCGCCTGAAAATATAGGCGAACACTATTTGGATTGTCTGCTCCACAAACCATCTATAGACTCTAATGAATGAAAAACAACTGAGAATTCAACTGAGAATTATTTATTTTTCAACATCATGTCGCAAACCTTATCAATAAAGTCCACATGAATTACATTTTCAATTGTAATAGGACTAGGGATGAGTTCATAGGCTATAGATTATCTCTTAAATATCAACAACCACAAAGTGTTGACATATTGTTTAAAGAATTAGTTGAAAAGCTGGTTAAAGACAGTTAGGATAGTAGAGGATAGGATAGGATAGGATGCACCACGACAGGACAGAAGATGACAACATGACAGGAGAAGAGAGTAGAGCTAAAGAGAGAGGTGGACAAGAATACTGTTGGATAGGATAGTACAGGACAGGAAAGGATAGGATAGTGCAGTAAAGGATTGGATAATGGATAGGATAGAATAGGATACTTTACTATAGGATAGATTGTGACAGTACAGGACAGAATACAAGAGTAGAGGAAAAGAGATGCATATCGGAATAATGATAGATAGGATAGTACAGGCCAGGACAGGATAGTGTTGAGTAGGATAGTGTTGGGCAGGATAGAATAGGATACAATAGGATACAAGAGGACAGGACATGATAAGATAGGATAGGACAGAATAGCATACTGTAGGATAGGATAGGACAGGACAGGATAGGACAGAACAGAACAGGATAGGAGAGGATAGGACATGAAAAGATAGAATGAGAGTACTGTACATCCCCAATCCCCAAAAAAGTTGGGACGCTGTGTAAAATGTAAATAAAAACAGAATGCAATGAATTGCAAATCTCATAAACCCATATGTTATTCACAGTAGAACATAGAAAACATATCAAATATTTAAACTGAGGAAATGTATCGTTTTAAGGGAAAAATAAGGTAATTATGAAATTGATGGCAGGAACACATCTCTTAAAAGTTGGGACGAGGGCAACTAAAGCCTGGAAAAGTAAGTGTTACTAAAAACAAAAAGCTGGAGGTTAATTGGCAACAGGTCAGTAACATGATTGGGTAGAAAAAGAGAATCTTAGAGAGACAGAGTCTTTCAGAAGTAAAGATGGGCAGAGGTTCACCAATCTGCGAAAAACTGCACCTACAATTTGTTGAACAATTTCAGAATAATGTTCCTCTGTTGTGAATAGAATATGGGTTCATGAGATCTGCAAATCATTGCATTCAGTTTTTATTTACATTTTACACAGCGTCCCAACTTTTGTGGAATTGGGGTTGTATATTGGAGGACACAATAGGATAGCAGAGGATAGTAGGGTACAACAGGACAGGGAGGGAAGGAGAAAATAGGATAAAATACAGCAGGGCAGAAGAGAAGAAGAATGGATAGGAAAAGAGACGTGGATAGGTATAATGATGGATAGAAAAGTACAGGAAAGGATAGAATATTATAGGATCGGACTGGATAAGATAATAATGCTCATATATTGACCAACAGATATAACAAGAATGAATACTTTGAATGATTAATAATAATAATAAAAAACTACACATGAAATACACACAAAAGCAAGTGACAACACAGCCCACCAAGACCCAACCCCCCAACACACACACACACACACACACACACACACACACGCATGTTCAACACTCAATGGACAGTTCTGGTGGGTTCTGTGTGGGCCTGTTAATAGTGGAGCACTACTGTGTTGCCTTTTCAGCTGTCTAACACAATGAAAAGAATTATGAGTACAGAAGTCCATTCACGAACCTGACTTTGCTCTCGTCACTGCCACTCACACACTGCTGGCGCCGAACCAAAAGCCTTGAGAAAAAGTCCAGTTCTGTTTCTGGTATTGTCCACAACAACGGACAAAGGAATGTGCAAATATTTTCAATTCCAGCTGTGCTTCATGCAAAGACTACGCATGGATGCAGACACTTATACATCGAAACCTAAAGTTCAAACACTCATTTTGCTGCAGGATCCTCAGGAAATGATAACAAACAAAGGAATGCAATTCAATTTTTTTTAAAAAAAACCCCTTGAAACTTGTACTTGACTGCCGTTAAGTAATGTGAGTCCCATATCTGAACAGGAAGTGTGTTTGCATCATAAATAGCTCTTTTGCCAACTCCTCATAAATCTGCCTCATTCATAAAGGAAATCAAATAAATATAGAGACAGCCACAGAATCAGCAGCATTGCATAACCCAACAACCCAACAGAATACCAGACACTGTAGTGTGATAAAAAGAAATGTGATTACTGTATACAGTATATGGATCCAAACAGCATGGGCCTGAGAGGTTATTGATTAGCTTTCCAAGAACGCTGACAAACTGGTATTGAACAAAGCGAGTGTTAAAATGCACACTAATAACACGATTGTTATGTCATTACTACACTATTCAAATCATCATTTAAACAACATACCAAAAAATGTCTTATATTAGAGTAGTAAGGAATAAAAGATTGGGAAAGAAATCAGCACCCTATATCAGCAGCTCATTCTGAAGTGTTTTACTCCTCTGACAGCACAACAAACAGTTTTGTTTTCAAATTAACAAACGACAAGTCGCATATTTTATTCATTCATTTAGAAATGGTGTTAAGATGCGTTATGTCCATAAACATAAAGAATCCATTCTATGCAGTACTCCAACACGTAGTGGTATTTCCTCCTGGTTTTTAAAACCAATCGCTTCTTGTAAGACTTTAGATCTAAACCAGACAGCAGGTCCTTAGGGTTGAGATGTGAAGGAGAAGGAATGTTTCGACTTCCACTTCGACAAAGCTGTGCGCCTGTAGATATCTGAGAAATACCGAACATCTTTGCCATCATTTAAACATTTTATATTGGTAATAGCAGGAAAAGATAGCTAAATGTTAAAGGGGGAAAAAAGTCCTGTCTGTGTGTTTAAAGGGAATTTTATAGTAGGGTTCATGGTAGGGGAGTGCAGATTCAGACATAACTGAGATTTTTTTATATCGACACTGAGAATAGAAGCTTGTTTTAAGTTTTACGCCTCACCGGATTTGATGATCAATATACGAGAATCTGGTAATACAGGAACCGAGTTATGATATGTTCGTTGATTAGTAGTTATGTAAAAGAAATAAAATTGAGTAGGCAAAGTGTGCCTTCTTCTATCAGCGTTTTCAGGTACTGTATGTCTTTCTCATATATGGGTTTGATTCATTCCAGATGAACACATAGATACATATTTGTCCAATTGCTGAACGTTTTAAAGTACCCTCATATCAGATATAAAGCATATTATTCAGTAACTACTGCAAATTTTTCAGTAATGACAATGAAACTAGTAGGAAATGTGAGAAGTTATGAGCGTGAGAAAATTGCCAATGGGTACTTTTTTTAAAAGTGAGGTAAGAGTTCAAGAGGTTGAATAGACTTTGGCAGGAAGGTATGAATAATTTTGCAAATATATATAAATCAGCGATAGAAACTTGACCATTGTCCAAATTTCTGTTTCAAGCAGTCCAATAATCTGTTGCGAAACTGCTTTGAATGTACAGTATAACACCCAAATTCCTAAATATGTAACGCACTGTACCTTAAAAGGGGACAAAATGTGCATCAAGAGCTTTAATAAATCATTAACAGAGAAAAGTAACTCTAACTAATAAACTTTTCAAAGTTTTGTAGCACCTATAAAATAAGGCACAGAGCTCCCTGAGTTAGAGATGTGTAAAAACAAATCATCTGCATTGGGTGATGCTTTATGAGTCACTTTTTCCTTCTCACCATCCTGCAGATCCTTTCATCTGATTGCAGAATTATAGCAAGGGATTCAATGAGTACATCTAATAAAAAGAAACGAAACGAAACGAAAAGAAAAACGACTACATGAAATAAAAGATCATACTGTAGAGAGATCTGATGTTATAAGTATAGATTCAGACTATGGGAGACAAGTATAGAATTTTAATCATAGTTCATTTCTGGCCCAAATCCAAATGTCTAGGATCATCTCACTCACCTTAACAAAAAACCCTTTTCTTTCTTTCTTTCTTTTTTTTGGCATTTAGAGATATAATCACTTTCGGGTGAATTGATCTAAGTATAAAACTAATATTAATGAATTATTTATATGTTACAGTATGTGTTAAGAATTTCATTGCACAATGACTTAAAAATCTGCACGTACTTCAAGGATAAATTTTGTTAGAATAAAAAAAAACCCAGACAATGGAGCTTTCCAACTCTGCATTGATCCAATTGATTATATGAATTTCTCTCTATATATGGTACATATACAGAACATTGATCTGTCATGCACAGCCTGCTAGATTGAACTGATACCGGGGTGCTGGGTTTAATCCTGAGCTCATATAACTCTTTCACATTAAATTTATTCCAGGGCATTAAATATGACAGATTGAATAATGTTCAAAATGATTCAATGTTCAAAATGGCTGTGCAAAACAAACAAACAAACAAACAAACACATAAATAAATCAACTACATTTAGAACTACATGGAACCAACAAAATATGTAAAGAGTAATAGATGAATATACATTGAAGTAACCCATTTCATCTGTGTGGAACCGATGTACACATTTGAATCAAATAAATTCAATGCACCTTTTTTTTTAAAAATAGTGTATAGTCTTGTTCTATTGACAGATAATGTTTCTAATTTTAAGCATTTATTTTTTTTTAGAAAGAAGCTAAATTTATCTGCCCATACTTCGAATGGGTAAAAGCCTTTTAAAACACACTGAATAACATTCTCTTTGATTGATAATAATGTCAATATTAAACAAATCTGCCCATATTCAAGATATTTTCACTTGCTACAATATCATATAAAAATACAGGGGGAAAGCCAAGAGGTAGAAAAGGCAGTGTTCATGGTGTGAATTCTGGTTCTAACAGTTTCTCAACCTCAGCTACATCACTTGAGTTCAAAATTGGTCTCAACCAGTGATGTGTGCTGCACTATTATCAACCCTGCAGTTATTATTTTTGTTTGTACCCACTCATGATATTTTCTTATGAATTTAGTTGGTTCTATTTCACAAAATATCAACAAAATAATAGACTAGTCTTAATAGTCTTCCTGAAATTCGTATCTATTTTGTACCTGTTTAGAACACATTATCTTTTCATTTTGAATATTGTATTAATATTTGGTTACATCCATTGGGAAGATGTTAAACTTGTCAAGAAATCTTTGATTATTGAAAAGAAATGCAGAATAATATGTTTATATGTGCTATTAATCCCATTTCGGTCCAATATTCTAACTCTTGAGACTGTACTCGTCTCTGATAAGAAACTGATAGCTTACTATCCTCTTTGGAAGGCTAACAACTTGCCAGATCTGTCACCATGCTGAATTTCGACTTCAGTAGTGTCTTAGTCAGCTTGCACAGTAGTAATACTGTCAAGTTCAGACCATAAACGCAATCTCTCCTATGTATACAAATCAGGGCGTGGGCAAATGGCACAGCTGTATTCAGTACCCAACTCTGATAACATTTGATTCAGGGAATTAAAGTTCTGTTTAGATTTGTGAGCTATTTATACAACTATCTGACCCCTAAGATATGTTACAAGTGATCCCCAGTGTGTACAGAGATGGATTGTAGGGTTTATCTGTGCTGAGAGAAACTTCTTGAATGTCCCATAGGAGATAATAGGGGATTCAGATGCATTGCATTGTACAATGGGCTGCTATACTGTTTGCGAATCTTATGCCAAGTTAAACTGAACTGTGACGTGAAATTGTGATATGGTGACATTGAGGTATTGGATATGTGAGGCAGCAGCCTGTCATAAATCATCCTGTCTAATCTATACTTGAGGTGTAATGACATTGTGGAGAAAAGGAACAGTATTACTTGGCATCAGAGTTTATTCTCCTGATAGTTTATAGTTTTGTGTAAATGAGTTACAGTTGTAGATTTTGACAGAATACTAATAGCTTTTGGGCTAAACTTTTGTTGTTGTTGAGAAAAACAAGCTCATTTCACAATGAAAACACATTTCAACTACAGAAACACTGCAGATTTCTTTAAAAAAAAAATGTTTGGTTTTTTTTCTCCCCAGAACATTAGCAGTAACACGTTTGCAGCTTGCCTCTTGTGAGAACATTTAGTGAATCATAGAAGAAATCAAGAATCCTTAATTATCCAATAAACAATTAAATAAACCCTTATTTCTAAGAGTTTAATAGTTTATTGTAACGTAACTCCTTGAAGTAATGAATCATTTTGCTTCGTGTTGTATTAGTATTAGTATAGTATAGAATTGTGCAGCATAGTACAACTTAGTAGTGTAGAGTGTAGCATGGCATAGCATAGTATATCATAGTATAGTATATTTGAGTATACAGTATGATGTATGATATAGTATAGCATAGTGTAAAATGTTTGCTTGGTAGTTGTTTTGGTTTTGTGTTGTAATTTACTCTTTAGTTGATAGTATAGTATACTATAAGGGCAGTGGTGGCTTGGGAGTTAAGGCTCTCGGTTACTGCTCAGAAGGTCGGGGGTTCAAGCCCCTGCGCTGCCAAGCTGCCACTGTTGGACCCCTGAGCAAGGCCCTTAACCCTCTCTGCTCCAGGGGTGCTGTATCATACCTGACCCTGCGCTCTGACCCCAACTTCCTGGCATGCCGGGGTATGCGAAGAAAAGAATTTCACTGTGCTGTAATGTACATGTGACCAATTAAGACTCATTATCATAGTATGTAATACCATAGAGTAGAAAGTCATTTGTCCTCGGTCTGTAGTTTGTTTGGTGTTGTATTTTTTTTTATCTTTAGTGGATAGTATAGTATTGGCATTATAGAATAGTACAACATAGTGCAGCAGAGTATAGCATGGCATAGCAAAGTAGATCACACTATAGTATACAGCAGTGTAATATAATATAGTGCAGTGAAGCTTTTTGCTTCCACAATCAAAACTCTTAGAGAAAACTCAAAAACTCTCTTTGCTGTTGGAACCGTTTGCTTCTAGGGTTGCAGCTTATCTGACTTAAGGTTTTCATTGTTTATCATTTTTAGGTTTGGCGGACAAATCACACACATACACACACACACACACACACACACACACATACACACACAGAGCAACAGGCTAGCAGGCGTGTGTATTGTGGCAGGGGAAGTGGGCTGTGGAGCGGATGTGGAGAGTGGAAAGGAAGGCGGCCCTGCAGGGTCAGGAATGTGGCAGCAGGGGAGGCTGGGAAAAGGGGAGGTGGCTATCTCAGCTCTGTTGGGATACGCTTCCTTTAAATAGAGAAAAGAATTCATCAACTGTGAGAGATGAACAAGGGTCACACAGGTGAAAATTACTTCATACACACGCACACGCACACACTTTATGACCACCAAGATATTCAGCACATTGTTCTATTTGCTTCAGTTTCCAGTCAGTGATAAGAATGTGTAGAATTGACATTTGTATATAGAACCCTTACACGCGTAACATTCCCACAGATTGATCGGATTATTATTAATATCAAAATATGTTTGTGCTGTTCCTAAATGTAAACATACACACATGTCAATGGTTTGACATTGTTGAGACCTCTACTGTAACTCAACTCATGTGACATGAATCAGGCAGGAAAAAACACACAAACAAACAAGACCTTTTTCACACACACGACACTGTTGCCAAACTTATTAACAAATTCAAAAAGACTGGAAGTGATGCGGACAGACCGAGAAGTGGACATCCAGGAACATCCACCGACGAAGGCACAACCGACGTGGTGCTGGCGTACATAGTCCCCTATGTATGGAGACTTTTGCGACACACTGTATATACAGTGCCCTCCACTAATATTGGCACCCTTGGTAAATATGAGCAAAGAAGGCTATAAAAATTGTCTTTATTGTTTAAACATTTGATCTTTTGTTAAAAAAATGAACAAAAGTACTCTGCTCTCATGGACATCAAACAGCTGCAAAGAAAACACAGGTTTATAAAAAAAAATCATTGTTAAATATAGGTGTGCAACAACTATTGGCACCCTTTTAGTCAATACTTTGTGCTACCTCCCTTTGCCAAGATAACAACTCTGAGTCTTCTCCTATAATTCCTGATGAGGTTGGAGAATGTATGGCAAGGGATCTGAGACCGTTCCTCCATACAGAATCTCTCCAGATGATTCAGATTTCGAGGTCCACGCTGGTGGAGTCTCCTCTTCAGTTCATCCCACAGGTTTTCTATGAGTTTCAAGTCAGGGCACTGGGATGGTCATGGCAGGACCTTGATTTCGTAGTCAGTAAACCATTTTTGTGTTGATTTTGATGTATGTTTTAGATCATTGTCCTGCTGGAAGATCCAACCACGGCCCATTTTAAGCTTTCTGGCCGAGTCAGTCAGGTTTTCATTTAATATCTGTTCATATTTGATGGAGTCCATGATGCCATGTATCCTAACAAAATGTCCAGGTCCTTTGGCAGAAAAACAGCCCAAAACATTAAAGATCCACCACCATATTTAACCGTGAGCATGAGGTACTTTATCATATGGCTACTTCTCTGTGTGCACCAAAACCACCTCTGGTGTTTATTACCAAAAGCTCTGTTTTGGTTTTATCTGACCATAGAACCCGATCCCATTTGAAGTTCCAGTATTGTCTGACAAACTGAAGATGCTGGAGTTTGTTTTTGGATGAGAGTAGAGGCTTTTTTCTTAAAACCCTTCCAAACAACTTGTGGTGATGTAGGTGACTTCGGATTGTAGGTTTGGAGACTTTCTGACCCCAAGACACAACTAACTTCTGCAATTCTCCAGCTGTGATCCTTGGAGATTTTTTGGCCACTCGAATCATCCTCTTCACAGTGTGTTGAGGCGATATGGACACGCGTCCAATTCCAGGTTGATTCATAACATTTCCAGCTGACTGGAACTTCTTAATTATTGCCCTGATGGTGGAAATGCCCATTTTCTTATAGCCACTTCCCATTTTTTGAAGCTCAACAACCTTTTACCGCATATCACAGCTATATAACTTGGTCTTACCCATTGTTATGAATGAGTAAGGTAATTTGGCCTGTGTGTTACTTCATATTTATACCCCTGTGAAACAGGAAGTCATGGTTCAACAATTTCTAGTTCCTAGTCACCCAGGTGTACTAAAAAAATGTAAAATATCAATGGGAATATACTTCAAATATATTTTTCTCATATGAATTCATAGGGCCAATAATGCCAATAATCAATCATTGTTGCACACCTATATTTAACAAAGATATTTTTTTGATAAACATGTGTTGTGTTTGAAATTGATATCCATGAGAGCAGAGTAGTTTTGTGAATTATTTTGAACAAAAGATCAAAAGGTTAAACAATAAAGACAATTTTTCATAGCTTTCTTTCCTCATATTTACCAAGGGTGCCCATATTAGTGGAGGGCACTGTATACACAGTCATGTAAATCATGAGATTTTAGCCTGACACTGAGGTCATCGGTTGTTTGGTTTTATTCCTGCAGGTTTATAGTATAGTATGTTGCTCAGCTGGAACTTTTTCCTATACAGTGGAACTGAAGGAAACACCACCAACCGCGTCATTATAATAGGCAGAATGGACGACTTAGTAATGCCAAATAAAGAGCCTTCTATGCTTCTCTCTCTCACACACATGCTCCCACACCACAGGCTCTCCACAGAATCAGCACTCAGGACAGGTTTCCAAGGTTACCAGTGTGTAAGTATATGAACGTGTTGGATTGCGAACATCGCAATCCCAGTCAGATAGAACACCAGTCTGCTCTCTCTCTCTCTCTCTCTCTCTCTCTCTCTCTCTCTATCTCTCACACACACACCTCATTCATAAATTTCCATACATTGAACAAAGCTCATATAGGATGAATAAAAAAATGCTGAAGTCGTGAAACTGTAAAAGTAGAAAATCAACAACAAATGGAGAAAAAAAAAATCTTAAGATCTTAATGTTAAAAATAAGAATGAAATGTAATAAGACTAAAGTTTTTGTGTACGTGGTAAGATGTTTTTAATGTCTCGCATTTAAAATTTAAAAATATATCAAAACTAATATCTGCTTTGTTCTGATGAACTACTGCAGGCTAAAGTCTTTTTTATTTTTTCTATTTATAACACAATGCTGTTGAATTCTCGAAATCTGATTGGTCGGTGTTATTCTGGCAGCAGTTTCAGATTACAAGCCAAATCCCAGATTTATATTAATGCACTTGCTCTAATTCATTATTGTTTCTATAGTAACAGCTCACAAAGAGTCTTTTCTGGTTGATGCGCCACATAAACAGATTAAAAGATATTATTTGTTGATTTTTGGTATGGTAAAGTTTTCAGTATTTACTATTTTTGTTAAAGGAGTCTCCAGTGTCAGCCTTTTATAGTTGAGTGTAACTTCACATTTTCCAACCCTGGAAAGTCTTCATGACGAAAAATTTTGTAATATATGTTGATAAGTCGCATATAGCGAGACAACAATGAGCGGCTGGTTATAACTGACATAACGTAAGTTGTAAAAGGAACTAACTTGTTTCAATTTCAGAACATGAAAAGTTTATGCAGATGTTATGATATACTTAAAGCTATAATATTGGGTTTGTGGAGTATTTGTTTGTCATATAGTATACCTATATCAGAGTGAATTCCTCACACTCAGCATTAATATATGACCTGGGAGAAATCTTGATAAATTGATATCGATGTTGTTCTTTATTCTTCATTCTCTCATTACTGCTGTCCAATATCCAAATATCCATCTGTTACTTGTGACCTTCTATTGCCTTCTATTCATTATTATAGCTAGTGAAAGCCAAGCTTTCTGTGCAATGAAACCCCCCCCCCTCCAAAAAAACAACAACAACTTTGTAGTATCATACTTGTGTTTGCATAACAATACTTTGACATGGTGCATTGTTAACTGAACAACCTGCAATGCCCTATACTGTATTTATATTTTATTATACAGTATGATGTGCTTAGTGGTGAAATCTACACTATATCTGCAGAACTGTCTGTATTGCTTGATCACTTAATCATAAAGTAGATCATTTGACAATGGTGTATGAACAAAAACTAATGAAAGATGCTTAGACCTAGACTTGGGTATTATAGTTTATGAATTTCAGGTACACCAGCGCCAAGATGTGTTTAACTCCAGAAAGGGATGCTGGAGGGATTAAAATAAATAAATAAATAAATAAAATTTTGTCAAGCTGTCCATCTGTCATCTAACTCAACAGGGAAACAGGAGATTGATAAAGACATAAGTTTTACCACCAGAAGGTATGAATTCTTGTTTAGTTTACAGGAAATGATGACTGTATTTCTCACTTATTATCAACCTGAAGGCTTCATATTGTCTGAACACGGTTTCATCATTGCAAAAACTCTTAAAACCTGGCAGTTTAAATGCAGCTACATCCATGGTTAATGTAATTATATCGACGATGCTGTGAATTCACGTCCATATTGTGTATCCTAAAATCCAACGGCGATGATATTTCCTTGAAAACGTGAAGAAGCCAAGCACAAATGCCATTCAAATGTCAATAGCTTTACTATTGATTATGAGAGCAGTCTTGATTTCCTTCACGTTCCCTCCAATAACCAGCGGATGTATAGTATGTGGACAGAGGGGAGAGATCACAGCACTAAATTTCAGTTTCTGGACTATTCACTCTACAGTGTAACTTTACAGCATCCAAATAGCCTTCAGCATCTTGTAGTAATGCTAATGGTGCACATTTTCAAAAGGGAAAACCAATTCAAGGCTGGCTATCTAAATGCAAAATTTATGGCTTTAGACCTTCACTGTAATGGTTGTTAGGATCCAGATTTCCAATTGTAAATAATGACATTTAAATATGCTACAAGAAAAATCACGAGATCATAAATTGCAGCGGTTCGCCAGCTAATTCGTATGTACATTAAAAGTATCAAATAATCAACATTTATCAGCTTTAATTTGGCATTAATGTGTGAGTCCATTTGCCATCTCCTGCTTGAAACATCCCTTTTCATTAGTCATCCATTATGGATTATGAAAAAGACACATTTTAGCTCTTATTCACTGAACCCTGTTACCTAACCCCCCCTAAATTACTTGGATTAATTAACAGGAAGTTGCATCATAAAAATTTCCTGAAGATCATGGGAAGAAGAGGCACAGGTTCTCTCATCTGTCTTTATTTCAATGATATCGGCTGATGAATACATTTTAAATATATCATTAGAATGTCCTTAATGCTCGTTAACCACATTTAGCATATTTGCTCATTCTATGCTGACAGTACTCAACCCTGTTATATATTTAAGAGCATAATGTCAACATTGTCCGCAAAGAAACCTTGTAAAAAAAATAAACAAATAAAAAATCAGAAATTGTTGCCTGAGATGTATGGGTTACCACCTTTTATAAATGGTGAAATGAATGTTTTCTTAGACTTAGTGTTACATAGTGTTGAGAAAATATATCAATTTTACGAGTACCAAGCGCCAAATGGCAGATTCACCCATTTAGAAAAAATTTGGACCATTGGAACTGTCCAGTTTTTCCTCTTTCCTCTGTCTTTGCTTTTGGGCTTCACTGTTACGTTTATAATAAAAGTCATTCTGATCCTTTTGCTAAGTAAGCTAGTGGGCTATCATCAAGGAAAATGATGTAATTGGACCATTTGTTTTTTAGAAGCAACTTCTAAATCACCTGATCAGATTAGACATATCCAATTAGATATAATGTGCATTTCCCAGACCTCCTAGATACACAATAAGTATGTGAACACCTGACCATCACATCCGTATGTGCTTGTTGAACATCTCATTCCAGATTCAGTCCTTTTTTGCTGGTATAATAACCTCCACTCATCTGGGAAGGATTTCCACTAGATTTTGGAGTGTACCTGTGGGGATTTGGGATCATTCAGCTACAAGAGCCTTAGTGAGGTCAGGCACTGATGTTGTAAGGAGTGAGGAGGTCTGGGACACTCTAGTTCTTCCACTCAAACCATGTCTTCATGGAGCTCACTTTGTGCACTGTGATTTGTGCTGGAATGTGTTTGGATCTCTTAGTTCAGCATACAGCAGACAAATACATCCTATACAATTGTGTGCTTTCAACTTTGTGACAACAGTTTGAGAAAGAGACACATATGGGTGTGATGATCAGGTGTCCACATACTTTTGGAATTATAGTGTATCTACAAAATTTAGAAAAATGTGCCAAAACATCTCACTTAAATGTACAGTTGTAGATATACACACATTAGGTATAGTATAAAAGAAAAGTAACCATGAGGTAGATTTATTCGTCTTTCATTCTCAACTTCTAAAGCAGACGTAGTCAAACTTTTTCCTTATGAGGCCCAAGTTCCAGTTTTTCAGTTCAGTTATAACCAAAGGTTTTTGTGCATCTTTAA